>NC_133399.1:56437392-56741382 GCF_047511655.1 Castor canadensis | reverse complement strand
CCTCGTTGTATACTGTTTCCACTTAAGACATGTAACCAAGCCCCAAATCAAGTATTAGGAAGATGCATTCTGGCTTTGAGAATCTGGTGATGAATTAACAGATAAAATGTTTGTATTTGTACAATCCTGTGTTCCTTGTTGGTAGTGGGGTCAGAACCTGGGTTGCCAGTCTCTCAGACTAGATGATTTATGATTTCACATGCTTACAAAAAAAGATTCAAAGGCCCAATTTTGGCGGAAAGATTGAATATGGGCCATCAGAAGATGAGAAAGAAGAAAGCTTATAGCTATGGCCTGAGTAGGAGGATCCTGAAGTTGTGAACTAAGTGGACATACTACATAATTCAAATTGTAGCTTGGCGCTTATTAGTTTTGTTAGTTGTATGACTTTTGGTGTTTCTTTTCTGGGTGGGTGAGGGGGCAGTAATGGGGTTTTCAATTCAGAGCTTTGTGTTACGCAAGCACTCTGCTACTTGATCCACACCTTTCAGATAAAGCCTCATGTTCCCCTCACCTATGGCCTGGGGCATAACTGAAAACATGAGCTCACATTACCACACCTGACTTTAAGATGGGGGTCTTGCTAACTTTTTGCCTAGACTGGTCTCAAATGAAGATCCTCCCAATCTCCATCTCCCACATACCTGGAACTACAGGTGCAAGCCACTGGGTCCAACCCTGATTGTTTTTTTAATAGGTCAATGCCTCAGTTTCCTCATCTGCAAAATAGAGAGAATCATAATATCAACTTCATAAAATCAAAGTATGGCTTAGACAATTTAATACATGTAAAGCTCTTAAAACAGCTCCCGAGTGGCTAGGAAACAAGTGATATGATGCAAACAACCCCACAAATCTGTTGCATCTGTTTTCAGACCAATGGAGGCATATCCAACCAAGCTGCAGGTTGCACTGGGCATGTTCCAGGGTGCTCTCATCCTCAGGCCAGTGGGCTACATGAGAACATCCTTCTATGCCTACAGCAGAAATAAATGGCCACCACAACTCCAGGCAGCTCAGGTCCTCTGCAGCAGCACCCTGTGCAGCCTCACACTGGCCAGCATCAGCCTCTCCCTTAACCACACTTAAAAGGCCTAAAACAAGTTTCTCCTCCTCACCGCCACAGTTGCAGGTTGAAAGAATCTGAATAACAGCGGACAGCTTTATTTAACAGAGATCGCTTGACTAAAGCTCTAATAGCAGAAATTCTGACAACACTGTAGCTTGTGGAGGTCACTAGTTAGGAGCCTGAGAAACACAGGCCAGTGAGCACAGCTACAAGGATATCAAGCTGACCTTGGCATTTGTAGCTTTGTAATAACTTCCCAAAGATGTCTGCACCCTAATCTCTGGGTGTTGTGATTCAGTTAAGGATCTTCAGATGGGGACCATTTTAGTCATTCAAGCAAGCCCAGTACAAACATAAGGAGCTTTAAAGAGCGAGGACGTACTACTGTCAACATGAGAATGGAGGTGGAGGGACACACAGAGAGATTGGAAGACACCATGCTGCTGTTGTGAAGATGGTAAGTGGGACCACAAGCCAAGGAGTGCAGACAGCCTCCAGAGACTGGAAGAGCAGGGTACATATATTATCCTCTAGAGTTGCCAGAAGCAACACAGGCCTAATGGCCCATTTTAGGACATCTGACTTTTAGAATTGTAGCAGAATAATTTGGGGTGGTGTTTAAACCACTGTGTGTGTGGCAATTTATTATAGCAGCAATGGGAAACTAATATAATGTTAATCAACTTGGGAAAATAAAATCAGATGACAGACTGTAGTTCCTATTCTCATATGGTCATAACTGGAAAAGCTCCTCAGTTTTCCATATATGAGGCCATGGGTCTTAGAGCCCTTACACCTCAGTGAAACTAATACTGTGCTCTTGGGGACCAAGGATCTAGACTTCTTAGACACCAAGCATGCCAGCTCATGCATGTGCTTCCCTAAGGTCTGTCTGTCACTTGTGTTCTTGGACACAGCCTTTACACAGGTCTGTTGCCCAGCACACCTAGAAGGCCATACAGCCCTCCTTTGTGTCAAAGTTACACCCATGCAACTAGTTTCCTAGTTTCCTCTAAATATGGGCTTTTAGAATTAAGTGATCACTAACTAACTCACCTGAATCTGGCATGGCAGAAAATCTCTTTGACAAGCACACCTTGATGGCAGAGCTAAGCTACAGAGTAACTTCCTGTCATCAAGGAAACACATGCATATTGGGGTTACCTTTACCTTTCTATGAGTTGTTCTAAAACATCTACTGAAGTTCGTCAATTAGTACCATTCTTTCAAGCAAAGAAGTTTGGTACCCAACGAAAATACTAGAGAATTCCTTCTCAGAGTATAGGAACTGCTTGGGGCTGGAAATTTTGGGACTGGTTCAAGTTCTGCTTTATGGACAGGCAAGAGGAGTCAGGTGTGAAGTCTATGCTCATCCCTGGTGCTGGTTAGGATTAGGTAAATCTGCATAGAACAAAAGACACAAGTGACTAAAATAGAACAAATTTATTTCTCTCTCTTAAAAGAAAAGAACAATTCTGCTATCAGATAATGAAGACTAATCTGTAGGCATGGTTAGAAGGAAGCAAATTTCCTTCTCTTTCTCTTCCACCATCTTGGAGCTTGGCTTAGTGTTCAAGATTGTTTTGTAGCCTACGGTGACTGGCAGAGTTCAAGCCACCATCTTCACGTATTTGACAGGAAAAGGAAAGAATGCAAAAGGGCGCACCTCCCAGAGGAATCACCCATTTTAACGAGCTTTCCCAGAACATCCTATGGTCACCACTTACATGTTACTATCCTCTCCTCACTTTAAGGAAATTGTTTAAAGTAGCTTTTTTCTCTCTTTTGTTAAACAGGGATACTATACCAAAGAATGATATTCAAGTTCTATTACATGGAGAGAGGGAGAAAGGAATGAGCCTAGGTTGGCACCTATTTCTGTCACCATCTGTCTCTTGATCCCCAATATCCATGATGACTTTCCGTAGAGAGCATTTACCACCTCCCTATGGAGTCATGGAGCATTCTTACCAATTTCTGTACCCAAGATGCATAGATGACAAACAGTCATCTCTGTCTCATCTTATAGTCCAAGGACATGGAAGCACAACAGAAAATTTTTTCCCCAAAAACCAAAGAATCACAATGGAGAGGATATGGGATAATTACAGTAAAAACGTACACTAAGCAAAAACCTTCCATCTGCAAAAGTGGACAATGGCAAAGGCGATCCTCATAAATGATCAAATTCTCCTGGGGCAAAGCTCGCATCCTTGACCTTTATCCTCTGATGCCTGGGCCCTAGCTCTAATGGTCTCATCATTGTTCTTCATCCTCCACAGCCACACCTAAAGTAGGTATGAAGAGAGCTCTTTTAGGGCACTCTCACACTCTCACAGCACACCCACTGTCGCTGAGGTTTGGGGGCCCAGAGATTTCTTTGGAGGCATAAGAGCCTCAGGTTGTTGATGGCCACTTTTATTATTATTGATCTCTTGTTTCTCTGAAGTTGAGCAAGCTTCCAGTCTTCTTGCTTCTATTCAGTCACGTGCAAAGGAATCACAGGACAAGGCTAGAAAGCTTTGAAGTAGTGAGGGTCTCATCTTTTTTTCTACTGGTCTGTAAGCTTGGCTATGAGTTGCTTTCTCAAATTAATGGTCACTTTCTTGACTTACCTGAAATGATGAGCTTGGATGGAAATACAGCATCTTTAATCTCATATTTATCAACAAGTCCCCAACTTCCTTTGAGAGGATATCAGTCTTATCTCCTGGAGAGACAGCAGTTTCACAGCCACTATTTATAACTGCTTCAGTGTGGTGTTGGAATACATTTGGCCTTTTCACCTGTGTGAGGCTTAAATTGTGTTCCCTTGGTAAGCAAGTATTTATCTCTATCTGTGCATAGTGTGGCTAGCACTGTTAAGAACTTCTGTCTACCTTATAGAACTCTGCAGAGCAGCAAGAACATGCCAGAATTTCTTTTCCTATCACTTTTCTGGTTCTTAAACTTCAGTCAGCATGCAGCCTGATTTCAGAGGTACAACTCAACAAAATGTTTCACTACTACGTTAGAAAGGTCAGCAAAGGCTTCAGGCCATAACAACTGAACCCTTAACATCTGCCTCTCCAACTCCTCCTTTCAGATTGATAGTTTGGGGTCAGTGGTCCTGAGCACCCCACTTCTATGAACCATGTTCTGTATCAATAAAAATTTGTCTCATTCCAGCTACTTATAACAGAAAACCTAAATATGTGATTTAGACAAGGTAGAGATTCATTTCCCATGAGAAAGAAAAAGGGTATTTAGGATGGGTAGGGAAGTTCTAGAATTTTTAAGGGATTAGCATCAAATTCTTTTCTGTTCCACCATCCTCAAGGTTACCTCATTATCCAAATGTTTGCTGACTTTCCAGCCATAATGGTCATAATCTAAGCATGTGGAAAAAGAGATGGGGAGGGGTTTTAAACAAGTAAAACCTGCCAGCTGAGTTGGCTTGATTTGAAATCCTTTCCTCTGTGCTTCCCACAGTGACCACTACTCAAACCAACTTGGCTACATCTTAGTGCAGAGAAGGCTGGGGAATGTAGTCTTCCAGCTCAGCAATGGCCACACAAGATAAAACTGATTTCTGTTAGCAAAAAGGAAGGAGAAAAGAAACATTAGAATATTGGGCTAGAATCATTCTCCAGAAATTCTCTTCCCCTGACACGCTGCCAAGACTGATGCCTCATTTGCCTTATAGGTGATTGCCAATAGACTTGAGTTAAACATTTCAGGGGGAGGGACAACCATTATGAGTCATGAATACCTAATGGCAATAAATTTCATGTCGCTTCCCAACAATGGATTTAACTGTAAAAGGGAATGAGGAGAAAGAGAGGCTACAGCAAGAGCACCAGGTGCCAGAGTGGAGGAGGGCTGAGGGAATGGGCACCAAAGGACACTCCATTAGTTTGCCAATGGAGTCTCTGTGCATGGATCCTGAGCAGATGACCAGCTTCCCATTGACACAGTACCACCAGGATCAGGGTCACTCTTGAGGAGGTTATTTTCTACTCCATCCTGTCCACACTCCCCAGAGAATCTTCCAGATCACTCCATGATTGTGCTCCCATGATTATGCATGTGCATTGCCATGTATTGTTTTGGGTAGGTGGGTGGATGGAGGTGACTTGGCATAGGAATCACATTGTCTTCACTCTGCCTCTAGAATGATGGCTTTCACACAGTGCTATTGTCTCTTAGCAAACAATACACCAGAGGAGGACTCATTTCCCACAGCAGACTCGTCCCCAACTTCCATGGCTAATTGTTGGTCACAGACAGGACCTATAACCCAAGTGCTGGATGCCCTAGTACACTGTCCAGGCCTGGGACACTCATTTCCCCAGTTGCTGGGAATATTAGTAGCTAGAGTCTTTAGGATTTTCCCTCAGTTAAAGAAAGCTACTTTATACAACGTCACACCCCCTACCCAGAGAAACTTCTCACCCAGTAATGTCCTCTTCCCTCTCTCTTTTAGCTATTGTTTTTGGGGTATTTCTGCAGTGAAACTCTTGTACACAAATCTCAGTCTCAATCTGTTTTAGGTCACTGAATATCAACTGCCAATGAATGAAGAGACAGCAGAAATTGCCTTTGGGCTCACAGTCAACCTGGCCAGGCACTGTGTCTTCAAGGGCAGTGCCTGCACTAATGCAGTGGAAGCCCTGGTCACTTCCTGCACTGACAACAAGTGTATAGGCTGTGGATGACCTCTAAGTACCATTTCTCCTTCTCACAATCAATGATGGTCTGACAAAAATTTTTTTCAGCCTTTTTATGGCTAATGTATTTTTATACTGTATCACCCATTTGGGAAACTGATTTTACAAGTTTACTCCATTAGAAAGTTTATTAAAGATTTTTCCTTAAGTGAAACATCTTTCAAACTTTAACAGGTTATCATCTCCTTATAATGGATTCTGAATAACACCCTGTACCCTAACGGTATTATTGTTGTGGGAATGACGAGGGAAACAAAGTCACAGACCATTTTTACAGGAAGCAGGGAGTTTATTATGCTAGCGAACTCAGGGAAGATAATTTCTCAAAGCCCAGAGCCCTGATCTGTGTCAGGGGCTTGGTTAAATACTCTTTAGGTGAGTTACATAACCAGTGGTTTTGCAGTATATGGGTTACAGGTGGTCACAGCAAGACAAGTCAGTTACAAAAAGCAGGTTGGTTAGAGTTTGCCCCTTTCCCCCCTTGCTAACCCCTTTATAGAATGTGGTTACAGTTTCCTGAAACTTTGCAAGGCTAGCAGGTGGCTGCAGTGCTGAGGAGCTAGCAGAAAGCTGCTTGTAGACTCAGAGTGGGGAAACCAAGGTGAATACCAGACACAGTAAGTCCCAGGAAAATAGCTAAGCTGGCCCCAACATTGCCTCCTGTGATGCTTTGACATTTTATTTCTCAAAATGCATCATCTCTTTCTTTTTTTAGGGATGGGATTTACTCTTCGTTAACCTCATAATAGACAAAATTGTGTGGTTGTTTTTCTTTCCACTAAGGCTCTTATCAGGGTCGATATGAACTGCATGACAAGGGGCAGCAGGCATGGAAGTATAAGACAGCCCAACACCATAATTAATACAGCCCCAAACATTGTTTTAAGTCCTCCTATTGTAGAGAACCATCCTCTAAGTAAATCATCATGATTTTACCCTTTTGAAGTCTGAACGGGAACATGAGCAATCTTTTTTATTTTATCTGTGATCTTTTTTATTATCTTTAATGGCATTTTTAGTCCAAGTAGTAAGTAAGCACAAGTCATAGGACAAGGGGGTTCAGGTTTGAAAAAGGAACCCAGAATAGAAGCAACCAGAAACAATACCACACCCTGTTAACAGAAGAAAAACAGAAAACTGCCAGAGAAAGCCTTTTGATCTGGCTTTATCCCTCTGGGGTAGTTACTGCTATTCCCATTGACCAAAGCAAAGAAAGGTTACAAAACCAAGAATAGAGATAGGCAAGGGGTGGCAGAACTTAAGTATCACTACAGAACACTAACTATGAGAAACAATAGTCCATTAATTGTCTGTTTGTTGATTCCTCAAGCTTCCGCCATGCGTTGACAAGACAGCTTCTGGTTTGTGACTAGGGCAAGACTGAAGATCCCCTCCTCAGAGTCAGTTTGAGTTGGTTGTTGGAGTCCAGTTGTCTCTTTCATTTGGGAGCTGTTTTCTTTACTGGGGTGTGATGGATCCACAGGGTGATTTTTGTCACCTTAATTGCCGTGGGAGTAGTCAGGATCACCATATAGGGTCCCCTCCAGGAAGGCTGGAGAGGCTAGAGAGGCTGGAGATTTTACTCTTTTAGCCAAACCTGGTCACCTGGCTTAAAGGAATGCACATCAGTGGTTAAGCTGATAGAAAGTTTTCTCAAACATGGCTGTGTAGGTCATTGAGCATTGCTCCCAAACCACGCATCTGTTGGAGCAAGGTTAGATTTCCTCTGTTTTTTAAATTTCCCTTAATGCCTTTTACTAGTGGGGATGGCCTTTCAAAGAGAATCTCATATAGGGAGAACCCAGTTTGTTTGGTGGGACTGCACCTGATCCTAAGTAAAGCTAATGGCAAGATCTGTTCCCAGGTTAGTGAATCTCCTGACAGTTTACTCATCTGAGTTTTTAGGGTCCAATTCATCCTCTCAACCTTGCCTGAACTCGGAGGCTGGTATGCTGTGTAAACATTTTAGGTTATTTTTAATCTCTTTGTCAGTTGTTTAACAACTTTTGTCACAAAAGCTGGCCCACTGTCTTATCCAATGGAGATAGGGATCCCGTACCTGGGAATTATTTCTTTAATAAGGCACAGACCACTTTTTGGGCCTTTTCTGTTCTGGTGGGGAAAGCCTCTACCCACCCAGAAAATGTGTATACAATCACCAGAAGATATTTGTCTTTTCTTCCTGAAGTAATCAGTCTCCTTTATATATATATAAATATATATATATAAATATGCTTTTACCATATATATATATATGTATATGGGGATATAGCCCCATATACATGAAGAGTGGTAAAAGCATATTTAGAGTCCGTGTATTTATTAACAGTCCTTTTAGCTGCCAGTTGTAGGGCACATGTCAGTGCAATGAGATCTGCCTTTTGTGCCTGTGTGTCTGGATCCAATGGCTGAGCCCAAAGTCACTGCTGTATAGCCAGCATATCTTATTTCCTCTGAGGAAACTGTTCCCATCTGTGAAAAGTTTGTGGTCAGGCTGAGCTAGGGGTTGGTCAGGGTGGCTGGAGAAGACCTTATTAATCACCTCAACACAGTTATGGTCTGGGGCCCTAACAGCTGACAGAAGGAGGGTTGCCAGGTTTGAAGTCCAGACAACTTCCAACTTTACTTGTGGATTTCACAACGCATACTCTATTATCTGACTGTCCTGGCATTTGTCAGCCAATACTGTCCCTTGTATTCCATTAAAGTCACAACAGAATGTGGGACCCAGACAGTAATTTCCTCTCCCAGCGTTAGCTTTTTTGTCTCTGATACTAGCAAGGCTGTGGCTGTGAGAGCTCGCAGGCAGGGAGGCCATCCCTTTGTTACTGGGTCCAATTGCTTGGAAAGATAAGTCATCGGCTGATGCCATGAACCCAAGTATTGGGTCAGTACTCCAATTGCCATGCCACTTCCCTCATGCACATAGAGAAAGAAAGGCTTCTCACATCTGGAAGTCCCAGGGCAAGGGCGCTGACTAATGCCTCCTTGATGGCAAGAAAGCCTGTTGTTGTTTAGACTCCCAGGTTAGGGGCTCCCTTTTGCCCTGCTTTGTGGTTTTATACAAAGGCTTTGCTAGCAATGAGAAATTAGGTATCCCAATCTAGCAGAACCCAGCTGCTCCTAAAAACTCATGGATCTATCTTCTCATGGTGGATGTTGGGCTCAAACAGACAGCTTGCTTTCATTCCGCACTAAGGCTCTGCTGGCCTTGGGATATGTGGGATCTCAAATATTTTTAACTTGGTCCTGGCAGAATTGAACCTTTCTCTGGGATACTTTGTACCCAGCCTCCCATAGGAGATGGAATAAAAGTTCTGTCCCTTTAAGACAGTCCTGGTGGTTAGTTGCTGCTAGAAGGAAGTCATCTACATATTACAAGAGGGTGCAGCCAGCTTCCTCTGTCAGGTATGCTCACAATCAGATGCCAGAGCAGTTTTAAAGATAGTTGGGGAGTTTTGAAGCCCTGTGGGAGATAGGTCCAGGTTAATTGCTGTTGCTCCCCTGATGGGGTCCTCCCATTGGAAAGCAAAGATGGATTGGCTCACAGGTGCCAACTGAATGCAGAAGAATGCATCTTTTAAGTCCAAACATGAGAAGCAGGTTGCTTCTGCTGGTATCAGGGCCAATAAAGTGTATGGGTTTATAACACCAGGTGCAAAGTCACTGTTTCTTTGCACCTTTGGTCCTGCACTGGTGCCTGGCTCCTGGACTGGCAGAATTGGCAAAGTCTCAATATTCCATCATTTAAGATCCTCTTTTTTTTTTTTTCTTTTAACAATCCCAGCAGTCATTGTTTTAGCCACCAGAATCTTACAATTGTCCTTAAAGCACTTCTTAAGCCAGGGAAGAGGATGAGCTGCCAATGACTGCCATATGTCTATGTAGGGGAACTGGTCAGGGTGACCTGGTGACCCTGTCACTACCTAATAAATCCTATGAATGATTTCTTAATCCAGAGATCCTTCAGAAGGCTACCCCACTTTAAAGGACACCCAATCTATCTGGCAGAATTTTTATAGATCTTGAGGGGGTGAGCTTCACCCCATAATCACCTGTATATCTTTTTTTACATTATATAATTTTATAAATAGTGTTTTAAAAATTAGATCACATGCAGATCTGAACTGTGAAGAATATGTACTCAGGCTATAACAAAAACATAAAACTACCATTTAATAAAGCTGAAATTAGCACCTCTCAACATAGGGCAAGGTAGTATATAAAAAAGGAATTAAGTTAACAACACTTTTGATGTTTAACATACAATACAAGTTATATGTCCCTATCCTTTTTTAAAATTGTCAAGCATGCCTTGTAAAGGAGTCAGTTTCTCTGGTTCCCATCCATACTGAGACAAAGCACAGGAGGATCAGGGAGTTTAGAAATGAGGTGAGGGGCCCTCAATTTCTGACATGAAGGTGAGACAGACAACTTTCACTTTGTCCGTCCCTAGCCATGGAGACACTCCACACCCCTCTTAGCTATAGTGAGTCCATATAAGCCTGGGAACGGTGCCCCCGAGGGGGTCACCCTAGACCAAATGGAATGTCCCTGACCTCTGGGAGTGAACTTTGTACATCACATGACGACTGAAGTCACACTTTATTCATGCTCTCAGCTACACAACACACATTCATCCAACCCAACAAACCCAGTCTGGAAGCTAATGCAGCCTCCTCCTGAATAATTACAAAACCCAAAGAACCAGATTGAGGAGCACTAGTGCATACCTAGGGGGTGAACAAGCCCCTCTTCCATCCTCAGATGGATGGGCCTGCTCAGATGGACCTACCTGTTCCAGATGGGTGCTGTCCAAATTTTGCTGGTTCCTGAGGTCTCTACCCAGGTTCCATTGGTGTGTATGGACCTGAGGCCTCAGACTCCATGGGAGGCTTCCTTAGCAGTCTGGACTAAGTGTCCAGAGGCATGCTTTGGCAGGGTCATGTCCCTGGGACGTGCCACAGGCCTGACACCCAGGGAGGCAAAAATGCCAACTTTGGTCTCTCCCATTCCTGGCCATTGCACCAGAAATCTTGTAGGAATGACAAGGGAAACAAAGTCACTGAGACCATTTTTACAGGGAGCAGGGAGTTTATTATGCTAGCGAACTCAGGGGAGATAATTTCTCAAAGCCCTAAGCCCCGATCTGTGCCGGGGGCTTGGTTTAATACTCTTTAGGTGAGTTACATAACTGGTAGTTTTGTAGTATATGGGTTACAGGTGGTCACAGCAAAACAAATCAGTTACAAAAAGCAGGTTTGCCCCTTTACCCCCTTGCTAACTCCCTTATAAAATGTGGTTACAGTTTCCGGAAGCTTTGCAAGGCTAGCAGGTGGCTGCAGTGCTGCAGAGCTAGCAGAAAGCTGCTTGTAGACTCAGAATGTGGAAACCAAGGTGAATACCATACACAGTAAATCCCAGGAAAATAGCTAAGCTGGCCCCAATATTATAGGTAACAATATTATAGATATATGTTTCCCAATACACACCCTTTTGCTTACACACATGTTTATCTGTTACTTTTCAGCTTCTACCAGAAGATTATGCTGTGGGTGTGAGGTTGGAAGAGTGTGAGTAAGATTCCCTTTAAGAAGTGTGAGATAAGAGAAGTAAGATTTGATTCCAAGGATTCAACCAGTAAAATCCACACACAGTATTTTGCAATAGAAATGAGTAAATCCGGGCACAAGTGGCTCACACCTGTAATCCCAACTACTTAGGAGGCAGAAATCAGGGGGATTGTGGTTCAAAGCCAGCATGGGCAAAGAGTTTGCAAGACCCTATCTCAAAAAACCCATCTCAAAAAAGACTGGTGGAGTGGCTCAAGGTGTAGGCCCTGAGTTCAAACCTCAGTACCAAAAAAAAAAAAAAGGTGTAAATAAGATGCATCTGTGTGTCTGTAAATATGTGACCAGAGGATTTGGATTGTCCCCTGATTCCACACAAGGTGACCTGTGTCTCAGGACAAGAATGTGGTTACTATTTGGTAAGCAAAAGCTCATCAATTGCATTGTGATGTGTGAACACAGAGGAACAATCTGGATCACAGAGGGTAAGCTCAACAGGACATAACTTGGCAGTGTTTTTCCAGCATTGTCCAAGCCAAGGAGATACTGAATCTGCAAGACAGCCTTAATTTAATTATTTGAGAGGTATTCTGTATCAGGGGTAGGAATGAGTCATCGCCACATGGCCTGTTTACAAATCTCCCAGCCTCTCCACCTCCCTGCGCCCTGATTCCATGCTTACTATGCAGCTTGGGGTTATTATTTTCACCTCTCAAGTGAAGCTGTCCCTGAGCAGGACAAATGAGAAATCCTTTCATTGGATCAAAATATTTCCATTGTGTTCTAATAAGGGTTCAATCTCCAGATGCACTTTGATTTAATTTGGTTACTGTGAGTCAGTGTCACTGATTCACTTTGACTCCAGGACAATGACAAGGTTTTAGGACTCATGGGCACAGTGACTTCACCAAAGTGAATATTTGCCTGTGAGACCAATCCACAAAGAGCCATCAAGCCCTCATCTGACTAAGCCTTCGTCTCTGAAGGCGAGTGTATTTTGAAAGGTTTATGTGTGTCGGTCTGCTTAATATTTTTATAACCAGGAAATGCTGAATATCATTGGCAACATTGGGGAATTCTCTATAAACTTGCCCTTCCAGATTTCATAAAAGCATGTGATCAAAATGCCTCACAGACTGCAGAGACCTGCTATATATACATCACCTCCCTGGAGTGTGTCTTTATTCCCACACCTGATATCATCTCTCTATAAAATAATATCACTATTTGACAAAATATTTTCCTCTATCCACAGATGATTAGATGAAAAAGCTTCAGGAAAACTTGCACAAATCAGAGCTTGGTGCTTTCTCTACCCTGGACTCAGGCTGGTTCTCCACAGGCCCAATGAGCAGCTGGCTCAGAGCACCACCTCTGCTCCTCACACTTTACTCTTGATGCAAATTGTCTCATTCTTTCCCAGGCCCACAGCTGTCGGCTACTTATCCCAGTTCTGTTTCTCAAATCTGGCCTGCTTGCATGTAGTGTCCTTCTGAACACTCCTTCTCAAGGGTCCCCGGCACTCTGCAGCTAGCCTGCCCTCCAATTTCAATGTATTTTTGGTTGTCACTGGCTAGTTATCTATGCCTCACCCTCCATTCTTTTTCCCATTTGAGACTAGGAAAGAGAGTCAGGATGTTCCTGAAACCCACGCTTCCTAGAATTCTGTCTCTTACCTGGGAAAAATGAATGCATTACTTTTCACTCTAGCCTCATGACCTACAGGAAGGTGAAGTCAACCCCCCACTTCCATGGTCACAGTCGTGCTGAGTTCCAGTCACTGCACAGGTGTGCTGATGCTCATGCTGCTGCCCAGCCCTAGGTATTCAAGGTCATTTATTAGTTCATTATCTCTACTGCACCTCTGTTTGGTTCCTTCATTAAACCTTCTTCAATTAAACCCTTTGAGTTTGTGTGGCCTCTGATTTATATAGCAAAATGCACAGTTCTAGTCAAGTTCTACCTTAGGAGCTGGGTATGAGGAAATATGAGACAACTCAAAGTCACAGATTCCGTGAGGAGGTCACAAGTTGATGTACTCAGGAGACTGGCAGTATTTCTTACTAACTCTAACAGAGGCTGTTGCCCAATATTGAAATAAGGTGTGTTTCTTCATCTACACAGCAGCTGAAGGAGTTGGTTTGAGATTTGAAGTCATGTCCACCAAAACAAGTTTCTCTTCAACCCAATGCTGAGTGGTGGCAAACTCACTCTAGGAAAAGAACAGAGCAGATTTCTGACTCCTGTCTCTCAGGATACCCCATTTTGGGGCAAATGCCAACAGCAGGACTCATTTAAATGATTGCTTGCTCTGTCCATTCCTGTTTCTTTCATGCCAGGACTCCCACTGAATTTGCCTATCATCTGACTACAAATGGCAACTGCAGAGTTTACCCATGACCTTCACAGATAACAGCGAGGAGCAGAAGGGCAGATTGGAAAGCTGGTCAAAGACCATAATATGATGTCCCATGTGTGTCATGCTGGGAAGACAGGACATCACGTTTTGAGCACTGAGTGTCTGGGAAAGAATCTGGAATCTACACACCATCTTGAAAGAGCATAAGTAAGGCAAAAGAGGTTTAAAAGCCATTCAGAAAGCCACTGGAAAATCCAAACATGCAATGATCAAGATCTCAGCTAATAAGACAATCTCTGGAGTAGAAAGGAAATACTGATTTCCAAAAATATTTGGGTAGTATATGTGGCAGGGCTTGATGCCTGGTTGGAATCAGAGATTCAAACAAGGAGGACCATGATGACTTGTAGATTCCTGATTTAAGGACCAGAAGAGATATGAACCTGAATCAAAAGCCCTAGGGAGAAGAGATGGCCTGTCAAATCAGAATGATTTGAGGAACATTTCTCATTTTTGGTTTTCTTTTGTCATTGTTCTTATGATTATTTTTAACAAAGGGTCCAATTACAGAGATATTTGCAAGATACCTAGCAACCATGAAGAATTGACTAGAAAATGGGGTAGATTCAAAGGGCCAAAGGCAGGGAAAGATTTGTGGAATCAAGAAGCAAGTCCTGTAGATAGACACCTTAGGAAACTCATTGATCTTCAGAACAGGGACTCAGTCAGCCCAAATTGACCTCACAAGGAAGGACACAGGGATTAGATACCTTAACCTCACCTTCCCAATTTCTCTGATCTGCTGGCACTCCCTACTGACACACCCAACTGGGAACAGAGTGCCCATTGATGTGTCCTTATGAACATCAATTTGGAAACTCTGGTCCTAGTTCCAACAGGATTCAAGGAATGTCAGAAAGCAAAGCACCATTGAATGAGTGTCTAGTAAATGCCAGTCCTTGTTCTAGGTGTTTTATATAGCCAACCTCATTTCATTGTTACTGCAATACCTAAAAGAATATTGTTTCTCCACTTTGCAGGTAAGGGAAGTGGGACAAAGAAAGTGTGACTAATCTGAAATCAGACATCTAGTAAGTATTAAAGGCAGGATTTGAATCCAGCTCTGCCTATCTCTAAAGAGTATGCTGTTTCTTTTTTGAAAGGTAATTAAAGTTGTGCACAAAACAAGAGAGGAGAATGGAGGCTATAGTGTACCACTTCAGTGCCTCCAATTATCCAGCAATTTATAAACAATTTCACACACTTCACCTTCAAGTTCAGATCAATGTCTATTTTCTATGGCTTTTCTTGCAGGGGTTCATTTATTCATCAGTTCCCTACAGACTTGGAAGGCCTGTTTGATAATGATATTTAGGGTTTTCTGCAGCCACAGGCTCCAGTTAGAGCAGAGGAAAGGCACACAGACTATCATGAATATGAAGGAATGAGTGCCTGGGACACACACTGTGAGCAGGAAACCAAGGACGCTGACCTTGTTCTGTAAAGAGATGCACGACCTATGCATCGCCTGATTGCTCATTGGGTTTGAGTGCTACCTATGGTCCTTCTTATGCATTTTCCTTTTCAGTTTTAGAAATCACCTTTAAAAAATTCTCTGCACTCCCCTCTCTTTTCTCTACCTCTTTCTCTTCTTCTTCTCCTTCTCCCTCCTTCTTTTTATATTTTTCCTGTCCTACTATCTGGATTAGTGCAATAGTTTCTAAATCTAATCACTTTGCTAAAACCTCAGACTTTTGGACATTTGAGAATTCTCCTTTGAGGACTCCAGGACCTCAAACTATCCTTATCATGCTAACAGCACCAGGCTGCCATTGAGAGCAGCTGAAGGGAATAGTATGTGAACCAGAAAAACAGAGGCCCAGGAATGGGGATGTGGTCCATAGATTCCTGAGGTTGGCAGCCATAGGATCTCCCCAAGGCACTCTGGAGAGGGTTTTCTGCCCAGCAATAACACTCAGGGCAGTTAGGACCAGAATGAGCCTGGGGAAGGAGGGGCTGGTGTCCCAGTGGCAGAGTGTAAGTGAGAGTGAACAAAGCCCCAGTGGAGTTTCAGAATTAGGAAGCTGAAAATAGAAGCAAGTGTATCCTAAGGCACCAATTGTTAACTGAGAAAAGAATTCACTACCTGTGGGCATGTGTGTTAAATGGGTTTCATGACCAAATGTAACTGGAATTATCAGTTTCTATTTGCAGCCATGTTCTTAGCGTTTTATGTAGTATCTTCTGTTCATTACGCATCTTAATATGATAAGGGTGATCGTGCATAGTTCAGACCTCCTCAGGAGCACTAGAGGTGGGTGAGAACCACTCCCTGACGATACTCCATGAAACCAATGGCCTGAGAAATTCATGTCACAAAGTTACCCCTACAGATGCAACACACTTCTGATATTTTTAAGGGGGAAGAGAGAGAAAGATATCTCTCCTTGGACAGTAAGCCCCTTGTCACTGTAAAGATGGGCCTTCCTCAGAGAGACTGCTGCCTCCACTCCATGTCATCACAACAAAGCATGTATCATGAAAGGTGAGTCATACAAATTGTTTGGTTTCAGTACATGTAAGAGTTACGTTTACACTGTACTGTAGTCTTATAAGTCTTGGACTGTGTCTAAGAAATCCCAATGTACATACCTTAATTTAAAATCCTGTGTTACTTAAAAATGCTAACAGTTTTGTGAGCCTGGAGCAAGTCATGATCTTTTTACTGGTGGAAGGTCTTGCCTCTATGTTGATGGCTGCTGATTGATTGAGGGGTGGCTACTGAAGATTGGGGTGACTGTGGAAATGAAGTTTGTCCCATGGATTGATGTTTTCTTTCTCAAAAGATTTTTCTGAAGCATGTGATGCTGTTTGATGGAATTTTGACAACTGGAGTCAATCTCAAACCCTGTCTCTGCTGAATGTATGTAATATCCTTTGTTGTCATTTAAGCAATATTCGTAACATCTTTGAGGAGTAGATTTCATCTCAAGAAAACACTTTCTTTGTTTTTCATAAAAAAGCAATCTTGCTGTCTTACATAGGTATAGTTCATGGAGCTTAAAACAAGTGTAATGGTGACATTGAAGATTATTGATGGCAGATCACCATAGTACATGTAATGATAATACAAAAGAATTAAATAGCATGAGGATTACTAACGTGACAGCAAGACAGGAGTGAGCACATGCTTTAAGAAAAATGGTACCCAGGGTCTTGCTTGACACAGGGTTGCCACAAACCTTCAATTTGTGAAAACACAGTATATGCAAAGCACAATAAAGTGTGGCACAAAAATATGAGCAATGCCTGTAATTTTCATACCTGTTCAGTGGGTGTATGGGAGGACAATTTCTACAAAGATAACATTACTAGTTTGGTTCCTCATTATCTATAATCTCTAACCAAGTGTTCCCTCTGCATAGAGAACTTAAGATCCAAGAAAAAAATAGAAGCAAATTTTCCCCCTGCGAACTACAGGCTGTAAAGTCCTTTGTCACTAGAAATTGTAAGCCAGTACATTTTGTTTTCAGCAAGCAAAGAGGCTATAGTATGTTTCTGAAACTTAATGTTTTCTCCTACACCAGTCATGTTACAAGATAGAGGTCCTTTCTTGAAACGGTTACTGGCCTAGCTACCCCTATTCCTTACTTTCTTTCTCATAGTTTCTGTGAAGTTCTATTTGACAAGCTTCACATCACTTATCATGAAGTCTCCTGACCTGAATGGCTGAAGCGCTTGCTGGGAGTGAGAAAAAGTCCTGGATTTTATCTGATTTGATCTCTCTCCTCACACTATGAATCTAGACTGAACATCGAGGCTAATAGAACTAGAATGTGAAATGCCTCTGATGGCTTGGGAGAGAAGCCTGAGGAAGCCAGACATACCCTGCTAGCCCTCTACCTCTCTGGGCTCAGGGACTATGAGCATGCCCTGTGAGTGTTTTCTCAAATCATGCCTCCTCCAGAACCCTGCGCAAGTGGCACCAGAGGTCTGAAGCTAAGGGTTAGCCTTGTCTGGACTTTCATTTTTCTCATCTCTCATCTCTCCCCACAGTTTCCCAATGGCTACCTTGTCTTCCATAGGCTCAATTCACCTACCTAGCCTGCCCTCCCAGGTTCATTCCCAAACTTCAGATGGCCTGGACTCCTAGATACCAGTGACACTGTAACACATCACCACAAACTTAGTGGCTTAAACAACACAAATGTAGTATCTTTTGCTCTATAGGTTAGAAATTCAGCATCCCTGGGCCTAAGATCCAGTTGCCAGCAAGACTGGGTTCCTTTTGGGAGCCCTAAGGTAGGATCTGTTTACTTCTTTTCTCAGCTTCTAGAAACTTCCCAGGTTCCTTGACTTTTGCCCCTTCCTCCAGCTTCAGACCCAGCAAGGCGGGTTGAGGACTTTTCATGTGGCATCAGTTACACCTTGCTTGGGTGATTTTACTGGGTCCACCCAAATAATCCAGGATAATTTCCACAGTTGAACATCCTTAACTTAGCGACATCTGCAAAGTGCTTTTTGGCATATAAGGTAACTTATTTACATGTACCAAGGATTAGGAGGTGAAGTTACTTTTCCTACTATAACCTTCTTGGTCCTTATAACCTTGGAACTTTCTAGGTATAACTTTGAAAATACTATAAGTCAAAATGCATTTAATACCTTGAACCTACTGAAATCCTAGGGCAATGACACAGTGCACTGTAGCCACTGCTATATGTCCTCATGATCATGTAGCTCACTGGGAGCTGTGACCCATTGCCACCATTCAGCATTGCCATAGAAGCTCATTTTACATATGAGCCTGGGAAAAGATCGAAATTCAAAATTTGAAGTAGCTTCTACTGAATGCATAACCTTTCCATGTCATTGTGAAATCAAAAACTCAGGGAACCTCTGTACTAATTCATGATCAAGAGTGATTGGATTTATATTTCTCTTCCTTTCCAACACACATACATGGAGTTTGTGTTTACCTAGGCATAAGAGAGTGAGTCGTGTGGAGTGCTGTGGTGGGCCTGGGCAGGCGTCATTTCTGTTAGGGGTAAAGGGAACCTTCTATCCCTTTGAATGATGACATATACACTTTGGCTTGTTCTGCCTACGATCAGATATTTTGTTCCACAAGTCCTTTATCAGAGCAAAACTCTTGTGGAATGAGAGTGAGAGTCATAAATTGAGGCAGAGGTTTTGTAAAACCAGGTAATGTTATTTGCATCCATCAACTGTCTGCCAAATGAAGTCATTAGAGAAGAGAAGTTTTTCCATATGGCATTCATTTATAGGGAACAATAAGTCTTTCTGCACTTGTTCCTCCAGTAAATTCGGTTCCCTGGGGCTAAAAGTCAAGTAGAAGCTATTGATCTGATTACTTTTAGGAAAGACATGCACACTCACAGCTTATCCATGTACACCTACCTGCACATCTGTGAACACATACACATACCATGAAGGTCACGGAGCAGTGAGTACCAGCCACTCAAACTTGTAGATTCAGGGTCAGACCCTCCTTTTCTTTCCCTAATGTCTTAGAGTGAGAAGGCCCAGTCCAGGAAATGAAAAGTGTTGAACCTTTGAGAAAGGCTTACAGGCAAGGCAAGGCTATCGATTGCCACATGGTGAGAAAATGAAGAAGGATGTGCACATTTCATGATATTGATCCAACCTATTAGCAACAGTGGCAGGTCACTCCATCCTCCCAAATCCTATCCAAGTTCAAAGCACCCCAGCAGAAAGAAAGCAAAGCCTGATTGAAAGGATTCCCTTTGTAACAGAGAGAAGGGCTAGAGAAAGTAGAGCATTTATAATAGTGTAGACAATACCATTTATCAGCTGTAAGCCAGGAAAACAGGCAGTTCAGTTATGACCTGCCAAGATGTTGAGGTCATAAATTTTTTGAGAACTTGAATTGAAGAATAAGTAGTTGTCTAAACAAATAGCATGAAGAGACAGAACAATCTTTCAGGAGCACAGATGCTGGTCTTCACTGCTGGATTTCAGTGGCTTTTGGAGGCTCCTGTTCTTTTCTCCACCACTTGCCATACATGAAATGCCACCACTAGAGACTGTGGGAAGGGAAGAGAGGACTATCTTTGCAAGAAACTCTCATTTAAAAAGGAAAGCCATGTTATTCAGATGGGGAATTTGGTATAATAGAGGATTAATATTATCAGAGCTGATTCTTAGGGGAGAGTGACTGGTGGTGAAGAGGTAGATTTTGGAGAACAGGGAATAATTAGTGAAGAACCTGGACTGAACAAGGAAAGGGAAAGGTGACACAGGGAAAGAGAGGAAGGCTATGAGGATGAACAGGGAGAAAGAATTGAACAAGGACTTTGTAGCAAACACCTGGAATTTGTGTCTTGGTTCTGTCTCCTGCATGCTGTGGTCTACAGCAAGTTCCTTAGTCTCCTTGAAACACTACCATACACCGTCTCTGTCCCCAAGCTTGAAGATGAACCTCTGTTGTTGTAAATCTTAGATTCAACATCTAAAGTACAGTGCCTGGTGCACAGCAGATGCCAAGTAACTAGCTGCTACTGTCTTCAAAGAGGATGATATGCACATGCAAAAAGCCAGGCAGAAGTAAGGAATGCCTACATTAAGACTGTTTGCCATTGTTGGAAGATGTCCTATTTTTTCACTGTCTATCATTCAGTCTTTAAACAGTCCCTCAAAGATGGCAGGTCATGACCCATTCCACAGAAGAAATACAACATCACTAAGACAAGAGATCACATTAGGAATCTACCCACTTTTTTCTCCAGGATCATCAATTTCTATGGATCTTTGCTGTCACCAAAGAAACCCATTGTTAGTTATCTGCCTCAAAGAATCACCTCTTGCCCCAGCTTCTCCTCAACTTTCTGCCCCATTGTTTTACTCCTCTTTGCAGGAAAACTCCTAGAAAGAGTCATTTCTCTTGCTCTCAGAATTCTGTCTTATCCTGTTCTTCCTTAAAGCTATTCCATTTGGCATTTCTTTCCACTACTCCATTGAAACACCTCTCATTCAGGGCCCCATGTTGCTGGCTGCAGACATCAGTGGACATCTGACTCAGTTTACCAGCTATTGATCTGACCTTTCCTCTTGACAAATGCTCATCTGTTAATGTTCAGGTTTCCTATCTTGCCCTATCTTGCAGGCTTTTTCTTTGTAGTAACCATGACTAGTACTTCTTCTATTGCGAACTTCTTAATGACGGAGAGCCCCAGGCTCAGTTCTTCATACTTTTCTCCCTGCTATTTTCTCATTCCTTAATGACCTTATGTAGCCTCAGGCTTTATACATAATCCATTTTGTCTCATACCCCCAGATTCTTTCTTCATCCTCCCCGCTCCTGCTCTGTGACCCAGGAGGTGACCGCTGTAGAATACATTACCCAGTGCTCCTTGCTGGCTGGCTTGGAGTAGCTGGCCAGTGGGAGGTAATTGCAGGGAATGGAATTTT
Source organism: Castor canadensis (assembly GCF_047511655.1). Classification (NCBI taxonomy): domain Eukaryota; kingdom Metazoa; phylum Chordata; class Mammalia; order Rodentia; family Castoridae; genus Castor; species Castor canadensis. The sequence goes on along the minus strand of NC_133399.1, from coordinate 56,720,223 downwards.
CCTTGGCTCTAACCCTCACTGGCTCCAGGCACACTGCTCCCTCTCCATTTCTCTTTCAAGACTGAAAGTGGTAATGGCTTTCCACATTTGCAGGTCCCTTGATGCTCACCATCCCTTGTAAATCCCTTGAATCCTGCCAACATCTCTGTAAATAGCCCCTTTATTAAATTCCTTTCAGTTTAAAGCCTTTGTCTGCATCTGATGTTTCCTTCAGGACCTTGCTTGATACACCATCTATATGCTGATGACTCCGAGTTTCTATCTCCTGCTCAGACTTCTAAACTCCACACATAAATATCAGATGGGGTACTTACAAACTTCATTTGGACATCTATAGTTATTTCAAACTAAACACACCCTAACATGAGCTCCTCATATTTACCCATGCCTGCTGTCATTGTCTCTCCTTCTCGTGAAGACAACACCCTCCTTCCATATGCTCATTTCCAGATTCCTAGACTCCTTCTTCTCCTCCCACCTCCTACATCCTACATCAAATCCATCAGGAGAACTTGTTGGCTCTACCCTTAATACAGAACTTGGGGAAAGAGGGAAAGGAAAAGAGAGTGATAGAGCATCACTAATATTGCATAAAATAAGATGTGAAGGTAAGTAGAGGATATAAGGATGTGTACTGAAAGCTGTTAAAAAATGGGAGGTGGGAGGTAAAAGGGTAAGGGAGAGTAACGGAAGGGATCAAATTGATCAAAGTAAATTATACTCAAGGCAAAGAAACCCCTTTGAACATTGACCTAGGAATTAATAACAAAAGACAGGACTACAAAATAGGTACAATGGTGGGGGCGGGAATTGTAGTAGGGAGGATGGTGAATGAAGTAGATTAAGGTGATGGTATACAGCAGATGGACTTCATATACCTATGTGATACAGAACTAAGAAACCTCTTGCAATTGCTTTAAGTGGGGCAGGGAAGGGATTGAGGAGGAGAAAGGATGGGGGCGATGTAAATAATGCACAATATAATTCTAATTGGAATTGTCATATGAATCCTCCCCAGTATAATGAATATATCCTAATAAAAATTTATTAAAAAAATTCAGAACCTGGCCAATTTTCCCTACCTTTACTACTCCTACCCCAGGTCAAGCCACCATGCTTTCCCACCTGGACATTGTGAGAGGCTCATTGGGATGGATCTCCTTGCCTGTCCACTTGCCTCCCTGTAGTCTTTTCTCAGCACAGCAGGCAGAAAAATCCTTTTCAGAAGCAACTTCAGGCACAATGTGGTAGCCAAATCTCTAATCCCAGTACTCAGAAGGGTGAGGCAGGAGAATCTTGAGTTGGAGGTTAGTCTGGGCTGTGTAGTGAGTTCAAGGCTAGCTTGGGCTACATATCAAGACCCTGCCTCAAAAAAGTCAAAAGGAAAGAAGGAAGGTTTAAGACCTCAGAACTCAATGTCCACTGTTCTCTGATCTCACATCAGCCATGCCAGCCTCCCAAACGTGCCAGGCAAACTCTGATCTTAAAGCATTTATACCAGTCTCTGCATGGAATTTCCTTCTCCGATATCTGCTTGAATAACTCCTTCTTTTCCTCCAAGTTTCTTTCTTTTTTTAAAAATCAACTATCACCTTCTTCATGAGCCTGAGGCTATGACGATCATCCGATATGAAATTGTTGCACCTCCATCTCTGTCATTCCCGACGTCCATTCACTGCACTTTTACTTTTATTACAAGATTCATCACATGTGGACAATGCCTTCCTTTATTTGGTTTTTGGTATTTACTTTAAAATTTTAATTTCTTGCAATGTTTATATTATACTTTGGAATGCACTGATTAGGCTTATTGCTTGTCATATGTAAACAACACAGGTGATGCAATACTACCCTGTGCTGCGGTGTAAGCTCTATAAGAACAGGAATCTTGGTCTGTTTTTTTTTTCCACTAATGCAGTGCTTGGGGCCTGAAAGATGCTCTAATTTTTATTTGTTTGTTTGCTTTTAATGAATGGAAGATAACTCAATTAAGAAGGTTCACAAAGCTAGCTAACAGCAGGTCTGCCTCTTAGAATCCTGTCTTTTCACCTGGTCCTAAGTCCCTCCAGCTTTCCTAGCTGCCCTCTAGCAACAGAGCAAGGTCCTCAGAAGGAGGGCAGGGTCCAGATTTGGACTGAAAGTTCCCAAGGGGCAACAGTGTTCACAGGCTTTGCGCCACTGGAAGTTAAGTTCTTAACTTCCTTAAGACTCATTTTGTTTCTTCGCAAAATGAAGTACAGTGCCAGCTCCCAGGGTTATTGTGAGGAATACGTTAGAAACAAGCATGAGCACAACTACACACACACACACACACACACACACACGTGTGCCTCGTACTGTACATGGATCAGAACAATGCTGTGAAGTGGGCAGAGGAGAAATGTTTTAAGTCTGGAATTAGAGCTTCAATCCCATGCATATTATCAGGATTCCAAAGAGGGGGTCACACTTTAAACCTGGAAGTCCCGGCATTTCCTGGACAGTAGATACTTTAAGGGTATCATTTTGGGTCCAGTGTTTATCCTCCAAACCCTATTCTTAGGGTTACCCATGCATTCTCTTCCCAGAAATGGGAACTAGAGACAGTTATTTAAATTCTAAGGCACATTTCCCCATATCTCCAGGGACAATTCTGAATAGGTTTAGAGAGTGTTAAATAATTCATCCCCAGCAGAGAAGTGAAAACAAACTCAGGCTAGTTGCTCTGAAATGTGGACAGGTGGCCTTAGGTTGAACCCTGAACACCCATGTACTCATTGGTTCTGCAGCCCTGGATACATGCCAGCCCATAGGTGAATTTCTGCTGGTCACTCCAGGACTGGACTCTGCCTTGAACTCAAGCCACGTGACAGGACCAACACTTGCCTAACTCTTGCAAGCATCTCTTTTGAGAATCCTATACCTAGACCCTACCTTTTTAGAGTACTTATTGCTGGCTGGAGTCTTTTCTAGATGCATGATCCCTATGAAACTGCTACCGTACCTGAGTGCCCTGAGGCAGGTCCTGAGAACCAACACATGGGCATGCAGATAACAGCACAATTATGAGTGCTTGGCGATGACATGTCCACACTGAGGCTGATACCCACGGGCTGGCTTCAACCCCAAACACTCCTCTTTTACCTGCATGCTTCCCCAGAGCCAGTGGCCTGAGGTGGAGAGCAGACTGAAGGAAGAGATAGGGAAGCATATATCATGCCAATCTAAAAAGGACATAAACTATCACTGCCATAAATAGGAATTATGATGCCAATTAATTCAGGTTTCCATAGGGACTTATTTGATAACTGGTAAAATGTTAATTGGTTCTGCCTTCCAGAGTATCAAAAGTAAATTAAAATAAAACATTATAAATGAAACACTTGCTTATTGCAAATACAAATCTGTTATAAACTAGACGTCAGCAGACACTGCTAATGTTTCTGACATTGGCTCCTAAAATTCTGCCTCTGAATAATACATGTTGTAATCTTGTTTTTCTGAGCATTCTTCACTGCATTCAGTCTGTTTGGGAGAGTAGCAGGAAACTATTAGGTGAAACTTTCTGAATATTTCTTAATAGAAATATTAATTAAAATGTTTCCAATTAATTATGTCACTAAATAGAAGCCATCATATAAATGTTGAATTGTGTCAATATTTGAAGAGTTACCCATCCAATTAGTCTGTCCACCCTACCTACAAGTCCAGCAGTCCTGGCTTCCTTGTATTATGTCTGCTGTCACCATTTTCAAATGGAATCCCATTCTCATGAGCTCTGGATTCTGCTGTAGTAGTTAAAAGTACAGATTGCTGGCTCCAATGTGGCTTTACAAAATCAGTACCAGGGATCCTAATTTTATCAAGTGATTCTCATACATAGTCCTAATTTAAAAGAGTCTGAAATAAAGGAGGGATGAGAGGAAGGAAGGAAGGAATAGTAGAGCCCGTGGTGCCACCTTTCTTTGCTGGACAAAGGAAAACTTTGAGCAGCCATCTTTGCTTCAGGATGGCCACTCTCACCTCTCACATTTCCCTGCAATCAGAGTGACCTTTATTCTGAGGTGTGGGGATCTCTGACCAAGGGTAGGGAGAGTTCTCATCCAGCCACCAACCATTCTCACCCATTTCTTCTGATAATTACTCTCACTTATAGCTCCAAGGAAGAGAGACCCTATAGGGCATGATTTTAGAAGATGTTGCATGCCTAAGTGAAATTCTTTACTTTTTTTGAAAATAATTCTTCCTAAGAGGATTTAAAATATTTAATTGTAATAAAAAACAGGCAGGTTAGCAACCCTATCTTCGGTTATGGAATATTCTCAAGATGTGTCTGTGTCTACTGAAGCACTTTTGATTCCTAGGGATCTTGACATGGGTTGAAAGAATGAAGCCAAATGTTGGTCCTAGAATTATAGATGTACCTAACATTAGATCTGGACTAGAAGTAGCCAGAACTTAACACAACGCTCATGATCTACCAAGCTCTGTTTGGTGTCATTTTGTCTTAAATCCTTTTTACAAGTATGGAATCTAGAGCACAGAGAGATTAAGTAATTCTTCCCAAAGTCATGGAGACTATTAAACCAAGATTTAACCCCGGGCTACTTACCCTTAACCATTCACTGACTCCCCCTCAAAGAGTATCTGTAGCACCCACTTATTTTTCAAATTAAGAAATGAAATAGAAGGAAATGTGACTAGCAGGGTCACACGGCCAGGTAGCAGCCCAGCTGTAGTGAAATGAGGGCTTCTCTGTCCATCTCTCCTACTCTAAGGTTAGACTGGAAGGAAATGCCTGGCATTCAACACCTGCTTCACACCATCTCCATCTTAATCAGCTGAGTGGTTCTATGACTTAGCAGAGAAAGGAGGGAGAAAAATCTCACCTTAGTTTTCCCTGAATTTCCCAGGGTATCTGTCAGATCAGATCTGACCCTTAGGTTACTTCTCCTATCTAGCATTGAAACAGTGCTTTCCTCCTTGCCTTCTGAGAATTGTCTGTGAGAAGTTTTGTTTTGCAGGACTAGGGATGGAGCTCAGGGCCTCAGGCTTGCTTAGGCAAGGACTCTATCACTTGCCTAACACCAGCAGTCCTTTTGCTTGTAGATTGTTTTTCAGATACTGTCTAGTGCTTTTTGCAGGGGTGGGGGACAGACCTCAGACCACAATCCAGAGTAGCTGGGATTAGAGTAATACTCCACCTTGCCCCACTGCAAACGTTTAATGTATTTCAGAAATGTCTAATGTCCTCCGAATAAAGAAGTAAAAAGCTGTAAGAAGTCAAGAGGGCTACCTGCTACCCTTCCTTCCCTACATCATGGTTTGACTGACCTAGCCTTCTCCCCGGCTGGATAAGCTCAGGTGGGAAAGTAGAAAAGGCTTTGCTTGCTGGGTCTAGCATATAAACTCCACAGGAGTAGGGATATGGGGAAGGGGAAGTTTACCTGTCCTGGAGGCACTGAGGGCCTGGAGAGCTGGGTTCATATTCCCTGCACTAGTTTGTTCATCTAGCTTCCATCTAATAGCATGAGATCCCTACACTTTCTGTTGGATTTGACCTTACTATTATTTGAGCGCTTGCTAAGGTCCTCCAATAAGATTGTCAATTTCAATTTATTCTATCTAACTGCAAAGTCACCAGCTATAAGTTCACCAAACACGTCTTCATTCCAATAGAAGCCATCTGGTCTATTAACCATGGCTGGTTATTTGTATCATAAAAGAATCTTGAACATTTTTATAATCCATGAAGTATTTATTATTTTTAGCTCAAATCCCATTGCTCCAAAGTTCTCCCCATATTCTTCAGTATAAGTGAATTTTGTCGTGTGTTGCTTTAAAAATAATGAGCTGTCAAGTGGAGCTTAGAAATCATTTAGTTATGTAGAAATTTTCACTGCAACAGCTATCCAAATTCAAGAAACACCACTTTGATATGCAAATGTATTTAGTGAGTTCCAAGACTTAAACTTTGGCCTTTTCCAGAGATGAATTCTTTGTCTCTCTCACTCTGTGTACTTTCTTGGGTAATCTCATCCAACCATGACCTCACTGTGCACCTGGATGCTATGTAACTTCCATATGTCAACAACGTCCAAAAATATACCTTTAATCCAAACCCTCTCCTCAGCTTCAAACTCATATGCTCACCTGCCTGTTTAGCTGCCTGCCTGACATTTTTACACAGACATGCCTCATTTCCATCAAGACTGACCACTGTCCAAAGCTATTTTTCCTCCAGCCTTTCTTTTCCTGGTGAATCTACCTAATCTCACACTTCAATAAACCTGAGAATAAGACAGTCACTGCCTCCACTTCCCCACACCAAAACAGCTCCATGTTGACTGTCTACTGCATTAATATCCACTCCCCTCATTTCTAGAAAACCCAGATTTTGCTCAAGTTTTACTTCTTTCCTCCCCTCATCCAGACACAGTCCATTGTTTCTAGGGAAGTGAATCCCATCACCACCTGCAGGAATGTTCCTGATTGGCCTAGCCGTGATCCCCTTCCCCCACCAATGATTGATTCAGGAATGGACACGTGACCCAGTTCCAGGCTTCCTTGGGAATCAAGGCTGTCATGTTCACCAGGAGCTTTTGGGAAGCTTGTTCCTACTTGCTGGGCAAGCCTTTGGAAATGACCCTCTGTTTTTCTGGATGACTTGATGCATGGATATGAGGTCTGGAATTGTTGCAAGCCACCTTGCTACCATCTTGAGAATGAAAGCAACACAAAGAACAGCCAAGGAAATCAAGGTGATGTTCAGAGCTGGAGTTCCTGAGACTCTGGAGTGTACCCTCTTTTTGGACTTAACATTTGCTAAGCAAACAAGTTGGAGCTGGTTTGTGCTGTTCATTTTCCAGAATTTGTTGCAAAAAGCCCCGTAAGTGATTCATCAGGTCTTATCGGTATCTAACATCTATCTCCACATCCCTGTCTCCACCATCAAAGCCTTGGATCTGGCTTTCATCATTCCTCACCTAGATTAATAGAACACTTCTCCTAACTGGTGTTGCTGCCTCTAACCTCATCCTGCAGCAATCCATCCTCTGCAGCTGCCAGGATGATCTTTCCAACACAGGAAAAAATTGAAATCTGCTTACACCAGACTCCTGCTCAAAAATCTCTTCTGGCTTTTCTTTGTTATTACTTTTTTAGCACTTAATGCAAAATGACCTTATGGGTCACAGTTATTTGGAAAGCACGAAAAAAGGTGAGAGTAGAGAATGAAGAGGGACCAGACTTTCCCCAAGTCTCTAGGTAAAGGTGAGGCAGAAGCCTGAAAGAACAGGAGATACAACAGCCCATTGGTCCTGTTTGAGTAAGTCTCTCAACCAGACAGTATGGGCAGAGACTCCCAAGATTGAGATCTTCATCAAGGTCAAAGTCAAGATTAAGACATGGTCCAATTACAATGTGGAAGTTGATACATGTGGGAAAAGCTAGTAACTGCTCTGCCAACGCTGAAAGCTTAGGAGACATTTATCTCACTCCTTCTTTTCTTACCAGCTCCCAAAATGGACCACACAAACTAAATCGTTCCAAACAAATAGAAGGCAAGATAGAAGAGTAGGAGATACACAGGTGGGTCACATGGTAAAATTATGGTATTGCCTAGAAAATTAAAAGTCCTTAGCATATTATTAATTATTCATGATCACACCCGAGGCTATCTCTGTAGTAACAGTGGATATGAATGGATAGGTTTTCCCAGCACTGAACAGCCAACTCTTCTTGGCTTAGAATGGTCACCTCCCCTGGGACTCTTGCATTTCTCCCCAGGAATTTCCATGTTGCTATAGAACCCTGATACCTCATCTTCAAAGCCTCAGAATGTTGTTTCCAAGGTGGGTCTCTGACCTCAGCTTAGGTGACCAGAGGACTTCGCTAGAGACATTTCAACTGGAACTAAGAGAGTGAGACAGTCTCTGTTTAGTGTCAAGTGAAAGTTGTAAAGGTGCTGGTGGCTACATTTCCTGCCACATAAGCAGGAAAAGCAAACAATGTAAATAAGGAAAAAGTCAAGAGAGAGAGACAGAGAGAGAGAGAGAGAGAGAGAGAGAGAGAGGAGAAGGAAGGCAAGAAATGAATGTTTGTAAGTTTTCTGATTTATAGTTACATTGCTGTTCTGGGTCACTGAGAACCACATTCTTTACAATTCTCCTTCCCTTCCTACTCCTTTTTCTTAGTTTAAGCTATTTCTATTTGACACTTATGACCCTTGAACCCAAGTAGTCCGAACTGCTATGCTGGTCTCTTTTCCTATCATTTCATTCTTGGTGGTTCTGTAGTTTTTTGAGTCTGGCTGCATGGTCCTAAGCTGGTCTCCCCATGGTTCTATGTCGTTACCCATGATTTCTCTCTGGCTCTCTTCCTGGAATACCTCTGCTCCCCATTTGTCACTTCATTTCTGAAATCATTTCTTAGACCTCCATCTCAAGTTAATGCCCCTCTCCCTGCTCTCACAGCGCCCTATGCATAATTCTACCATCATCCATAAAATGGTCCACCGTGGAAGCCGGTGTTGAGCTGCCAGCTTAAATGCCGAGGTCCTCTTAGGCCACAGGACTTCATCTGTCTCTCTTTTTCCAGCTCCTAGCAAAACATTTATTTCATAAATAGTTCTTGACTGAATAGTTTAATGAATCAATCAATCAATTGATCAAATAAATGCCATATAGAAACCTGGATGCATTTTACAACCTAGCAAATTAGCAATAAATTAAGTAAAGACAAAATGTTGAGACTTCTGGAAAACTGGCATGTACATATTCCCTCAGTGGCACTGCAATTATACGTCACTGTTAGAAATCAACATAATAAATAACATACGACAGGTGACATAAAAAGGTTCACAACTTCAGTTTAAACGTGAATTCCCTCCATGAAAAAAATTCACAAAAGAAAAAAAGTGTAATTATGTTTATGGAAGCAGTTTATAATAGCACAATGTTAAAAGGGAAAAACTTAAATTATAGCACACCAAAATGATAAAATATTAGTAAGTTAAAGAAAGAAATAATAAACAGAAATAAGAAAAATGCTTATTACATATTAAATTTTGAAAAGTAAAATTACAGAAGAATAAATTTATGATGCTTTTTAAATATTCCTGGAGGGCAAATAGGCAAGAATGAAATAGTTTTGTTGAGTGATTAGATTCCCAATATTATATTTCTTTCATCAAAATTTTATTTTGATTAAAAAGATATTGTCACAGTATTAAGCTGGAGAAAATCCAATTAATAGTGTTATGGTTTGGATATGAAATATCCCCTAGGGAGTTATATATGCTTGGATCACAGCTGGTGGAGCTATTTGGGGAGATTTTGGAAACCTTTGTAGGTGGGGCCTAGTTGAAGGAAGTAGGTCACTGGGGGTGTATTCTTGGGGGGCTGTATTTTGCCAGGGCCCCTCTGTCTCTCTGTCTCTCTGTCTCTCTCTCTGCTTCCTGGCTGTGAAGTTGAACTCTTCTGCTTTACCACTCCCTTAACTCCATGATGGACTGAAACCTCTGAAACTGAGTTACAATGAATTCTTCCTCCCTTAAATTGCCTTTCTTAGGTACCCAAAAGTAACTGATACACCATCGTTTATGTTATGAGCTATGCCTGCCTTAAAAAAAAATCCTACAATACTAAATTCAGTGCATTCAACTGAAAGCCATTATATCCACATGGTCTCGGTTGGCAAATTTGCATAATGCTGATTGGACATTTGCCCTAACAGTTGTGTGGGATATGAAGCAGCTGTTCTCTAGCTTGGCTTTGGCTTGGCTAACAAGAGGCAGACAGCTGTGGTTAATGAAAGACAATTGCTAATAGATAGTTCAAATTTAGCCTTGAAGTGCATTCTGGTATTGCTAACACAGAGTGAATGGCGCACAGATTTAGAACCTTAATACCTGCTCCTTCCCTCCTTCTCCTCAGACTCTACCCTCCTGGGCTGGACTTTGTGGGAGATAGTTCCAGAAGGAATCTGGGAGCACATTGTATGGAAGGGAGCTGGATCCTGTTCTGGCTGGTGGTAATAAAATATTAGCATGGTGTTATAATTAGTGTGATTTGTCAACAGCTAGGAAGAAGAAAACCAGGATCAGAACAGATCCTCCCCCAGTCATCCCTCCTTCACTGTTCCATCACATCTAAAACATTAGAACCCTCAGGAAAGTGAATATCACCCAAAAACAAAAGACAAGTAGAATCCCATCAATCTTAGGACAGTACTGCAACAACTGGGTCTCAGGAGCCTTGGGTCCTAGCCCTGCCTCTGTTATCTTTGTAGAATGGGTTGCACACTTTGGACATCAGGGTTTGAAAGCCAGATCTTTGCAGCCCCTTTAGCTCTGTGATTCTTTAAGTATCAGTTAGAATTGGTGTCATTTTAGATAGACTGTCTGTAACTAGATTGCCCAAATTGTACTTGGAACATACTTGTACCTGTTTGAAGCCCTCAGTCTTTTCTTTCAAGCATGTCTTCCAAGTAAGTGCAAAGTTGGAATGACAATGGGACTCAACTTAGAAACCTGGTAATTAGTGAACTATGCAGTAGGATATTTTTAATATATTGCAAGTTTCAGTTCATATACCACAACTTAATTGAATTTGCCCTAAAGCCCTTCAATTAAAAATATTGCAGAAACTAGCATTTTCAAGATAAGTGTGGGACTTTGACCAAACTCTAAGAAAATAAAATGTTAAGTTTTTGAAAGGTTAATAACATTTTTGTAACCAAAGCAATAATGGAGATGAAAAGGCTATTTTCTTTTTTATGGTGTGCAAGACAATGTGGTACTTCCATTTTAACAGCCTCAGGAATCACATCGAGAAATGAGGTGGGATCACTTTTGACTGAGCCAGTATCCCCAAGCTATGTTAGCACATTGAGGCCCCATCTTTGTCACAAACTCATCTCTTGCTTCTCTGGGTTTCTTTCCCTTCTCCATTATGATGTTCCTGTATCCCTACCTTTTCATATGCTGTACCTCTTTTGTAACCTGAAAAATTCCTTCTGAGAGATGGATCAACTGACTTTGAGTCAGTTAATGGGGATAAAACACCTGAATCTATTGCTTATTACTTGTAACTTGGACCCAGGCTTTTATGCAAGAGACTCACATTCTAGTGAGGGAAAAAAAAATCAGTTCTGAGCTGGTTCATCAAAGATGCTTAGGAATTTACTACTTGTAAAGCAGAGTAAAAATGAAATTCTAAGAAAAATTAGCAGCATAAACAAAAAATTGCATAGAATTGCACATATAAGTAAAACAGGAAAAATTGGAATAAAATCAGTAGATTGTGTCAATGTCAGTATCCTGGTTGTGATATAGTACTACATTTCCAAGATGTTACCATGAGGAGACTGGGTGAAAGATACACCACATTTCTATGCATTATTTGTTATAAATGACTATAAGACAAAAATTATCTCAAAATAAGAAGCATTGAACAATGAGGCTTACTATTTATATTATGTGAAAAGCAGCCCGCCTTGCCAATGCATATGTAAAGATGGTTGGAAGGATAGACTGCTCCCAGTGGTCTGTTGCAGAGTTCAGTTGAAGTCCAAAGAACAGTATGTACCAGACATGGAGGTGTGAGAGTGGGAAAACTGACACAGCCCTGGTTGGGACACAGAATCAGAGGAGGAAGGACTTTGGAGAGGAGATAGGAAAGGTAAACAGACCAGAGCATGAGAACCCATTGATGGTGTACTTGAATCATGAATTTTGAAATGTTATCTTTCAAGAAATGGAAAAATTTTGAAGGATTCCACCCAATCCTAGCTAATTCCTTCTCCTAGCTCTATAGTATTGACAGAGGTTTTCTACCCAAATATTCTGGCCCAACATGGCACAAATTCTGCTGTTTCTTCAGGGAGAGGAATAACGTATGTCCAGCTTATCTGGAACCTCCTCTTTTCACCACTTGTCCAAGTTCAATTATTAAAAGTATCCCCCTTCTGCTCTCAAATCTGTCCCAACTTGGCACCATATAGTATGCTCATCATCTCAAAAGGTCATACAAGAAGAAATTCGAAATCATTTCTTAAAAGCTTAGGGCAGAATTTTAAAAGACAAAAATCAGACGTAAGAAAACCAGAAGATAGCTAAGCACTGAAGTCATTCTCACGAAGTGGCCAGATCTCAGAGAGGGAATGGAGATGTAGGGATGGAAGGAGCAAGCTCACCTGCTCAGATGGCAGCCACACCCCCACCTTTCTCTGTGCCCTGGGACTAAGGACTTCATTACTTTCTGCTCCTGACCTATAAGATGAGGAAGACGTTAGCAGTGCCTGCCTTATACTATCCTTATGAGACTTAGAAAAGTTCGAGTGGGTAAAATGCTCTGAAAAGCCTGTCATGGAGCCAAAACTCGGTAGCTGTCAGTATTTATGATCAAAGTATTAGATGACTGGGACTTTGCCTGTGGACAAGGTCCTTACGTTGTGCTTTCAGTGGTCCTCTCTGAGCACCTCATACTTTTCCCATCCTACACATACCTGGCTTGTCATCCTTCTTTCTAAAAAACAAATTACTAGGACTTTCATTATTCATTTGCCTAAATTTTTTCAATTGAGTGAATAAACAAAGTTCCCTTGGAAAAGAAAATTTCATTACAGAAAGTGTAGGTGTACTACTTGGTCACACTTTCAAAGTTATTTTTTAGCGGATCATATGCAGGTCTCTATGAGCATATTTTTTTTGTACCTGACCTCCTGTCTGCTTTGTAGCCTCTGAACTCAACCCCACTGTAGTTCCCCAGGAACTCTGGGGAAAGCTACCAAATCCCACAAGCTCTTATCTTGGTACCTCCTCCACTGACTTAGCTGAGTTTCCTTGTGTAGACACTGATGCAGAGAAAAGTATCTCCTAGAATGTCAAAGACTTTCAGGTGCAACAGGGGCTGAAAGCAGCATTTGCATACTTGATGACTGAAAAATCCTAGCTGGAACAAGCGTTCTGTTTGGCCTTCCTAGTGTTGGTAAAATATTTAATTTGAGCTTCCACTAATGATTCCCTAACAACACTGCAGAACAGGCCACCAAGGCACTGCTGTTTCCATTCCAGTCAGTAGAAGCCAAGATTTCAATGTGTGGAAACAACATTTAAAATCATGATATCTTTCATAAAAATTCCTCTACAAAGAAATCAGACAGTCGACTCACCCTGGGCCTGGATTTCCATGTGGTAATGATTTGCTGGAGCCAAACAGTGACTTTCCACTTCAGACAGGACTTGTGTCTAAGTCCTCGCCACACCACCTGGTCTCACCTGGTTGGTCAGTAGGTCTCATGTTTGTGTTGCTTGTACTGCAAATGTTTCAGTTTCCAATTCCGAGCTTTCTTGGCTGGCATACTCATTGGTCATGGAAACACAGGCTCTCAGACATAATGATCCTTCAAATGTGATCACATCCCAAATGCTGGGACCTCACCACTACCTCCCCAGTTGGCTCATAGATTACTTGTTTGTTTGACTTTTCAAAGTAGTAGAGTTTTTGGTATTATTAATATTATCATATATTTTAAAAATATATACATAAAGATACAGAGAAAAATTAAAATTATGTGTTATACCATGAGATAAAGAGACCCACTCCTAGTAAAAATTTTGATATATATCTGTGGCAGATGCTGCAGAATGATGCACTAACTTCGATTCAAATTCCCACAGCAAGTTTTACCTTGCTTTAGCAGCTGAAAATGCAAAGGGTAAATCTCTCAGACTCCCTGAAATCTCAGGTTTACCATGTGGTCCGTCTGTCTCCAAGCTAAGGCCCAGGGATGAGTCCAGAAGCGGGGAGGGGACGGGATTGGGGCTTCTGCTGTGTCTGCAGTTCTCCTGACAGCAGTGCAGGTGTTGAACAGTGAAGGCAGCAGCTGGGCCTGGGCTGCACTCAGTCCAGTCACAAAGCATCCCTGCTCCTGGAGGGCAGTGGCGGCTCTTCATGGCCTGCTCTATGGTGCTGTTCAAGAAGTCAGTTCTGGAAGCTCAGGCCAGAGCCAGCTCCTCTAGCTCTACAACGACATGGCAAACACTCAGGTCCCTGGACTCAGCCCCTTTGTGCTTAAAGTTGCTTGGACTCCTTTACATGCAGCTGAAGCTCTATGCAAGCGTTGTAAAAGCAGGCAGCCTGCTGTAAGCCGCATCTGTTAATCAAACATTTCATTTCCGATATGTTTTGTCTTACGCTAAGTTTTAACAAATAATACAGAGAAATGCTGAGTATCTTTCATCCAGTCCTCCATGGTAACATCTTGAAAAGCTGTAGTACAATATCACAACCAGGTCATTGACACTGACACAATCTACTGATTGTATTCCAATTCCCTGGGTTACATGTGTTTGTGCATGCATGTGCAATTTTATCACATGTACAGGTTCATGTACCCATCACCACAGGAAAGGCACAGGTTCCGGTAGCACAGACTCTATTGTTATAAGTAAGCCAGTCTAAGGTGTTTTGTTATAGAAACCAGAGAGAACTAAGACAATAGCCTTTGAAATTTCACTCAGCTTAACTCCCTGGTGACTCACACAAGTCACACATGTCAATGATTTGTTCCTTTTTTTCACTTTTTTCACTGAGTAGTATTCTAAGGTAGGGATACCCATGGGGTGTTTCTCCACTCACCCTTTGAAAACATGGGGGCCACCTACAGCATGGGGTCATTATGAATAAGTGCACTATGAACACACGCATAGGTTTCTGTGTGAGTGAAGTTGTCCATCTCTCTGGAGCAAATACATCAGAGTGTAATTCCGGTTTGTTTGGTAATTGTGTGTTTACTTTTATACAACATTGTCAAACTGTTATCCGGGGTGTCAAAATGTTACCATTTTACTTTCCCACCAGCAAGATATGAACAATCAGTTTCTCTGCATCTTTGTCAGCATTTGTGTTGTTCCATTTTACTTTTAGCAATTCTTGTAAGTGTGTAGTGATGTCTTTTTCTGAGTAGGCATTGCTTTGTGTCAGCTTATGTAGCACCACATTTTAATTTCAACAGCCATGTAGGATTTTTATGTCACTACATTCAGCATCTGACGTATATTCGTCTTATTTCCACAGCATTTTTGCTTTTATTGGATTCAAGTTTTACTACCTTCTGGTTTCTTATTGTCATCATTCCTTTAGTTTAATGAAAAAATGGAGTTTCAGTGAAAATAAATAATTACTTAAGGTCACTTGAATGTAAATGTATCCATTGAACAACTACTATATGCTATGCTCAGTGTATTGTACTGATATTTTGTACTATTATTCCTGACTGGAAGGAATAAGAAACTTGATGCTTATATCTACTAATAAATGATCAGGCTACAATTGTCCTACATTTTCTTTACCAAAAATATAGACATAGAAATGGGAGGGGAAAGAAGGAAAAAAACATATTCTCACATGATATAGTAACAGCACCTTGAATATTTGGTATAATATGTATACCAAAAATGCTGGAAGGCATTGCAGAACGGCTTAAGCCCATTCAAACTTTATACCCAAAGTTTTCCTATTACACAGCACTGCCCACCCAGAAATGGAAAGAGCTGGGACTAGAGCCTGGGTACTTGATGTCCTGTCCAGGATGATTTCTCTTCTTGAGCCTTAACTCAAGAAGATAAAAACCACAGCAAATTGAAGGTCGCAGGGGGTGTTCTAGTTTTGTATTTCTGATGATTAAACTGTTTTTTGCTCAGGTTTCCTTTTCTCCACCTTCTCCTTCCTTGCTCCTAAGATACTGCCTTGGGAGACGCTGCTTCCCAGTTCAGTGCCTCATGCGAGGGCAAATGCAAACCCTAGGAGCCCTTGTTAGATCTGAGCCTCATCACTCATAGTTGTGAACTCTGGGAGGTGGCCTGGCAAAATGAGAGCAGGGTACCTATGTTCAAGAATTACAGATGCTGGACATCTGCAGAGTGCAGGACTGGACCAGAGCATCTCTAGGGTCCTTTCCAACTCTTTGATTGACTTTGATTTGCCTTCTGATTCTATCACTTGCTTCAGAGCCACATGGAGAAGGCTCCAGAACCTCCTTCAGTGAGTGGGAATTAGTTAGACGTCATTAGCATGCATACGGGTCTTCCCAAGGACTCCCACCTGGCATCTCGGCCACCACAGAGGTGAGATGTTTGGAGGAAGGAGTGGAGTCTCACACAGATGAAAGAGTCTGGTGATTTCTTAGGAAAATGATTTCAAACAAAGACATACACAGGCATGTGCATTCTCACTTCAAAAATCAAAATAAACAAAGAGAAAACACTAAAATCACAGGCCTGCATTTAAATTCTACCTAAGGCAGAGTTCCTGAGATTCCTAGGGTGTCACTCATTTGCAGGTGGATTTGCTGCTGCTCACACCAGTTTCTGACTTGGCCATGATGTATGGCCTGCGCAGGAAAATGAAGAAGAAACTGTACCCTTTGAAGTTGTGATAGATACCTTTGCCTACCACTGTTCTTTGTTCCTCCACATTCTCTGTCTTTCTACTGCAGAGAGGGCTAAGTGGACTGTTCACTCACCAGCCACCTTGGCCTCATGGCGCTCCCATGTTTAATACATTACTGTGAAGCTGAGGCCCATTCTGTTGACCTGGGCCCCTGAAGACCCAGTTCCTACCCAACAGTCATGACGGTACTTTAATCAAGGGGCCAGCATCTGCTGAATGGTAATCCCTAATTAGAAGCACATGGTGCAAAAATAAAACCAAGCCTTAGCTGGCTTTCACTTCTTACACCATGAAAGCCAGAAGGGATCTGGGATCCTTCTGTCTACTACATTCTTCCCAGAGACAAGTCAGGGGAGGTTGGAGACTGACAGCTGGCTAGCAGGAAGCCAGAGCAAGAGCAGGGTGGGTGTCTCAAACTCCAAGGTTCCTCACTGCATCCAAGCCTGTGGCAGCTGCTAAGGCCAAGGTGGCTATGAAGAAACAGTGTCTGATTTGAGCCTGGTTTGGGGTTGTTTCTGGCTTGATGGTTGGGGAGAGATCTACCTTCTCACTCTCCTGATCTCCCAAGGCTCAGATCTCAGCACTGGCAAAGTACAGAATAAAGCTGCAGAGATGTTAGAGTACCCAGGTCAAGGGCCCACCTCCAATTTCCCAAGTGCTAGAGAAGTAATTTAATACTGGATCAGTGCAATGTCTCTACCACCTGAGACCTCTTTCTACTTGATGTGGAAAGCCAAAGTGAGCAATAGAAAAAATATTCAGGAAAGGCACCATGGGCTACATACAAAGAAGGCAATTCAACAAGATGCAGCTTCTCCAGTGGCTTGCAATCTTATTAAGACTGCAGCTTATAACATGTGGGACAAAATACAAATGAATTTACAACTGGCGAGGGTGGGGTGGCGTAGGGATGGCATATGGTAGAGCAACATACGGCAAAATCCTGGCAGTTTCATAGGAGTGGGACAGGGCTGTCATTTCCAGGGCCCAGCACAGCTCCAGACATACAGTAAGTCCTGTTAAATATAATGTTCCAGCTAATCTAAAATAGTGTGACTGAGAGAGAGTCAATATGCTTTGTACTCTCAAGAAACACAAACAGCTGATTAAACACAACAGTTTTAGAGACGTGAAAATGTAACGAAAAACATGTGTCTTGGACTCAGTGAAATATGGTACCTGTGAAGGAAAAAAAATGACATGAGTAACCCACTTGAACCCAAGGGCTATTGCTCCTTGCATGGGTAGTCCTAGACAAATCCTCCAAGTTCCATTGTCTTTAGAATAGAAAATAATAATAATAATAAACCTAAGCTCAAAGTTTTTCATGATGATTAGAATATATCATTTCTAATAAGACATTTTGCAAAATCAAAGTTTTAATAGAGGATGTTAATTGGTTAAATTCCCTAATTCACTCAGATGCAGTAATGTCACTCAGATGCAGTAATGCCTATGGCCTGCCAGGAAAGGGTTTGGGTAAACCGTTGCACTGTGAGAGGCTTATTAGAAACTATAGCATGTATGTTGTGACTTGAAGCATGGGGACATTTTAGGTTGACAGAGTATTTTCCACAGCAGTTACAGCATCAGAGTGCCCAGGTCTGGGTTGAGAGCAGACTGATGGCAACTGTCCTTAGATCCAGCCCCAGGTTAGTGCAGACAGAAAGGCAGCTGCCTAAGGGTTCCACCTGTAAAAAACAAAAGATCACAGAGCTGTGGAATAGTCAGGAAGCTCTTCTCCTAGAACTGGTGAGCCATGAATTGCTTCTGAACCAGCAGAAGTAGATAAAGGTCTGTGGAAGAATTTTTTTCCTTTGCAGTGCTGGGGGTGGAACCCAGGACCCCAGGCCTGTGGCATATGTCCTTCCACAGAACTCCCCCAGCCCTTGGAACACAAGTTTGAAAGCTGCCCTAGTGTAGCTCTGTCTGTCAGGCATTTCAGTGTCACTCATGTCAGCAATCCCACCAGATGAAATTGTGGGCAAAACAGTGCTAGATTTAGTATGGTTTACCAAAACTAAACGATTCCTTTAATTATCTAGTTTTTAATCCATTAACAGATATTCAAAAACTTTGCTCTTAAAAATAATGAAAGTAAGTTGAAGGGTAAACAACAATTGAAAAGTATAAAACATTTTACAAGGCTTGTATCCTTGTTTCCCCACTAATATTGATTCCACATTAGCAAATGAAAATAACTTAGTGAGCAGAAATTTCCTTTAAGATCTAATATAAAATTCTGTTCGATACTTATTAACAGAAATCTTTGTTCCCTCTCCTACAAAATAAATGGTGAGAAAATGTTTAGGAAATATTGGCCCCCTCTGGTCTTTATCTGGCTCTGAAGAGAACCCAGCCTCAATCTTTCAAATGTGACTGGAGCATTATGCCTCTAGCTCACACTACACACAGATAGGTTGAATAAACAGCCAAAAATATAGATTTCTCCCAAGCCACTTTTCCTCTCCTGAAAATTATTCCCCCAGGCAGCATTTTGGTTTTGTTTCACAGAGTGACATAGTCTAATTCAGAAAAAAAAAAAAATGGAACCAGCAGATAATGAATAAGTAGTGAATATGCAACCTGAGGAGGGGAACCCCCTTCTATCTACCTGATCTTTGAGAGGAGGGATGTGAGTGGCCTCTGTCATGCACTCCCACCAGAAGTGTCATGGATCCTTATGTCCCAATGAGCCCTCCATTCCTTAGGAACAATCCAGAGCAAGTGTGGCCATTCAATTGGCCACTTAAGTGGTCAGTTCCTGGTTCTTCTGTGGCTTCTTTTGTCCTTGTCTGTTTTCTTAGAATGCACTGCTAGTATTCCATCCTCGCATGGTCCTCACCATCTTTCTATCATCTGCTGTTCCTAATAAGCTGAGACCTTTGCTTACCTCCTGGTCTTATCTCTGTTTCTTTCCCATCACAACAGTAGTGGCAGAAAACTTTGTTTTCATAGAGATATATGTTAGTTTCCTGTGGTGCTATAATAAATTCCCACATTTTGAGTTACTTACAACAACTGAGATGTATTCTCTCCTAGTTTGGGAGATGAACTGTCTCAAATGAAGGTGTTGACAGGGCCATGTTCCCTCTGGAAGCTCGAGAGGAAATTCCTTTCCTCTTCTAACTCTTGGTGGTTCCAGATGCTGTTGGCTCATAGCCACCTCACTTTCATCTCTTCTTTCATCAGAAAATGGCCTTCTCTGTCTGCCTCTCCTCCATGTTTCTCTTATAAAAGCACTTGCCATTGGATCAAGGCACATCAAGACACTCCAGGATGCCCTCATTTCACTATTCTTAGCTTAATTACATCCACAATGACCCATTTTTCAAATTAGTTCATACAGATTCCAGAGAATAAGATGTGACATGTTTTTTGGGGGGAAGGCAGAGGGGGTCCCAATCTGCCTATGCAGATCTGTTTCTCAGTTACCATCTGCAATCCCTTACTTCACTTGCTTTTCTGTGTCTCACTCCTCCTCTCGGAAAATCGAATTAGGGGACATGTAGTGTTGAATCACAGGTGGCACAATAACAACAAATTAAAATTGTGCCTTACCTAAAATTATTTTTATTCAAGTTTAGTCTTTTCTCAGAAAGGCATTCCTAGAGAGAGTGCTTTATTAAATGTCATTAATCTGATATATGACTGAGATCCTGGGGCTGGTCATTGCCTTGAGCTGAGAAATCCATGGACACCTCCTTTCCAGCTTGTCCCACCAGGCTATAATTATTTACTGAGCAGCTTGAAGAACTACCTGAACTTTTGATTTTTGCTGCCTTGAGGCCAATTAAAAGATATGTTTGGGGCTGGGCACAGTGATTCATACCTGTAATCCCATCTTCTTGGGAGACAGAGATGGAGATGATCAAGTTTCCAGGACAGAACAGGGCAAAAGTTAGCAAGACCTCATCTCAATCAATAAAGCCAGGCATAGTGGTACACACCTATCATCTCAGCTGCACAGAAGGCATAGGTGAGAGGACTGCAGTCTGAGGCTGGCCCCAGGGAAAAACCATGAGATGCTATCCGGAAAATAACTAAAAGGAAAAAAGCCTGGGGCCATGGCTGTGAGTTCAAATCCCAGTACTGCCAAAAAAAAAAAAAGTATGTCAGTTATCTTCATCAATGCCTGTGATATAACCTCCTCAGGTCATATTTGAAAATTTCTCTACACTTATTTAAAAAATTTACCAAACTTCATATGTCTCTTGATGCAACACTAAAACTCACCCCTGTAGTCTTCTGGAATGTGCCATTCAGGCTAACAGTTCACTCTATCTACTTAATTCTGTTCTCAGTGCCCCAAAGTTATGCCATGGTCCCTAAATCTTGGTCACCAGAAATTCTAAAGAGTATTTAAAAATAAAAGTTGATTGCCAGGCTCATTCTATACCAATCGTGTTCTCACGATATTCAGAATTTTGCTGCAATGAATTTATCCGTTGATTATGGACCATCACCAATGACCATTGATGTGTTGCTTGACTACTAGTTGCTGTAACAAAATACCTGAGATTATCAACCTATCATAAGGGTAATTTTATTTCAGTTCATGGTCTCAGAGTTTTCAGTCCATGGTCACTTGGCCTGGTTGCTTTTAGGCTGTGGGGAGGCACAGCCTCAGTAGAAGTACATGGCAGAGGAAAGCTGCTCGCTTCAAGGCAGCCAGAAAAACAGAGAGAGAGCTTTTATAACAAAACTGTTCTCACCAAGCCCATGAACCTGAGAACCCATAAATTGATTGATCCATTCATGAGGCTAGAGCCTTCATGATCCAATCACTTCCCTAAGACCGGAACCCTGAACACTACTGTACTGAGGACCAAGTCTTCAACACAGGAATTTTGAGGGTCAGTTAAGATCCAAACCATAACAATTGGAGATTGTAAATATCTACTGATGGGAAATAAGAGCAAACTAGCTAGGATGTCTAAATGGTAGGAGCGGTACAAAAATATGAAATCCACATTCAAACTTCAGACCTTGTAATGGAGACGACTGTCAAGTCATATCTGCTTCATATTCTTACAAAATATTGCTCTCCCACCTGCCATCACTTTTCTTATAAAGAGAAGTTCTGTCTTTTTTCAGTTGTTTCACAGCAGGGAGTTCCACAGGGAACTTTCCTGGAGACTGTATTTTCTTCCTATCCCAAAGGTGAGAACAAGAAAGGAAGGTTCGAAGAACAATACATGATGCCTGTATAGGCACTCATCTGACCACTCATCTAAAACTCCCATGTTTACCTTGACCAAAGCCCATCATCAAAACTTGTGGGATTTTGGGTTTTTTTCAAAGTACTATGTTAAATACATTCCTCCACATATCCATCATCACCTCAGGTCATTCTAACTATATTTTAGATTTAAAGAACTGCTATGGTTTCTGCTGCAGTTTCACACTGTCAAATCTGCTATAGTTTCACACTTTGAAGAGGATTAAACTATTTATCTAGAAGATAATCTCTTCCTTTTTTAAAATTAGTTTTGCAGAAAAATCAGTTCTCTTTCTCTTTCTCCTTTCATTCCTATTGTTGTTCAAGGCTCAAGCAATATTTTCTTTGTATTGCCTGGAAGGCTGATATGAAAGTTATTTCACTTTAGGGAAGAAGAACATATGATTACCACATTCTTGCGTCTGGAGGACTAATAATCAAAATGAGAAGTAGTAAACATTGACATATAGGAAATATTTTAGAATTCAATCATCCTTCTGAAAATGCCAAGATATGTTACAGAGATAAACTTGTCTGTTAGTTAAATCTCGTACATTTTCAAGATTTCAGTAACTAACCAAAAACAGCTTTTTCATGATCAGTTGACAATTCACTTATTTTGAATCTTTAAAAACACACTGCAAATAGAAGGTAAGTCCCTTACCCTTGAACATCCTCTGTTGGAGGACGTGTGACTGGGAACCCACTCACTTCTTACCTGCCCCATGATTTGATATGACCAAGTCTGCCCACAGTGATCTCTAAGTTTTTGCCCTGAGACCCTTGCTTGTTTCCTGTTACTGCATGTTTCCAAACTTTTACAAACTTCTAGAACACAAAGGTTGTGTCTTGGAGACAGTTGCAGGGTAGGACTCTGAACTTGGAGTCAAAACACTTGATAAGGATGTAGGAGCTTTGTTATGGATGCTACTTCCAATCAGGAGCAAGAAATCAAAGAAAAAAGGGTTCACTGAAAATTTTGAGTAGAGAAATGAGCCAATAAATATTTAGATGAGAGAACCAGTCTTATCATCTAACTTGTTCCTTCATTGACGAGTTTCATACATCTTTAACACATGCTTAATTTCAGTTTGCATGACAGACACGATTTTCATTTAACCTTTTGAAGATTACACTTGACACTTTTGAAGCCTCTGCTAAGATTTCCAGTTGGCTTCCTTCCATGGCCAGGTAAACTGTGCAGTTCCAGAGCTGACACTCCATGGGCTGTTAAGGTTTTATGCCTTTCCTTAACTCTGGGATTCTCAGTAACCTATCCTCCATCTCCCCCCTCCCTCCATCTCCCCCCTCCCTCCATCTCCCCCTCCCTCCATCTCCCCCTCCCTCCATCTCCCCCCTCCCTCCATCTCCCCCCTCCCTCCATCTCTCCCTCCCTCCATCTCCCCCCTCCCTCCATCTCCCCCCTCCCTCCATCTCCCCCTCCCTCCATCTCCCCCTCCCTCCATCTCCCCCCTCCCTCCATCTCCCCCCTCCCTCCATCTCCCCCCTCCCTCCATCTCCCCCCTCCCTCATCTCCCCCTCCCTCCCTCTCCCCCTCCCTCCCTCTCCCCCTCCCTCCCTCTCCCCCCTCCCTCCATCTCCCCCCTCCCTCCATCTCCCCCCTCCCTCCATCTCCCCCCTCCCTCCATCACCCCCCTCCCTCCATCTCCCCCTCCCTCCATCTCCCCCTCCCTCCCTCTCCCCCCTCCCTCCATCTCCCCCCTCCCTCCATATCCTCCTCCCTCCATCTCCCCCCTCCCTCCATCTCCCCCCCTCCCTCCATCTCCCCCCTCCCTCCATCTCCTCCTCCCTCCATCTCCCCCCTCCCTCCCTCTCTCCCTCCCTCCCTCTCTCCCTCCCTCCATCTCCCCCCTCCATCTCCCCCCTCCCTCCCTCTCTCCCTCCCTCCATCTCCCCCCTCCCTCCATCTCCCCCCTCCCTCCATCTCTCCCTCCCTCCATCTCCCCCCTCCCTCCATCTCCCCCCTCCCTCCATCTCCCCCTCCCTCCATCTCTCCCTCCCTCCATCTCCCCCCTCCCTCCATCTCCCCCCTCCCTCCATCTCCCCCCCTCCCTCCATCTCCCCCCTCCCTCATCTCCCCCTCCCTCCCTCTCCCCCTCCCTCCCTCTCCCCCCTCCCTCCATCTCCCCCCTCCCTCCCTCTCTCCCTCCCTCCCTCTCTCCCTCCCTCCATCTCTCCCCTCCCTCCATCTCCCCCCTCTCTCCATCTCCCCCCTCCCTCCATCTCCCCCCTCCCTCCATCTCCCCCTCCCTCCATCTCCCCCTCCCTCCCTCTCCCCCCTCCCTCCATCTCCCCCCTCCCTCCATCTCTCCCTCCCTCCATCTCCTCCTCCCTCCATCTCCCCCCTCCCTCCATCTCCCCCCCCATCTCCCCCCTCCCTCCATCTCCTCCTCCCTCCATCTCCCCCTCCCTCCCTCTCTCCCTCCCTCCATCTCCCCCCTCCCTCCATCTCCCCCCTCCCTCCATCTCCCCCTCCCTCCATCTCCCCCCTCCCTCCATCTCCCCCCTCCCTCCATCTCCCCCCTTCCTTTCTTCCTTCCTTTCTTTCTTCATTCCTTCCTTCTTCCTTCCTTCCTCCTTCCTTCCTTCCTTCCTTTCTTCATTCCTTCCTTCTTCCTTCCTTCCTTCCTTCCTTTCTTCATTCCTTCCTTCTTCCTTCCTTCCTTCCTTCCTTCCTTCCTTCCTTTGCTCCTTAACTCTGTGCTTTAGTTTACATCTTTGTTTCCATTTCCTGGCTGAGCTGGGCTGTAGTTTTGATATGTTTATGTCCCCTGCATTGCTGCCCACCGATGCCAGATATTAGTCAGTCTGTGACTGACTGAGATGCCTGCTATCAGGGAGTTAGAAGTCTAGGCTCACTGGGAGAAAAACAAAGAACTGTCTCTTTAAATTTTTTTGTCTGTTTGTGTGTTTGTGTTGTTATAGGAAACTCGAACTGAGATACAGGACATTGAGGTAATTCATCAGCAAGCAACACTTTAATTGTGCTGACACAGACTCAGTGGACTCGAGTCCAAAGGCTGAGCCCCAAGAACAAAGGGGGCTTACCTTATATACCTTTGCAAACAGGTTACAGGAGCAAAAAGAAAAGCTCAACCCATATATGGCTGCATGTGACTTTATTAGCTATTTCACCCCCCCACACACAACCAAACTACATGACCTTCTTCGTGTTTCAATTCTTTAAGTTATGTCTCTGCTATGCTATCCCTTCCCCCTGCTACAATATCAGAACACAGACTTGTCTGTTTCTTTTCTGGTTCTCCTCCCTGCTACAGTGTAAGAAAGTGTCTTGTTTGTACTGGAAAGTGGAGCAGATTATTAAGATTTGGATCCCTGAGTTTGTATTTTCCACGTTACGCTGCTGTCTCATGGCTGACATGATACGGCCTGAGCTGCAAGCTCTCTGCATCTGTGGTTGAGAAGACTTTGCCTCGCACTGCACAAATGTAATGTATGTATGCATGTGCATGTGTGTCTATATGAACATATTAACATACAGATTATACTCATCAATTGCAAAGTCTACCAAAATAAATGAGCTCTGCTCTAATTGGTCTATGGATAGTTATAAGAACTTACTTAATTCTCAGAATTCCCAGAAAACAAAGAACCTGAACATCTAATGTTTTAAATATGTTAGCCTTTTAAGAAAACAATTCTTTAAACACTTGCTAAATCAGAAGCAAAGCCCAAATGGTGAAAATGCCTCCTCAAACAAATCAGATCTGTGCGATAAATTTGCTTTCAAACAGCTATGTGTTTCTATAATTTTTGCCAGTATGGCTTATAGTAAAAATGCACATTTTATTATAGCTTGCTTTTCAAAAGAAAACAAAGGTCATTTTTTATTTTTAATTTGATTTTCTTAATGAAGAGGTTGATTAATCTTCCTAAATTGATATTGATTTACTTACTAAAGAAGCTATATAACTCACATATATTTCATATTATAAAAAGGTTGCATGTTTCTATTGAATTATAATTCTGACAAATGATTTATATCAATAGTAATTGTTCTGCAGTGTATCAGTTTAAACAAAATTGCAAATCATCGAGATGATTTTAAGATCTTAGACCAATATTAATTGAATTGCTTAATATGTAGTCTTTGAATACTTGGCTAATTTCTATGAATGTTAGACTACTAACCAGGAAAAAAATATTTGTATATTCTTTGCTTTACAACTTCTTTTTTATTTTTTTGGTCCTAAGGTTTGAACTTGGGGCCACATGCTTGCTAGGCAGGCATTCTGCCACTTAGCTTCTTATTTTTATGCACTATAGAGTGGCGATAATTCTGGGTAATGTTAAAAAAGTATACTTTAAAAAGGTATATGTACAAAAGGTATTTGTGGCTGCAAGATCCAGGTTACATACAAAAATGAGCTTTGCTGGTCTATTAAAATGCTTACAAATGACAGTTGTCACTGACCTCCTAATTCTTTCTGTGAAATAGATGTTACATGCTTTGGTAAAAAGTTATAATTAACATACTTGAATGAGACTTACTAGCAGCAATAAAAACATGGAGGTGCAATTTAGTGTGAAAGGTAATGAAGTGTTTTGTTAGGCAAAATGGGGATAGTTTTGTTAATATAAAACAGATCATTTGATTGTTCTAAAATGTAAATGTGAATAATGGAGAACAAAGTATAAATTCCTTTTTCTGAAGGGAATTTTATTTGGCTTGCATTATAGTATAGGCAAATAATGAGTGTGAAAAAAAAAGCAATAAAATGTGAACATTTTGCCAAAATTAACTTAGCTTTGAGGAATTTATTCAAAAGAGTTTTTTAAAAGAGCTGTGATTCCTTTAGTGTCAACTCTTATGTTAATGCAAAGCTAGCACTAGCTTTTCTTTGTTAAAAATACAGGCTTGTCTTGAAATATTGATCTGTTCTTTACCGTCTATGACATCTGATATGAAAATTGGGCTAATACCTATACCATGGCTTAAAGTGGGCATTTTTAAGCAACACCCTATGGAACACACGTGGCCCAGAAACAGTTTTTGGAAATAAAGGTTTATTAGAACACAAGCACAGCTATTCAGTGACATGTTATCCATGGAGCTTTTGTGTTACAAAGAGGACTAAATAACTGCAACCTTGTGGTCCTCAAATTGTCAAATATTTACAATTGGTCCTTTGTAGAAAGTTTATTTACCCAGGGCTTAAGGCTTCTGAGTCTTACAGGCAGGCTACCTATTTGCTGGCCAGGAATCTTAATAGAGAAGAAATCCATCCATATTGATGGGGGGGTAGGCAAAACTGGTAGAGATAAATAATTTGGGTATGATTTCCAAGCCTCGGATTAGAAGAGGAAATAAAATAAAATAAAACACATCTCTGAAACAATAGAAACCATTATTTCTTTCCAGATAGATGCTTCATGCCATAGGGCTCTATATTTGCTGACAGTACAAAAAAAATGGCTTGTTTATATAAATATTTTTTACTGCAAATGAACCATCCCCAAACACAATGAGACCAGATATGTTGTTATCAAGAAGAATCTCGGAGCTTTCTTTATGATCAAAGTGGAGACTAAAGTAAAATTATCCAAACTCTGAAAACAGACCAAAGGGATTATTGAAGTTTGCTCAGGGCCCTTTTGAGTGTTTTCTAGCAGGTTCTTCTGTAGATCACCTGATTATCCAAGCAAGGGTCTTCAAACTCTGACTTGGAGGTTAAATATTATGACCATTTTTATTGGTAAATAAGTAAGGGTTTGTTAAAGCACATCTGTGATCTTTATCTAGGTGTTGTCTGTGGCTGCTCTGCACTCCTAAGCAGAGCTGAGAAGTGCAACAGAGACTGTTCAGTTCAACAACTCCAAAACACTTCCATCCTGTCCTTTCCTAAAAAAGCTGGCCAACCTTTGCTCTTGAAGTGCTTTTCTGTTTGGCTTGCTATTTACTATTGCTTGGGGTACTTCCTGCACACATAGATGACAACTTGTAGAAAACTGAGAGCAATGCAAATGATTGTTGTCTGTTAGGAATGCAAAAATATTGTGTATGGTAGAGATCCAAAAGACTGTACATATTATAGAGTCAATAATCTCAAGAGTTGCAGTTTTATTACATTGTGGAATACCAGCAAAGTTTTGTATGGAAATTAGCCATCTTATTGCTGTGTATTTTCTTTCCTCTACTACAAATACTTTACTCTCTCCAGTTTTCTTTGAAAAGCCTCAGTGTTTGGTTGATTTTCTCAATGATTAATTAGTTCAATAAAACTGTCATGTATTCACTTTAAAATAAAAGATGATTAATATATAATATAATTTTACCTTCAGAGGAAACATTGATCAAACCCTTACGATACACTTATGGTTTCAATATCATTAATCAGTAAGAAACTGTAAGTTGAAACTGCACGATGAGATTCAATCTCACAGCTATTGCTATTGGCAAACAGTAAAGTTTGATAACATCAAGTTTGGGAGAAATTATGGAAAACTGTACTTATTCATAGTTTAAAGGACTATACATCAGTAAAACCACACTAAAGAAAATTTTTTACTGCTACAGTAAATTTTAAACTGCTGATAAACTAGGAAAGAAAGCATCTTCTCCCAGGCAGCATTCCTAAAAAAAAACCTACACATATTCACATGAAGACACATGTATCAGAAAGTTCATATCAGAATTGGTGTAACATCAACCAAACACACGAACCTGGAGAGAAATGATTCTACCAATACACACCATCGAAAATAAATGTGCGATAGCTACACACAAGGAGAAGGGAGACTCACCAAAAGCAGTGTCATGCTTAAAGTGCAAGTTGAAGAGGCATACAAACACTATGGTTGCATTTATACAAAGTTAAAATCCTTTGAAAGTACAATAAAGTATAGATGGAAATGTATGGTAAAATTAGAAAGAAAAGCATGGGAATCCAATGTGAAATTCAAGTTAGTGGTTACGACTAGAGAACTTAAATGGTAACTCCTAAACAATTAAGTAGTTTGATTTATAGCTATTCTTTAAATCTCACAAATATTTTTGGCTCCTCAACTTTTAGAAAGAATAAGTCTTAGGAAACAGTCTAGCAGTGACAACCAAAAATAGATTAGAGAATCAGGATCTGAGACAGGAGAAATTATACATTAGCCAAGGTGCTGTTGGTTGCAAATAAATAACACTATCAAAAACAGATTGAAGCAAAAGGGAGTGTACTGGCTCAAATGACCATAAAGTCTCAGGCCTCTTCCATGGCTTGACAAAGAGAGATGGGAAGGAAGTGTGTGGTCAAACAGTATGCCAAATCCTCAACTCTGTCACCCATTATGGGGCGACCTTCCCCCTTGGGTCGGCAAGATGGCCACAGCAGCACCATTATCACATTTTCTAGGTTCATGCTTTTAAGTACCATAGAAAAGAAAACATACCTCTTACTCAATAGTCCTAGCACAAATTTTCATCATGTCCCACTGGCTCAGTTTCAGTCACGTGACCATTGGTCAGAGGCATGGGAAGCTCTAATTAGCTGGAATCAAATCATACGTTCATTCCTGGAGCTTGAGTTGGGATGGACAAGGTTCATCCTGCATATCAATGAATGGAGAAGAGACAACTGACTGTCCAAATGAGGTTGCTTTTCCAAAAGAAGCAAATCAAGTCCAGTTGGCCAAAATTGAAAATCAAAGTCACTCTCTCAGTGATCCTGACCACACAGCCAAATTAAGTTTCCACAAAAGAGGGAGTAATGGCCCAGAAGGTGAGTGTCTGTCTTTGCTTGGGTCCCTGGCTGAGCCTGAAGCAGCAGTGTTCATGCTTTTAATTCACTGGGAGCTCCAGTAAGAAAGGAGAATGAAGCAGGGAGAAGAGAGAGACATCCAAAATACACTGATGAGGCAGTCACTATAAAATGTGACAACTCGCTCTGTCCTTCAGGGCCTTGCCCAACAGTGCCATGTCCCCTCCTTAGGGTAGCCTCCACAGGTCCAACAAACACGATGCTGAGCAGAAAAACCCTGAAATGGAAGGAGAGGACTTGGTCCTACCGGTCCAAGCAGAGCTGACTGCTGCAATAGCAGCTGGAACAGAATTGGGTGGGAGGCTCCTGGATGCAGATCCAGAATGAGTCTTCATTCTTATTCTATGGTATCATGCTGGCAGCCATGGGTCACAATTGCTACCATTTCAAGTTTCAAGCCTTCAGTACTCCAGTTCTTGCCCCTCACAAGCTGTCTGGATGCAGCACTGTCTGCTGAACCACCAGGTTGGATGGGAGGAGTCTACTCAAGGTACATCACTGACTGGCCAGATGACCTGTTGATGTCCAAATTCCTGGGGCAATCAAGGGGCCCTGTGGCCCCTCCCACCTTGCCCTAAGCCCAGCACCTATGAGCTAACATGGAGAATGGGGGAAAGTAAGGCAGTGAGGTGAGATGATAAAAGGATTAAAGGCACTGGGGACAATTTGAGAGGAGGACTTAGAGGTTTCCAGAACATGCGGCTTGCAGATGGTCAGAAAGGCACTCCAGGGAGGAACTGCTTTCTAGGCCTGTGAAAAGTTACCGCTCCTCGAAGGTTAACATTTCTTGTTGTGTTCTGTGTGGCTCCGATGTGGAATTGGTTTCTGAGAGGTCAGCAGTGCCTCGTCAAAAAAGCCCATTTGAAAAAAGAAATCAATCTGAAACATTAAAGTGGAAATAATTCCAGGCTTAGCTACAAAAAGTACAGAAACACATTTCATTGATGAAAAGCTTTTAAAAATAATATAGACCTTCATTTCCTAATCCATAAAATGAGGGGCTGGATCAGGTGACCTTAAAGGTCATTTGTTTTCCTTTGTTTTATTGCTAGAAAGCTTAAAAGTCCCTTTGCTATCCATGTTAAAGAGGAGTTTGGGGTTTGGGATTTGTTTATGTCTCTCTCTCATTTTTGTTTTTTGCTCTGTTCCAGTCTGGGTTAATAACCTTGGTATATATGGGCCTCTGTGTTTGCAGTGAGCCGTGGTAAATCCCTTTGGTAAGCATATATAACCAATATCCTTTCATCCCTAATTCTCCATGATTCTGATAATGCCTGTCTGTGCTTTTCCCACTTGAAAAATATAAACAATAATTCCTGCAGCTCTCCATACCCTACTGCTGAATCCTGGGTATCAGGAAGCATCCGATGTAAATAATGGCAACAAAAGGCTCCCGAGTGCCCTGCGCTCTCAGGCCTCTGCTCCAGACTGTGAGGGCCCTAGCACAGCAAATGTCTCGGTTTTCATCATTCCCCAGCTCCTTCCCCCAAGCACACCTCCTAGTTCTGCTATCTTCCTCAAGATACCATTACAGAACTCATTTATCAGGTGTCTTTCATGCACTCAGCCTCCTACATCAGGGCACAAGGACACCTCCAACAGCCTCTGCTCAAGTCTATTCAGGCTTCTCCAAGAGACCCAGAAGTCATATCAGCACAATGAATGAAGACTCCATGTCAGCCTGGCTGGCCCCTTACCAGGGGGCCTCTGTCCACTCCAGAGCCCATCTCCTAAGTAAGAGGCAGGTGAGAATAAACAGGTGCTGCCTGGCCCACACCTTGCTTCTGCTTTCCTGTCCCTCTCCCTTTGCCACTGTGCTCAGTTATCTGAACTCTTTTGTAACAGTCTGACTTATTTGCAGCTCCTGAGTTTTCCTTTTCTTTTGTTTCTCTTTCTTCTTCCATCAAATGCCTCTTCCCTTCAGGAAAAGCTTACATGCTATTTTATATTCTAGAGGTTAAGCCCCACATTTTTAAACAGAGGGAAATGACTTTCATACATTCTTTATTAAGCTCATTGTGGTGGTCTGGAAGAAATGAGGTAAATCTGTGACTTATCACACATATAAATCCTGGGCTCCTGCCTTTCAGGGACTGTTACTGGTCTCTGTTAACCAAATAGCTGGAAGGCACCTTTTCTTCTTACCATGTCAGGTGGAAAATCCATCCTGACTGCCATAGTGCACTGGATGCGTGGAATCTCAGCTAGGTCCTGGCAGGCCAGTCCTTGTGGCCTTGATAAATCAGTGATGGCGGCAGGGGAAATCACTTCCTTCTCAGGCCCCGGATGAATAGCTGCATGCGGTAGAGGACAAACAAAGGTGAAAGCAGACTTTTCATGCATCTGATATGCACACGTTCATAAACTGCCTTTTAATGACATAAATTTAAATCATGTTCTTGTTACCAGGAAACCACACAAAGCACTTTATATACTTTTTCTCACCTTCTAAGATGGATATTAGTGCCAGACACTGGTCGCTCACACCTGTAATCCTAGCTATTTAGAAGGCAGAGATCAGGAGGATCACTGTTCAAAGCCAGCCCAGGCAAATAGTTTAGGAGACTCTATCTCAAAAAAAAATCCATCACAAAAAAGGGCTGGTGGAGTGACTCAAGGTGTAGGCCCTGAGTTCTAACCCCAGTACTGCAAAAAAAAAAAAAAAGATGAAAAGGAACAGAAGCTCAGAAAAGTTCATTACTTTGTCAAGTTCATGCTGCTATGACATGGCAGGTGTCATTGCAACCCAGTCTTACCCCAGAGTCCACCCTTGTAATTACCCCAACAGCTGCATGAAAGGCTCAACTCCTTAGGTGCTGACTTTATCCCTGATAGGCAAGATTTCTCCTGCAGTCTGTTTGCTTTTCATCAGTGCTTGCTTAAGTCAGGAGCCTCCCCACAGTCATGCTCTGCTGTCTCCAAGACAGGTGACTTTGCTCAGCTGAGCCCCACTCAGCAGCCCAGCAGCCCAGATGGCTAGAGCTGAGCCCACTTATCTGTAAAGGATGCACCGGGAGGATGTGACTGACAAAAGGCAGCTCCCTGCCCCACAGCACCGTTGCATTTGGAGAGGGATGCAGGGTGCTGGAGTCCTGCAGTGCCCACACTGCAGGCCCAGCCAACCCCGGCAGCAGGAGCCAACTGTCAGGAGACATATCTGTTAGCTTGGGTGCCCGGGAACTGCTAACCAGATTTTCAGGAATCCCCACCTCCCTTCCAAAACAAACAAACAAACAAAATGGCATAAGCAGCACCCTTGCTCTCAAGTGGGAAATATCTATGAGACAGACTCACTAGGAAGACAACAGCTATAGCAGCAGAAAAAATCCAATTAAAACTTCTCCCTAACAGAATGGCTTACAACCTGGGTCCTAGAATGCCTGGCACACTGGAATCTCAATTTCAGGAGTGCACACACGCACACTGCTGAGCTCTCCCTTGGGCTTATTTAATTATTTCTAAAAGAAATAGTTGGGTAAGTCCTAAGTGTATCACTAGAAAGGATGTTGGGAGGAGGAAGTCAGCCTTGGGGCTCTGACACAGCAGCCTTATGGTGGTCCAGCTGGGAGGGAGGCTGGTGGCACAGCTCTGGTAGCATAGGAGCTATAAAGAGGAGAATCTGGGATGGGACAGCACAAGGCAGAGGAAGCCTGTGCAGAGGGTGTTGAAGCATACCCTGAAATCCCTGGATGATGAGAAGTTCCTGCAGGTGAGATGGGCTGCCTGCCATCTATCCTCCCAAGATTGTGACTGTGCACATGGCTCTGTCCAGAAGGAAGCTGCCTCTGCAAATGCCAGCCCTGCAGACAGGAGTTTGCAATGGTGATACCAAGTGAGACCCTGGGGAAAGAGGTGGCAGGCCTGCAAATGAAAAGTGTGAGCACCAAGGAGCTGTAGGCACCCTGGTACTAAGCGCTATGTCTGTACTGAGCAAAGAGACACATCCCAGGATACGTTGTTTGGGATTTAGGGTGAAGCCTGTGTTTATGGAAAATATCCTATGGTTGAGGGGAGGTAATAGTTGTTTCTCTCAGTCTCAAAGGAACGTGACTGGTAGCAAAAGGAGAGAGGAAAAGGGATGAGAACATGAAAAGTTACTGCCTAGGATCAGAAGACAAACACCCTGC
The DNA here is from genome assembly GCF_047511655.1 of Castor canadensis. Classification (NCBI taxonomy): domain Eukaryota; kingdom Metazoa; phylum Chordata; class Mammalia; order Rodentia; family Castoridae; genus Castor; species Castor canadensis. The sequence goes on along the minus strand of NC_133399.1, from coordinate 56,686,652 downwards.
CAATCTGGTTTCCATAGCAAGGGCATTAGGTACATCCCAGAAGGTCCTGTTTTTCCCAGACCAACAATCCTAAAGGTTGGTGATATCCCTGAAGCAGGTAAAGCCTGTGACCTTGACACTAGGAGCAGTGTGCTTTTTACTAATGTGTACTAGCACCACCTCTCGCAGGAATTCACAATTCATAAGAAGCCCACATTCCTCCCATGGGACAGTCCCATGAAGAACCCCAGCTAAGGCAGGCACTCAGGCAGAGCTTCCTGGAACAACTCAGTCCGTGCTGTGATTCTGGTCCTCAAGCTGGATCTCCAGGGGCTGTACTTTATTGGTGGTCTCAGAGGATCAGACTTAGGTGGCTGTGATCACTTCAACCAATGGAGAATGAGAAGCATTCTAAGCGGCACGTCACAAAGGACCATGCGGCTTCCACCTGACTTAACTGGATCCTCGGAACCTCAGAACCTCTGCTGGGAGGAGCTCCAGCCCATGATCATGCTGTGTGGGGGTATTTCAAGTCTTCAGGTAATGCCACCCTGGGGCAGATGTGAATGAAGAAGGCCCCACTTGATGACAACTTCCAGCTACTTAAGCAAAACTAGCTGAGGCCAAAGACATCATTGAGTACAGACAAAATATTCCCATTGTGCCCTCGGTGATTACCCAGCCCTCAGAATCGGTGAACTCGATAAAATAGTTGTTTTCTGTTATTAAGTCTGAGTAGTTTGCTATGCACCGCTAACAAGTGGAACAGTGGTGCCCTGGGGATGCAAACTCATAGTGACTTACCCAACTTCAAGGAGTGTGTAGCTCTTGGCACAGACCATATGGCATATATTCTAAGTCACGGAGGAAAACTAACTAGACACAAGAAAGTAGCTTCAAAATTGAGGAAAAGAATGCCAGCATTAGGTCTGATGAAATGCCCAAAATGTTCTTGTTTTAACTCAACAGTCATATTTTCTTTTGAGAGAATATTAGGAGCGAGTCACTGTGCTTAGTGCCGACTATAAAACACAAATAAAATAAGAGAATATAGATATAAATATAGATATAGATAGAATATAGACATGTAAGCTAACACTGTACGTACATTGTCTTAGGTCTATGAGAGAAGACGGATGGAGACGCTGAGAAGGTGACATCTGAATGACCCCTGAAGGAGTGTATGGCACTCCACGTGGAGGAAACCAGGAGCAAGGCCCAGAGGGAGGCAATCACATAACATGTGGAGAGAAGCACAGATCTTTGGCTCTTCTGGATGTAACTGTGGAGCAGAGATCCAGGACAAAACCGGGGTGGAAACCTGCAAACTACAGCTACCGTGCTGGTGAACTTAAACTTCGCAAGGCAGGGACTGGATGCGAAGGGTTATTTAAAATTAGGGAGTGAAAGGTTAAATTGTGTCAGGGTTAAATTACTCTGGAGGTCACATCAGTGACATAATAGAGGGCAAGAAAGAGAGCTAGGAAACTTGCTGGTAATTATTTGAACACCCGAGGGAAGAGCCATCAAAGGCTGGATCTGGAAAGTCAGAGCAGGAATGCCAAGGAGGAAATGGACCCCAGGACATTGAGGAGGTGAAGCTGTGAGCATTTTATAACCCATTAGCTGCAGGTTGGACATTAAGGAGGAATCAAAGATTTTAAGTTTGAGGTGCCTGAGAGACACACACATAGAAATATCCAGCAGAATTTGAACGTTTGAATCTGAAGAAAGAGGGAATTGAAATTTGGAAATGTATGTAAAAGTTATAAAAGTACTTGAACTGTCTCAAGAAAAAAACATGCAGAGTAAGGGAAAAAACAGACAAACCCAAGGGACTTTTAATTATCATTCAGAAAGAAAAAAAAATACAGTATAGCCATGCAGAATGGATATTGCAGCCACTTGCTCCAGGATAGGCAACTCTGACTAAGAAAACTCAGAGAAAATGTATGTATCTGATAAATACATGACATGATTTATGACAAAGGTTAAAACTATGCAAAAATTTCCAACAGATACAAACATAGGTAAAACTTCAGTGAGCAAGAAGAAATGGCAGACAAAAATTAGAATAGTGGAGCCCTAGTATACTGAGCTTCTGCTCAGTAGTGAGCAGGAGAAGGGACACTGCCTGGAAGACAATTTGTCACATTTCATAATAGTATTTTTAAATGAACCACGAAATGACTAGGAATTGAAGTAAATACAGAAAATGTAAATTAATCTTTCAAGTAGCTTGACAAGAAGAATCAGCAAGAGTAGACCGAGTTTAGGTTAGAGGAACAATGAGATTGAGAACGTTGTCTGCTGTGTGATAGTGATTTGAGCAGTTTATAGACGTAGGTAACCAGGAAGGGAGAAACTCTGTGGTTCAGAGACCTCAGGGATGCCAAGAGGGGGCTACATCCTAGTGGCCAAATTGTGTTCTCTCACATAGACACACACACACACACACACACACACACACACACACATATTAATAATGATTGGGTTATCTGGGAAATATTCTGTTTTAAGATATTTTAATTTCAGAAGGAAACCAGACTGTCCTGCATTGTGCCTGAAGGCCACCTTCCTCTACCATCTCTGTAGCCCTGTGCCTAACAGTGTCCTCCAAGCCTGCAGCATGGAACAGGACTGAGCGCACAGCATTAAGGCATACAGCACTTTCACTCCAAGCAAGACAGGCATAGGACTACTTCTCTAAGACTCCAGGGAGAAGCAAGTACAAACTCTCGGCAGATGACCACATCACAAAATTTACAAGTCTACTCAACATTTCAGCTATTAATATCATCCTGGAGCGATGCTGTTCTGGTTTTAATGTCCAACCCCCCTATGCCAGGATATTGGGAATCAGTAGTCTCCTTTTATTCCATTTTCCTTTCCATAATTTGAGTTATCCACAGTCAACTGTCATCCAGAAACATTAAATAGAAAAAGTCCAGAAATAAATGACTTAGCCATTTTAAACTGGACTCTGAGTAATGTGGTGAAAACTTGTGGTCTCCTGCTCCATCCTTCCTGAAATATAAACCTCTTTTTGTCCAGTGTATCCACTCCATATATACTACTTGCCTATTAGTCACTAAAGAGCTGTCTTATTTGTCAGATCAACTGTTGGGGCAATCCAGTGCTTGTGTTCAAGAAGCCTTTCTGTAGTATCCTCCTGCTACATCACCACACCTACATCTACATCATTTAGCTCTCTTCATCTCATCATGAAGACATTGTGTCATCTCACCCCATTCCCTGAAGAAGGGAGAGCACAGAAAGAGAGAACATTCACATATCCTGTGTTACAGTAGGTTAGTATAATTGTCCATTTTATTATTGTTGGTAATCTCTTACTCTGTCTAATTTATAAATTAAGCTTTAACATGGTTGTGGATGTAGGGGGAAAAGCATAGTATATAGAGAGTTTGGTACTGTCCACAGTTTTAGGTGTCCACAGGGGTCTCAGAAAGAGGGAACTATGTTAGTCATCTCACTTCAATGACTGGGAGTTTCAGTTCCATTTCTACTTCATATCATTATCTGTCATCCACCCTGACCAGGTCAGACATGGCAGATCCCATTGCATTTATTTGATATTTAGTCCTTATATTGTAGGGACTGTTTCTATGTCAATTGCAGAACAATGATTTGGTATCTTTGGCTGTTTCTCTTATCAGTGAGGTCATTGCTAAGTTCATTATCCTGACCTCATTTTCTGTTCTTTCTTGGTCTCTCTCATATTGTGAAGATATGTAGGATTTTTTACAGCTATCCATGCTCAGTTTTGCTTGTGTCTGTTGCCCTAGGCTCAGCTACCAGTGTTCTCATCTGAAAGTGCTTACTCTGTGGCTGTTTTACAAAAATTCTGACTCCGATGATCTTAAATCTGGTATCCAAATACTACTATTTTTATTTTGGAAAGCATCAATAAATCAGTTGGTGGTAGAAGGTAAAACCGTGAAAAAAAAAAGTGTTTAGAAGAAGACAAAAAAGCTGTGAGAGATAAAAATGATCCTCCCAGCATAAAGAAAAAGTGAAGTGAATGTTATGCTTTTGATGTGATGGAGGAGGCCCAGATCAGACTGACCCACCCACAGGAAAGTCACAAAAACATCAGAACAACCACGTGAAGGAACTGGAGAATGGAAAAATCTTAGAGCATTTGAAAAGCCAGGGGCAAAAGAGTAGCTGTCCTTCACTGTGAAGAGTAGAGGAAAGAGTGTGAGGCAACCCCACCCCCGAACAGGGAATCCAGAAAATAAGAAAACCAGGGAGAACCAGCACTGGTGGCTCACACCTGAAACCTTAGCTACTCAGGAGGATCGCGGTTCAAAGGTAGATGGGGCAAATAGTTTGTAGGACCCTATCTCAAAAAAATCCATCACTGAAAAAGGGCTGGTGGAGTCTGCAAGAAACTGAAACTAGATCCATGTTTATCATCCTATACCAATATTAACTCTAAATGAATCAAGGATCTTAATATCAGACCCCAAACTCTAAAGTTGGTATAGGAAAGAGTAGGAAATACTCGGGAACTAATAGGTATAGGCAAGGACTTTCTCAATGGAACCCCAGCAGCTCAGCAAGTAAGAGATAGCATAGATAAATGGGACTTCATAAAACTGAAAAGCTTCTGCTCAACAAAAGAAATGGTCTCTAAACTGAAGAGAACACCCACAGAGTAGGAGAAAATATTTGCCAGCTACACATCAGACAAAGGACTGATAACCAGAATATGTAGGGAACTCAAAAAACTAAATTCTCCCCAAGTTAATGAACCAATAAAGAAATGGGCAACTGAACTAAACAGAACTTTCTCAAAAGAAGAAATTCAAATGGCCAAAAAACACATGAAAAAATGCTCACCATCTCTAGTCATCAAGGAAATGCAAATTAAAACCACGCTAAGATTCCACCTCACCCCTGTTAGAATAGCCATCATCAGCAACACCACCAACAACAGGTGTTGGCAAAGATGTGGGGAAAAAGAAACTCTTTTATACTGCTGGTGGGAATGCAAACTAGTACAACCACTCTGGAAAAAAATTTGGAGGCTTCTTAAAAATCTAAACATAGATCTACCATATGATCCAGCAATACCACTCTTGGGGATATACCCAAAAGACTGTGACACAGGTTACTCCAGAGGCACCTGCACACCCATGTTTATTGCAGCACTATTCACAATAGCCAAGTTATGGAAACAGCCAAGATGCCCCACTACTGATGAATGGATTAAGAAAATATACAATGGAATTTTATGCAGCCATGAAGAAGAATGAAATCTTATCATTCGCAAGTAAATGGATGGAACTGGAGAACATCATTCTGAGAGAGGTTAGCTTGGCCCAAAAGACCAAAAATCGTATGTTCTCCCTCATATGCGGACATTAGATCAAGGGCAAACACAATAAGAGGACTGGACTTTGGTCACATGATAAAAGCAAGAGTACACAAGGGAGGTATGAGGATAGGTAGGTCACCCAAAAAACTAGATAACATTTGTTACCCTCAATGCAGAGAAACTAATGCAGATACTTTAGAGTTACAGAGGCCAATAGGAGAAGGGGACCAGGAACTAGAGAAAAGGTTAGTTCGAGAAGAATTAATTTAGAAGGTAACACACATGTACCTCCCTGTATAGCTATCCTTATCTCAACTAGCAAAAACCCTTGGTCCTTCCTAAAATAGCTTATACTCTCTTTTCAACAAAATTAGAGATAAGGGCAAAATAGTTTCTGCCTGGTAGCGAGGGGGTAGGAGGTAGGTAAGGGAGGAGGTAGGGGAAGGGGAGAGAAATGACCCAAACATTGTATGCACATATGAAAAAAAGAAAAAAAAGGGCTGGTGGAGTGGCTCAAGGTGTTGGCCTGAGTTCAAACCCCAGTATTGCACAAAAAAAAAAGATAAAGAAAGCCCAGGAGAGTCCAAAATTCTATATCTTAACTCTTCCTGGTTTTCTGGCCTGCACCTGGTAAATGCACTATGACACTAATAAAAATACTTTCAGGTAAGACTAAAAGATTTGACCTGATTTTTGAGTACAAATGAGAAAGGGCTGAATTCTGAATCTAGTCAAATTAGTTTTTTGTTAAAACAAAACATCAATAATTTTCAAGAAAAGGATGACAGAATCCAGACTTATTACTGCATAATACTCATAATATCTAATACATAACAAAATTACCGTGAAAATTTGATTCATTCTCAAGGGAAAAGATAAGCAAACCTGGCCACTGCTGAGAAGATCACACACTGGAATTGTCAGAGAGGGATTTTGAAGTACTATTGGCCAAGGAGGTTAAGAAAACTCACTTGCAATGCATTAGAAACAGGGAATCTCAAGGAAGATATAGAAAATATAAAGGAGAACCAAGCTGAAATTCTATAATCTTAAAATTCTGTAATCCCATCTTAAAACAAACATGCTGGCAGTTCTGAATGTTGGCAAAGTTGCAGCACAACTAGCAGTTTATTGTACTGCTAATGAGGTTGTAAGATACACACTTTATTTAATAGCTTCTTAGAAAATGAAACACATTCTACTCATGGGACCCAGTCAGTCCTACTCGTGGGTATTTTCCCAAGATAAATAAAAACATATGTTCACTCAAATTTTTGCACACAGATATTTCAGTGGCCTTATTCACACCAATCCCAAACTAGAAACCACCCAAATGCTCATCAGCAGATGAATAGGTAGACAAAATGCGGTCTGTTCATTTGTTGGGATGGTGCACATCAATAAAAAGAATAATTAGGGATTGTTTTCAGTGAAAGAAGTCAGGCACAAAAGAATGATATAAAATAGCAAATATTGCCATTTCTATAAAATTCTAGAAAATGTGAGATAATTTATGGTGACAAGAAGTTTTCCCGGGATTGCATGTAGCTGGGGAGGGAGGGAGTTTAAACTACAAAAAGGCTTGAAGAAATTTTGAGGGGGGTGATAGAATATTTATCTATTCTTTATCTTGCTGTGACAGTGGTCTTACTAGTCAAAACTCATCAAATTGTACACTTTAAGTGAATGTAGTTGGCTTTGTGTAAAATACCTTGATAGAGTTAATTCTTGAACCTGGTGCCTATGGCTCACATCTATAATTCTAGCTACTTGGGAAGCTGAGATCAAGAGGATCATGGGTCAAGATCCAGCCTGGGAAAATAGTTCTCGGGACCCCATCTCCAAAGTAACCAGAGCAAAGTGGGCTAGAGGTGTGGCTCAAGAGGTAGAGTACCTGCTTTGAAAGCATAAACCCCTGAGTTCGAATCCCAGTCCCACCAAAAATATATAAAAGTTAATTCTTGAAAATGAGTGGTAAATTGGGAGTCAGCTGGGGCAAGGCAGAGAAAAGAGGAAGGTCAAATAACATGGAAACCATGTGGAGTCCAGAATAACAGAGAAGCAAAGGCACCTCTTAATATTTAATATTAAACCTGAGCCTAATCTCTGCAATAGTACGCAACTCCACTTTCTCCAAAACCCTTGTAAAAACACATCAATCTGTGAGTGACTTACCATGAAAATTATCAACAGGAACCTTGCTGTACAGGTGGCTCGATGTAGAATGAAACAGAAATTTGCGAAAGGCAAATAAATGAGCCATAAACTTTATGATTTCAGCAAACCTGGAGCTTAAATCAAAAAGTCACTAGCCAAATAAAATGCTCCCCAAAAGGGAAGAAATCACGATAAAAAAATTGTCTTTCCATAGGATTTGAACTGGGGATTGGAGACAACTGTATCGGGATCTAAAGGGCAGCTTATCTGGCAATAACATGGGTTACATCCTAAGAGCTGTGCATGCTGAGCCCTTTCCTACCAGTATCAAATATGAACGCAGAGACTCCATTTTTAAAGTAGAAATCCTCATGAGGGAAACAGCAGAATCTCAAGAGGCTCTTTAATGATGATAACCCAGCTCAACTAAGTCTTTAGCTCTGAAACTCTGAAGTGGTCTCTGCGCCATAAAGAAATGACTAAATTGTTCACATTTTTGTCCAGATGCTACTTATCACCTTAGCCACATAGGTTCCTGCCTCTTTAGGAACCATGGTTCTCTCTGATGAGCTGGCCTGAATCTTGTCACTCCCTGATAGGAAAACTGGCCTGACACAGAAATTCACTGAGCAGAGAAAAGACTCTTCCCATATACATAGAAAGCTATCTCCTGGGCAATATAACTACCCATTCTCTATAAAATGATCCTTGGTGCTTCACTCTGAAACTCTCTTTCCCAAATTCTGACCTAAAGAAAGGAGGGTCTGCTTCTAAACATGACAGTGACACTGATGTTCTAATAGAAACACCTGTCCGTGCTCTCAACCAGGCTACTCCTTTCTGCCCACAAAAGGAGCCATACAAGCACTCAGAATTACTGAACTGCTGGATTTATGGAAGGATAACTGAAAGAACAAATAAGAAATGATGAATGATAACTGTCTGTGTATTTGGTTTTTTGGATTTAACTGTTTTTAATGTGCAAAAATTAAAAGGTATTCATTTTGGCAAACAAAATTACATTTCTGTTTTCCATGTTTTGTTTTTCATTCTGGATAATTCTATCAATCAATGGGTACCAAATTACAGTTGGATATAAGCAAAAAGCGCTAATGTGCTATTGCACAGTAATGTGACTATAAATAGCTCAAAACATAGAAGAAAGGATTTTGAATGTTTTCAACACAAATAATAGATATTTGAGAAGCTAAATATCTTTTACCTGATTTAAATACAATGTTTATATTATAGAAAATGTATATATATATATATATATATATGTCAATGGTACACTATTAAAGTATATACTTTTATGGTTTTCTGCATCAATTAAATCTATTTTTAAATGAATACAATTCCTAGATAAATACGTTGGAATCTATCAATTCTTAGTTAACACTCCTTTGATTTTTCCTATGTGTCTCATATTGTTCTAACACTTTTTGGACACAAAGTAGATTATTCCTCATAACCCCATGAGTTAGGGATTATTTTTATCTTTGTTTTAGGAAGGAAGGAAGGAGAGGAAGAGAGAGAAAGAAGGAGGGAGAAGGGAGAGAAGACAAAAAGGAGGAAGGAAGGAAGGACATCAAGGCATAGGGAGGTTAAGCGAACACCAGAGGAGAGCACAGGTGTTTGGTGGTAGAGCTGGTTTCAGCCCTGGCAGTGTTGTTCCTGGGACTAAACCACTATGTTTTGCTGACTTGTGACTGTTACAGTAGCAAGTTAAAAATGCTAATCATCCATAGTCCCATAATGCAAATGTCACTCTGCCAGCAGAAGAGTCTGGAACTGACAAAGGTCCTTTCTGTACCTCATCACCACCTGGGACTCAGGAGAAATGATAGTTTCATGTTTCAAGTTATTAAGAATGATTAAGCAGGAGTGTTATCTTAGAGAGGAAATGGCTAGTCAGAAAAGCAGCTAAGTCTTCCTGGAATTGTGGAACACCGCTCTTCACATGAGAAGAAAAACATTTCTTCCCATTTGCAATGCCTCCTTCCTGAGGACATCTCAAGATCACATTTTCTATGGTCCACTAGCTGGCAGTGCCATGTTACATGAGAGGTCTTCCTTCCTATGTCCTTACCTTCACAGTATTTTCTGAGCAACTGCTTTTTAGAGTACATCAAAAATTCTGTATTTACCTCATTTGGATAAGTACCATGTGAAAACAGGGAAATGAAAATCAAATCACAAGTCAGAAGAGTCAAGCTATGCTTCTGGCTTTAGGAATGACTAGTTGAGTCATTCCTTGAATTTGCCACTTGGTTGGCCTAAGTTTGCTCATCTGTAACATGAAGGTTCATCCAATTAATTTGAACAGAAATCATTATTTGAGAGCTTTTTTATGTGCCAAGCACTCTAAAAGGCACTGGGGGTGAAGGTGAAGACCTGGTTGTGGTACCTGTGCAGCTAGCTCGTTGTGTGTTGGCTTTCCAACAGTATGATTCCATACAGACTGTAACTGACATCAGTGCAATGGCTTGATTTGGGTGGCAGCATTTGAGAATTTTGGATGCATAGTCCCCAGAATCCTTATGTTGAGTTGTGACTTTCAAAATATTTAATAAAGAATAAGGAATTACACCACCTCATCTGAAGAGATGTGCCAGCATTACACACCAGCCCACTCTCAGCTCTGCCTACTAGGTGGAAGCAAGCATGGCTATTTGCCTGCTTCCTCATTGCTAACAATGTTCAACTTTGTGCAGATGGCAAGATGCTGCATTGGGTGGTGAACTGGGGTTGTTCTTAGTTAGCATGAAGACCTCACCCCTCTGGAAGGGAATGGTCGGGGGGGCAGGTGATCCTGAGTGAAGTCAGACAAATGAGATAGAAGGTGATGTCTGTTGGGAGCTTCTGGAAGTTTTCTTCCCTCATGAAATGAGCATCATTCATAAAAGTAGACTGAGCGTATACTACTCTGACTTACTTTTTTGCTCAGTCTTTGCTTTCTGCTACTACCCTTGCTACTCTTCTGATTCCTCCCTTGGGCACAGTCATATGAAGAACTCATATCTGGTGCCAAAAGAACAATTTTGCAGCGTTAAAAAAAGGGTAAGGCAAAGTACAGTGATTCAAGCCTATAATCCTAAGCTACTCAGTAGATAGAGATTGGGAGGATCAAGATTCAAGGCCCATCCCAGGCAAAAAGTCCATGAGAGTCCATCTAAACCAATAAAAAGCTAGACACAGTTGTGTGTGCCTGTCATCCTAGCTATGTAGGAAGATCTCAGTCCAGACCAGCCTAGGCATAAAGCGAGACTATCTCAAAAACAAGTAAAGGGAAAAAGAGCTAAAGGTGTGGCTCAAGTTCTATAACACCTGCCTGGCAAATATGAGTCCCTGATTTCAACCTCCAGTACTGCCACACAAACACACACGATAAGAAAAAGCTCAGACATATCCACCAACTTTAGATTGGAGCTGATGCAGCAATCTAGACACTAACCACAGAAAACATAATTCATATGGTTTAAGCCACTCAGTGAAATTTTCTGTTATTTGCTGCTAAATGCATTCCTAATTCATACCAAACATTTTCTGATATTAAACTTTCTATATATGGGCAAGAAAAATTGCATACATAACTCTGAGGTTCCCCTAGGTTGGAATGTTAGGAGGTTCTAACTTTTAAAGTCAATCAATCCAAGAGAATCCCACTGATCTTTCTAGGAAGCAAGTCACTCTGCCCCATTTTCCAGCACAGGACTGAAAAGAACCATTATAGGTCTTTTATGGTGTGTGAAAATGCCATGTCAAAACATTACCTTCTTTGTTTCTAGGTGAAATGTTCAGGCTCTGCCAGGGACAAAGATGGCAACACAGAACATAATTCTTTGTCCCCTTCATCCTCTGACATTTATTTCCCATACAAAGTCCTTACAGAGAATAGTATTTTTGTAAGTTATGCTAAGAAGTGGTAAATGTCTTATCATTTTAAAAGAAGTATGTATTACTCCAGAAAGTAAAAGATCCATAGTGGTATGTTAGGGACAGGGGAGGTACCCTACCAGCTCAGATTGAGGGCCACCTCCTGGATGTTGAGCTGACAGAACAGGTTAAATTGTGTTCAGTGCAATTGTGTTTGAATTTCGGGAAGTAGATAGGTGTGGAGAACAGAGGTTCAATAGGTCCCACTGGGTAAGGAATTTGAACTATAATTTATACATAACAGGATATTGTTGCAGGAATAAAATGTCTCTGAACTTAAGGAAAGGCAGGGGATTATGGATTGCTTGGAGATGGTGCATGGTGTAAAATCATGAAACGTCAGCAACTGCTTGTTCCTGAGCAGTTTTTTGGCAGATTAGAAATTGCTGAGGAAGCAGGTGCTAAATTATTGACCACCTGGAAGAAAAAAAGGACATGAGGACTCCCAGATTTTCATGAGGTTAGAAATATTTTTGCATATGACATTGAAGAGAGGAAGGTGTTATGAGGTGAGATAAATTTTGTGAGGATTAAAAAGTGTTGGTGAGAATTCCTCAACTCTGCCAACCAATGTCATGCATTCAGGGAGCCCCCCCGGATCTAATCACTTATTTCAACTGATCCAGAAGGAAGAGATCTCAAAACCACTCACAATCAGGGAAGCAAAGAGCATGGAGTACCCAGACTGGGGAGTGGGAGAGGAAGCAGAAGAAATTTCAAAGAGCAAATGTTTCTCCTTTAATAGGTAAAAAGCGAACTTCCAGGCGTATTCCTGGGGTCATTAGCCAAGAAAAACCTCATCTTCTACTCCTCATGAGTGAAAAAGCACTGTGGGCAGAGCCATTGTGGAAAAATTCAGAAATGCAATTACAGCCAGACAAAGGGTTTAAGGCCAGGCATGAAAACCAGTTAAGCCTCAAGAAGCTCTTGGTTCAAGACCATGTGTCTGCCCCCAGCTCACTCCATCAGGAGGGATTTTGTGTCCACATATGAATATAGAGAGAAGCATGCCAAGCAGGGCAGACTGCAAGCATCCAGTATTTCCATGTGCCAATCATCTATGCCTGACATTTGGTCCACATTCAGCTGCTACATCCAAAGAAGCATCTATAATCTGAGCCAAGAAAAGCACCTTCTCTTACTCCCTCCTCCCTTCCATTTTCATACAAACCATGCACTTAATACAATCTTTGCATGTTTAACCTGTCTTGCTATCTGCTTCTCTGAAGACTTAGACCAGAATTTAGCTTGGCAAAAATTAGGTAACAAAAATGCCCAGACATATCCCAGTCCCTCTGGAGGTCTCTTTCTTGATGGAGAAGAGCAGCATATGCCTGACTTTAATGCTCATCACCTGATTAGCCAGTAGTACCTTGGAAAACTGTTGGAAGACCATTCTCTATGGGTCTCTTCCATTTCTGCACGTTATTACAAGACACTAACAGCTTATTTCCAGACCATTGTTAAGGAATATTTGTGTAGAAAAAAGCCTCTGAAGATGAAAATAGTGTCTCCTTATGAGGAAGAGGGAATATGTGTTTCTTGATCAGGATAAGAAATATAATGCCTCTTCCAGGGAAAAGTTTCTTTATAAGAGTGAGGGTTTACTAACCTTGGGACTCCTCAGCTTATATAAATCCACTGCATGGACTCCATGCATGTGTGTCTATCATTACATATCTCCCATCTGGCTTGGGGCAACATGAACCAATGTGAGCCCGAAGCTCATGTTTTCTACTGTGCCATGAATAATAAACTCCTTTATTTCTGACCCAGGTGTCTTGTGTCTTCACCAAAATCTATGAAACTCTGGTAGGCAAACTCATTGGGTAAAGTCTCAGAAACTTCATAGTCCTAAACAAAAGCATGACCAGGGAAGAGTCTTTCTTTTCCAGTGAGGAGGCAGAGAGTTGGTCCGGAAGCTGAGGGAATCCATAACTTAAAGGATTGCGGGTTTGGGTGTTCTTGCTTTGCAGGAAACTGGTCCTTGTTTGCCTGGTGTATCCAAGAAAAGTAAAGCCATTTCCCGTAGATCTTGACCTAGTAGCTATAGAATCCAAGCTTGGAAACCAAGGTGTTGCTTTTAGAGCAAAACATGGTGAAGATAAAGCATAGGCTCTGTTATACTTCCTATGCAACTGGACCCTGCTCTGACATAATGATTTCTTCTATCCACCTCTGTCCAACTATTGTGGAAAGGAGTGGAACTCCATTCCTGTAAAGATCAAATACTTACCCAGGGAACAAAGTAGAAAGATCACCTCCTTGACCTGCATTGTGTGACATCTTCATTGGACTGAAATGGTATCTTTTAGCTCAATAACATGTTAAAATTATTCTAAGAAAAAAATCAATAAAAAGACTGTTCTTTCTGTCTTTTAGATGCTCCACATGGAAGACTGTTTGCACATACCTGAGCTGGCCCCAGAGCTGGGCTGGCAGCAGAATGAAGCCTTAGCAGCAAAGGGAGAGTATGAAGAAAGAGAAAGGGTGAGAAGAGACCTGTGTGAAAGGGACAGTGCACACCTTGGGCACCCATCCATGGTTTATCCCATTGGAATTATTAGAAACTCAAATGAAAAAAAAATGGTAAAGAAACTGTGCTGGACTTTGAGAGTATTCATAATATGCTCCTATATTTTTATTCCTGTAATAATATATAATCTGTTATTTATATTATGTATTATGTGTACTAGTATTACTATAATTTCAACTAAAGGTTATTCAGGACCCAGCACACTTCAGGCAGTGTTCTAAGTGCCCTGCCTATGTAACAACTGAGTTAACCTTCTCCACGACTCTTTGAAGTAGACCATTGTTCTTGTCATTTTATAGTTGAGAAAATGGAGTCTAAAGACAGTAGTTACAGAGTTAGCAAGCTCAAATCAAACAAAGCAATCTCACTCCAGAGCTGATAATCTTGGCCACCGAAATACCACAGCTTCTCTAATGTTCTATTTCTCCCTCCCAGATACTCCCGGGATCCTACCCTGGTCCCAAAATAATAGTATCAGAAGATAAATGTTCTGATAATGCTTACTAATTTCTGAGTATAATAGTCAATCTTAAATTTTTATTGATTAACGTTGTGGCAAGTATCAAATGTTCTGAGATCATTCAATAAAATTTTGCAGATTTCAGTTGTGTGGGACTTTTTGCCAGGAAACAAAGACAGCTGGGCTTATCTTGTGGCCTGCCCAAACAACAGTTTTTCTTGGCTTCCTTTAATTAAGTTGGCTGGTAAATTGTTAGTTGCTTTAATACATGAAGCATGGTCACCTGAGATGTGAACCTTAGGGAAACTGGTGAAGTCTTTGTACCACCTTATTACTCTTCTGTAAATCTAAAAGTGTTCTAAATATGAAGTTAACCTGCAACTGTGATTCAGCATGTAAGTCACATTGGCCTCTGCCACTAATTATTCCGTGACCTCACTTTCCTTCCTGAGCCTCCATTTCCTGGCAGGATAATAAGTTCTATATGCTCATTTTGTGAGGATTAAATAATGAATATAGTGGTTTTAGTAGAATGCTTGGTATGTGTTCAAAAACTTGTAGCTCTACTATCTTTATTATTCCTATAAACAGAGGTTCCTACCTGAATCCCTGAAAGACCTATGAGGTTCAGAGAGCCTATGGCATGCTAAAGCCATACATAGAGTTGCCACATGGACTCCTGAGAACCTTCCTGGGGTGAAAGTTCGTAGATTCCATAGGATTTTCAGAGGCCCCTTGCCAAATGATTTTAAGAACTCCTGGTCTAAAACAAAGTCTTCAAAGATTCTAAGGAAAATAAGTAACTTAGCTCCAAAGTGCATTTTGTGTTTTTGCTGAATGTGTTTGAGGACAGGATTTGCCTGGGTTCCTGAAATTGAAGTCGTGGAATAGCAAGGTCCCTTCTTCACTAGACCATGAAGGCAGGGATTGTATAACAGTTTTCATTTCCTGCTGCATCCTCAGCTTCTAGAAGACAGCCTGGCATTGATGGGCACTGGGTACATATTAATTGAATGAAACTGGCAACAAGGGGGCTCGGGAAGAAAGGGTTTCAGCGAAGTCAGACTGGGAACAACAGAACTGTTCCTGATGACTTGGGATTGTCTCCTTGAAGCTGAGCCTCTCTGTCTCACTGCTCAGACACTGCCTGGGACAGCACTAATGCTGCTTCCGTCTTCTCAGCTCTCAACAGGGCCCTCTGGAATTTGAAGGCCCCTTCTAGCACTGCCCTTTTCCAGCAATATTTGTAAGCGATGCTGAGTTTCCATGATGCTGAGACCACAGTGCAGTGTTGTTTCGGGTTGAACTGTGTTCCTTCAAAATTCATAAGTTCATATGATACTAACTCTCAGTACCTGCACTGCAATTGTATTTGGAGAACAGGCTTTTTAAGAGGTGGTTAAGTTAAAATGAAGTTTTTAGAATGGATCCTGATTCATCGTGTCTGTGTCCTTATAAGAAGAGATGAGGATCCAGATGAGCACACTGAAGGGAACCATGACACAGTAAGAAGCCATCCATGTATAAAGAAAGAAGAGAGGCTTTTGATGAAATCAACCCACTGGTTCCTGACACCACAACTTTGGCCTTCAGAACCATGAGAAAACAAATGTCTATTGTTTAAGCTCCCAGTATGACGTACTTTGTTTTGGCAGCCATATTACATTAGTATAAGACTGTAGTAGCATTTAGAGCCCAACCTTAGGGTTCTGTTGAGGGTTGAGCCCTCAAGACAAAAAGTTGTAAGTCTTATCTTCTCTTGTGTGGTATAGGCAGTAATTCTCCAAGTGTGTTTTTGAGACCAGTAGCATTGCTGTCAACTGTGATCTTGTTAGAAATGGAAATTCACTCATCTTACATCAAATCTAGTAAGTCAGAATCTGTAGGCATGGAGAGCAGAAACCATATTTTAAAGAACCCTCTATATGATTCTCATACATGTGAACATGTTTGAGTCCCTGGTAGAAAAGCATGGGGCGTGTATTTGATCTTCATGAATGGGGCTCAGCCTTTTAACTGGCCACTGTCCTTCAAGTGCTGCAAGGGTAAAACAGCAAAGGGAGTGTTGTTATTGGTGGCTTCACCTGAAAATAAGAAATTAAAGGCTTTCTAGTATGTAAGCAAGACAATGAACTCACTAGGAAGTGCAATGAAATATGTGTGTTATATAAGCAATCAGCCTGAGAACATCACTGCTAGTAATTCAGTGAAGAGAATCAAAAATAATTAGTCTTTTCTTAAAGGAGACTAATAAACAATTGAGTTCCATTGCAATGGAATTTTCTAAAAATCTCTTGTGCTTCAAGCAGAGTCCTACTTGCAGGACTCTCACTGAGTTCCATTGCTCAAAGAAAGCAAATGATGAAGTCTGAAAATGAATGTTCAGCCGCAAAGTCTGAAAATTCACAGGACTTAGTCTCAGTCTATGTTAGCTCACTGGGCATGTGTACAAATGGGTTGCATCTCACAAAGGATTTTAGTTTTATTCTACTTCTTAGTGGTGATAGAAAAGCCTGGTGGCCTCTTTTTCAGATCAACAGGCAAATGAAGCAGCTATTGTCTCCCTTTCTGGCCTCCTGGGCAGTTTTCTTCACTCCACTGCCACGGTTTCAAAACCACCTGATCCAGTACTAGCCACATATTGTTAGCTTGGGACCTGCATGGTCCATTTTGCTAACAGATTTTGATGGTCTCTGTCTGAGCATCTGGTAAGCAACTCAAATTCAATTTGTCTTAGACATATCACAACTGCAGCATCTCCTTGTGTTGACCACTGTTTACCCACAAGCCATTTAGTCTCTCTACACACTCCTGACTTCACTTTCTCCCAATCCAGCTAAAAATAATCTTTCCCTTCGCTGGCCTTTACTTCCCTTAACTTGTGGTCAACAGTCACACTCTACTCATCTTTTGTTAAATTCAGGTTTTTTCCACTCCACAGTCATTCTGCATAGATGAACCTTCTAGGAGAAAAAAAAACCCACCAAAGTCTTGGTGACTGAGCTAACTTCTGATTTATGAGTATGAACCTCACTATGTCCTCTAGTGCTGTCTAGAAATCATACTAGATCTTATCACATTATTCTCCCACCCTCCAAGACGACTATTTCATTCCTTCTCTTTTCTCAAAGCTCCAACACCTCCTCCCCATCTCTAATGCTCAACTGGCAACTTCTTCCTATGTCACCGAGGAAGCAGAAGTAATATGAGAGAATTCTCAAGAGCCCGCACCACCTTGCTGGTCACCCAGCTCTGCCTGTGCCCTTAAGTCATGTCCTTTTTTACATGAAGGCCAATCATGCCTGTTCCTGAGTAAGCCTGACTCACCATGCATGCCTACAGTCCCATTCCCTCTTCTCTACTCCAAGACCTATCTAGAAGTCAGTTCCTCTTCCACTTCATCCAGTGTCCCCACTCTTCTTTGGTCATTCCCATTTTCTTACAAACATGCTCTTTATCATTTTCCCATCTTAGGAAAAAAGAAAACAAAAATCTCTCTTAACACCACTTTCCTCTCCAGTTATTGCTTCCACTTCTCTGATCTCTTGGAGAAAAACTTTTGGTCACTGGTGCTCACCCATGTCCTCTTCTTTTGATTTCAGTCAAGCATTCATCCTACCCCTCCACCTCACCAAAGTTAAACTGTTTCCGACAAATCACCAGTGCTCAACTTCCTCAGCTAAATCTATTGGCAGAGCTTCTGTTCTCCTCTTTCTCCACCTAGAAGAAGCCCTTGGGGCTTTTACAACCCTTCCGTGCTTGCCAGGGTCCTCACTGGGCTTCCTAGACAATGGATTCTTCTGGCTTCCTCATACTTCTTAGGCCAGTCCTTACTTTTCTTGGCTGATTCCTATTCATTTTTCTGACCTCTGGAGGGCATCAGACCCAATTGTTAAAGCTCCTTTGTCTCTTTCTGCTCTCACTGCTTTAGTGACCTCATTCATTCACATGGCTTTAAATATTTGTAATTGGTGAGGATGCCACACTTAATCACTAACCTAAGACATTTCCTTAAAAACTACAATGAACATCCAATTGCTGACTCAGCATCTCTCTTGTCTGTCTGAAAGGCACCTCAGCCTATCCAAAACCAAACACTCCTTTAAGATATCTGCGGCTTCCAACTTCAGTAAATGGTAACTCAATATTTTAGGGTTTTTAGGCCAAAATTCTCGGATCCACTCACTGCTGCTTTTTTACTCTCATATGAAATAACCATTTCATTAACAAATGGTGTCTGCTTGATCTTGAAGATATTTTAATACCTGATGACTTCTTGACTTCCTGCCTGCTTCTTTGCAACCCTATTCAAACCAGCACCATCTGTTCCTTGGATATTCTCAGTAGTCTCTCGAGGGTCCCTTATTCCCACCCTTACCTCTCCACAGTCTATTATCCACCTAGCATCACATAGAAAGTTTCCCAAAACAATTCCACCACTTCCAAAATGCTTGTTTACTTTTGCTTCACAGTTTAGCCTCTCTGAAATCGGTACAAATCTTACAATCATTGGCATCTCACAATCCTTATTAGCCTATCATAGTACGAGGCACAGAATCCTCCAGAGATCTTCCATCACTCTCATTGTTAAACCCCCAATCCTTACTGAAGTGTATAAGGCTCTATCAAGTTTGGCTTGCCCTGTCCTCTGCCTCATTTCTCCTGTTCTCACACTCATTGCACTCCAGCCGCAGGCCCCCTTCCTCTCCTTCACAGGTCAAGCTCACCTACCTTTGAGGGCCTCTTCACTTTCCTTTTTCTTCTCCTCCAGTTCTCTTCCTGCTTGGGCCTTTCCCTCAACTTCTTTAGTATGAGTTCAAAAGTCACCTCTCTATGAAGCTTTTCCTTTGTCCACACCTACCCCTTCCAGTGTTCCTTATCTCTATCTCTGATTTTTTTATTTCAGCCCTTGTTATAGCACAGTCTACATTCTGCCTATTTTTCTGGTATCATGTCTTCCTTCGTCCATCAGGACATTAATACATGATAACAGAGGTTTTGTCTGTTTTGCTAACAGCTGGATCCAGTGATTGGCGTGTAGTGGACAATTAGACGTTAATAACAAATTAAAATTAATAAGTAACAAATAGGCTCATATTTAAATGACAAAATAATAAAAAGCTTCAGAATTAATAAATATTTGTTAAAAGAATGGCTGAATGACAAAACAAACTAATTTTCTTCCTCTCCAAATTGCCGCTTCTATAGTCCAGCTCCATCCATAGAACCCAGACCCATACTTTGTGTCCCCAGCTGTTTGACCTGAAACATTGGGGCAGTAACCAAATCTCAATCAATTCTCCTTCCTAAACAAGACTTGCATGTGTTCCCCTTGTCTGCCCACCTTCCTTCATTGAACTGCAGCCCACCAGATGGCTAGCCTGGGGCTGGAGGCTAGAAGATACTGTCTGGGTGAAGAGGCTGAGGGATTGGTAGGAAGCCTAAACCTGCTGACTGACTCTGATGACAGAGCAGTGCCAAGATGGTGTCTGAGCTGCTTGTTGTTTGGTTGCCTCCAAGCTGGTGGTCCTCTCCTTTCTGGGAAGTGACTGTAGCACTCTGGGCCTTAGAACCTTAGACACTCAAGTGTCCAAGAGAGGAGCTGCTGTGGCCTTAAGAAGCTAAGAAGCTGCTGTGGGTTTTCCCCTGGCTCATTGTCAGCACAGCCTGAGAGCTTTGCACCCAAGCCACCTGTGCAGGGCTGCTGTTCAGGTCTGAGGCACTTAGAGGCTATGGTCACACCATGTGGACCTGCTCTGCCTGCCTCATCCCCCCTGTAGAGGAACACTGAAGGGAAAGTGTGGCATTGAGCCTTCCCCAAAAAGACTATAGAAGAGAGAGCAACATTTGGATGGAGGTCAGAGTTGGTGGTTCATTTGTCAGGTGAAGAGCTAGGAAACTTCTGACTGTTGAAAGGTGACAATTCTGTGGGTCATTTTTCCCTAATGATGATTTGTGGGATGGGGGTGAGGTAACCCTGGACTTGACAAGAAATGCCCTCAGAGCCCAGATCGTAGGATTTTAGACTAGAACAAGGAATTATCCATCTAATTGCACCATACAATACCTACCCAGCAGGTGGGCTAGAAAAGAGCAAGAAGACAACATTTAGCTCACCAAAAGAGGACTCCATAAACTACACGATGGAAGTAACTGGGGTCAGAAAGCAAGGCAGGGGAATGTGGACACCTCACCAGATAGCCTGAGAACAAGCAGACCCTGAGAAAGCTTGAGGCATCTAGGCAAACAATCCAGAATTGCCCGTTGTTGTTCCCAATGCCTGGACATTGCTCAGTTGACTGATTTTAAGGAACCAGGTGAGGAGAGGCCCCAGACACACGGGGTAGATGAGAAGCGACCACTGCCTGTCTTCTCCATGCTCTCCTTTTTTCTTCCCTGACTGCGTTGAACATGGGACCTCCGGTGCCAGGTGCCAGCAAAACAAATTTTTTAAGCAAATCCTCTGTGGAGGATAGATGAGAGCCGAAGGCCCTCTGAATCACTGTGGTAGTAGCTCCCTCCAGCACATGTCTGGAACTAGCCCTGTCCCACAGCTATTTACAGTTCCTCAGAGTCACCGGGAAGTGACTAAATCACAGGTCTCAGTCAGAGTATTTGTGTCTAACAGGGACAATAATTTGACCTTAATGAATGAGGGACTGACTCTCTGTGTCACCAGAAGTGTGGAGGGAAGATATTTTCCAAAATCTATCAGCTACTGACTAAAAGGAGATCCATGTGACAATTGAAGATTGATCAATCACATACCTGCTGTTTGGGCTGTCATAAAAATGGAGAAAAGATGGATGTCAAATAAAATTGGCCTGTGATTTTTGACATTACTGGCCAATGTGGAATAGTGACCAGGCAGTCATCTTCAACACAACAGTCTGATATCTAAATGGAGTGCCTCACACCCTTTCACAAAAATGCCACTCACACGCCAACCCAAATTACCTGGTACCATATCTGAAGATAGACTAGAAGCTCTCGAGTTGAGAGCTGGTTTGTGTCTCCATGGACCTCATGAACCATTGCCTCGTGTTGAGTTACATGAAAGAAGATAAATAAAGATTTGTGACAACAGTGGCTTCCTCTTATTTCCTTTCAATTCATGGGCCCTATGATAGTGATAGGGTTTCCAGAAAGTGTAAAAATTATCATTACCCTTGGATATCATCCAACACTGTCTGTGAAGCATCTAATGATACCATCTCCCAAATAGGAACAATGATTGTCCCTGGAAGTTGAGAATAAAGTTGATTTTTATTCTGATTTATTTATGTTATTTTCTAAATAGATAAAGTTTCTCAATAATAGCATATACTGTTTTATATTTTTTAAAACATGTATTTGCTTTTAAGAAAAGGCTGGCAATGTCAAGGAGGGGGTCAGGGAATTTCTTCTAGAGGAAAACTTGAAAAGACATAACCATTGCTGTTAGAAGAAAGCTAAGAATTGGGAAACCATGGGCCAAGTTTAATGCCAGATTCTCAGCCACACCTATAGTTCAGTTGCTTGTTCCTATGTCTCCTGTAGCTCAATGGGGCCAGCAGCTACTGCTTTCCTTCATTTGCTCCATCAAGGGCAGACAGAAATCAGGGAGTGATGGACAGAAAGCAGCAAGTGGGTTCTGGAGGGTTCTATTCTTGCCTGCTGTCTGTCACAGCAAACACGCATCCCCAAAGCATCCCTGCCACAGGGGAAACTGGCACTCACTGACGATGAGCCAGCTGCATAGCAAGCCTTCTGCCAGTCACACTGCACTGATGTCTCCATCATCTCCTGTGGCACTGTGTATTCTGAGCCTGGATTTTAACTATCCCTCACCTACCAAACTCCTCCTCAGTCTTCAGAGTTTTCTTCAGGAACAAACCCTCCTGCCATCATCCACAGAATCTGATACCTAAATTGAAAGAGTGCTCATTCTTAACCACTAAATTTAGACAAAAGCCAAAACTCGGAGTCTGGTTTATGAGGCCCTTTATTATTCATCCTCAGTTTAGAATTTCAGCTTTACTGTGACCCCACTGGTGGGATATTTCAATTTTACCAGACTATTAAGTCTGACTTTATCAAATGCTTTTCCACCTTTATTTCCCTTCTGCCAAGAATATAGTCCTTATGTATTGTTATCCATTGGGAAATTTCTTTCTCATCCATGTATAACCAATATTCTCCAATCTCTCCTAGTTCAAAGAGCCACTTCTCCCTCCACAGTTCTCTTGAAGCACTCTGTATGTGTTAGTTTATCTCATTTCCGTCTAGTGGGTTGTTCATTTGTCTTCTCTTAATTATATACCTTGTGATTCACCATACACAAAAACTATTCATTCATCTCTGTGCTCCCAAAAGTTAGTTACATAGTAACTATCCTCTAAATGTTTGGTGAATGAATGAATGATTTCTCTTGCCAGGTTTTCAAATGCCAAGATATCAGCTTAGTCAAATGGTTGTTAATTTAAGCAACTATAATAAATGTAAGCAAGTGTAGACCATTCCATCAGCAAACCTGTTTGTCTTGAACCCTTATGTTGAGGCTAGCTTTATACTGACTCCTGGGGAGACACACTCTTGTTAGGCAAGAGAGAGAGAACCCTTGGCCTAGGTAGATGGATAGGTGTGAAGACCTAAATCTGTACTTACTTTGGATAATTAAGATAAACAAGATGGGTCGGACTAACATTATATTTCAGCAGTGCCTGTTGATAAGTTCAGTTCAGGGATAGAGATTACAGTCCACCATGGAATATAGGAGAAAGCCCAAAGAAGAAGATAGAACAATAGCTCCTCCTTGAAAAATCAAGTCTTATACATGCATGTGTGTAGCAGTGGGCACTTTGGGAGGAGAAAGCACCTTTATTTTCTCTACAGGGAGCCTCACCTCTCTTATCCCTACCCCCACTGACATACCTGGGATGCCACAAGCTCAGTCAAGGGATTAACTAGGTATGTCGAACTCCACTCAGCCAACATTGCGATGGGCACTCTTTGTTGTGGAGCTGGGCAGTGTCTTGGGTATCTAATCACTAATGGCCCCAGCAGTCTCCTCACTCCCCAATCCTCCATGGCTTGGCAATCAGCTGTCTCCAGTCATGACCAATTATCTCTGTGGGAGAAGAATCTCCAACAGCTAGTCTCAGCAAATCTGCCATTTGTACTTGCTTTAGCAGAGGGTTCTTTTTAAATATTTAAGTGACATAAAATAATTGTACATATTTAGGGGATACAATGTGATCATTCAATGCATGTATGCAATGTGTAATGATTAAATCAGACTAGTCAGCATTTCTAGTTCATTAAACATTTATCATTTCTTTGTGTAGAAGCCTTTGAACGCATCTCCTCTAGTTCTTTGTAAAATATATGATAAATTGTTGTAAACGATTGCCACCCTACTGTGCTATAGAACAGAACTTATGTTTTTGTTAGGTTTGAGGGAGAGAGAAAGAGAGATACTAAGCAGATGACTTTTAAAGATTCAATGTTTTTATTTTGTAAACAGCTAGTATTGGGAAAATGGGAAAACACACACTATTCATTGTCTGTTTGCTAGTGTTTATTATTCATCTGTGACGAACCAATAATACTCCAGTGATATTAAAATGGCACCCAAGGCCATTGAATATGACTTTGAATTAAGCTTTGAAAATATTCCTACCAACACATTTAATTAACTAGGATACTTGGTTTATATTAAATCTACATCAACTAATATTAAAAACATATATATTGAGGCCTAACAGCTTCAGGAGGGCTCAAGATCTGATTGCTGTGTTATTCATCTCAGTGTACAGGTTCACTGAATCTTTCCAAATTGAGCACTGGGGACTGGAACATTACCACTGAATTGGAAAGCAATGTGGGAAAATGAAGTTCTTGTATAACAATGTTTATACTCTAAGCAATGTTTAGAATGAGCTATGAAGAGGTTGGGGATCCTTGAGTATTCTTCCTTGTACCTCAAAACATTTAGGTCTCATTTCCAAAAGCAAATCCAGAACAACCATGTGGATAACATGGCTATGCAGTGCTACTTTCTCTATTTATAGGAGGAACTATTGCCTCCCTGGCAAAGCTCAGTCCAGGATCTTCACCAAGATAGAGGATCTGAGCTTGGAGGAAACAAGGATAGGACGGGTTCAGCTCCTAATTGAGACAGGGTAGCTTTTGACAGGGAACTTGGGGAGAGTTTTAGGATAGGGAAGATGGTGGTAGATGAAGAGAAATGACAAGAGAACAATCCCTTAATGTTCCATCCGGCAAATATGTTGCACAGCGGCAATGCGATCTGATCTATACCATTTAAATTTTATAACGTGAGTCCTCCAACAGCAGAATGCTTTAATATTTTGCTTAATTGTACATCTTCATCTCACTCATCACATTTATATGTTGTAATCAATCACTCATCTGTAGTTTCTTGTGTATTAGTTTGTCATCCCCCAGAGAGTAAAATATTCCAAAAGGCTGAATTAGAGGAGCAGAGTCTGTGAAGAAGGAAATTCCATACACCAATTCCTTCTTGGGCTCCAGCTCCCTATCAGAAATATGTTGACTTTATGTAGTGCATAGGAACGTTACAGGAGTACATTCAGTATTGACACTTCCTCAATAAGTGAAGAGATGTCTTTTTTGTAATCCACATTTGTGAAAGATGAAATTTCTCAAGACCCTGGCACATGTGGTAGGTTTGTCTAAAGAGATGAGTGCAGTTATAAAGCTGGGTGCCCACAATTCCCAACCATAGTGACATGCATCTCTACACTTTATTTTTTCTTTACTTATTTCAAGTACAGTTTGTCTGCTCATAAGTGTTACACTTATGTGACTATTCTTAGGATAACTGAGTGTTCATGCTTTCAAAATATGCTCTTTATTATTGCCTGTTTTGTCATATAAAGTGACCTATGAGTATTCTATTGGGTTTTTGTGTCTCACATAAATCCTCTTTTGAAATTGTAAATTAACATCTTCAAAAATGTTTTTAAATTATTTTTTACAAATTTATATTTTCAGTATTTTGTACTTACAGGATTTTGATTTTCTGGGATTTCCCCACTTGGGACTGTGGTGTTTGGGATTGTGTTTTTAGAGATTATGGCCCACACTCTGACAAGCTACAATTATTTTCTAAAAAATACAACAGCACCAGTGGGGTTTCCTCCTGATTACAAGGGACAACACATTTGTGTGTCAATAAATTCCCACAAACCCGCTTTTCTTTTTGTGAGCAATGTTACTACTTCACTACTCATAAATCAATGTTCAACTCAGCAGACTCTGCATGGGATCAATACAGTGACATGCAGGTCTGATTGCTCCACCAAAGGAAGCAGGCACACTTGCTCCTAACTGCCAGATGCAAGAGAAGCCCTGGGCAGGTCCATAGCCTTTCTCTTCCTTCCTTCCTTCCTTCCTTCCTTCCTTCCTTCCTTCCTTCCTTCCTTCTTCTTCCTTCCTTCCTTCTTCCCTCCCTCCTTCATCCCCTCCCTCCCTTCTTTCTTTCTTTCCTTCCCTCTTTTCTTTATTTCTTTTCTTTTTAAAAATCATAGAACCTAATACTTTGGATTCAGTGTAACTTTCTGGTACAGAAAAGAATGGTGATTAAAAAAAAAAGCCAACAATCTTTAAAAAAAAAAAAAAGAAAAGAAACATAAAAAGCACTTAACAATATGCTATTTTTAAAAAGTTGCCATTCTCACACCTTCTTTTTTTTTCAATACTGAGAATTGAACCCAGGGTCTCAAGCTTATAGGCAAGTGCTCTACCACTGGAGCCACACACCCAGCCCCATTTTCACATCTTAACAATTAGGACAAATGTCCCCAATGTTTGTTCTCCAGAGAAACAAAATCAATGTGAGACAGATGGAAAGATGATAGATAGAAGGGTAATAGACAGATAGTTAGATGATAGGAGAGATGATTTATTATGGGACTCGCTCATGTGGTTATGGAGGCTTACAAGTCTCGTGGTATGCTTTCTGCAAGATGTGGACCCAGGGAACCCCCTCATGCAATTCAGTTAGAGTTCAAGCACTTGAGAACCAGAGGAGAAATGGTGTAACAGAAAACCTGAGGAAGTGGGGGCCTACAGATTCAAAGGCCTTAGAACCTGGAGCTCTGATGTCCAAAGGTAGGAAACGGAGGGATATCAGAAGAGAGTGAATTTGTCTTTCCTCTGCCTTTTTGTCCTGTCTAGGCCTCAATGAACTATATGATTTCTGCCCACATCAGTGAGGGTGGATCTTCACTAAGTAAAATGCTAACCTTTTCCAGAAATATGCTCATACATAAACCCAGAAATAATGTTTTAGCAACTATCTGGACATTCCTTAACTCAATCAAGATGACACATCAAATTAACCATTGCAGTGGTATTCTGAGAGGTTCTTGTCCATGTAAAGATCTAGCTTTGGTTAAGACTCATCTCTCTTGCTTATTTCTTTGCCCTGATGCCTTTTATTTATTTATTTTGACTTTGGATAAAAATCAAAATAGGTACATTATTAAGTGGACTTATGTTTTTCCATGACAGCCCTGGTTTCATGATGCAAATCTCAGTGAATAGTGATGTCCTCCATCTTTGTCTCTGACAACTTCTGCTTGCCACAGTTTTAGGGCTAAATAGTGTGCTTTTAGGTTCTCCTGACAGAAGTGGCAAAGGTGAGATTATTGGTGATGGACAGATGAAGGCAACCCACACACAGTTCTATAAGCACGGAGACACTGTCTCTCCTCTTTTGCTGCCCATCTTTCTTCCTGCTCCAAAAATATTATACCAACACATGAGCTTGAAAATTCTAAAATTTTGAGTAAATGGAAAATTCTGGAGCAGTATGTCCTGATTGCACCCTGACAGGATTTAATGCTGGAAGGACAGACACTTTGACACTGACTATGAGCAAATAATCCTCTTTCATGAGTTGCTGTAGAAGCAGAGCTCCCAGCAGTCAGGGCCTGTCTGTCATCTCTGACTGGAAGGAAAACTTAAGACTGCCATGAAGAAATCTGATGTGTATGTGACAGACACAAACATCTTTCTCCTCTCCTCTCCTCCCTCTTAATTAATTTCATCTCACAGGCACAGACATTGAGATATATGCATACAAGCACACATGCATATAAATATAGAGACTGAGAGCTACCATCCAAATGGGGTGTATCAACGATGTGTGTGCCCACTTCAACACTCACTTATCTAAACTAGGAAAAGTCAGTTAAGTTCTTTTCATCAGGTGAAAGAATTGGAGCTTCAATTTGTCTAAGACAGCATCTGTATCTGCCATGACATTTCATGCTTCCGGGCATTTCCCCATGCTGTGTGGACTGCTCCCCCAGGCCACCTAGGCCCAGGACAGTGATAAAGGGCACATAAGTTGGAAACAGGACAGGAGCTCTGCATCTTTTCAGGTGCAGATGTGCTGAAGATCAATTTCTAACACTTCCACCTGGCTCTTTGAGAGTCATAGGGTGTATTCTCTCCTCCTCCTAATGGGAAATGTCCAGGCAGTTGTGGGTTGTGCCAGTATTCTGGGGTTGATGAGTCTGTGGAGCAGTTCAGAGCTACAGAGCAGGTAACAGTGGTGCAGTCCCCCCCCCCTCACCGCCCAGTCCCCTTCACTCTCACTAGGGCTTCCTCAGGGAGACTCCTTGCTATGAAACTCCTCTGAGGCACCCGCTATGTGGTCACTGAGATTCCTTTCAGACCAGCCTCCATCTCCTTTCTCTGGTCCCCATGGGACTTGGTTCCCCTCTCCTTTAGCTTTTATCAGGGAGTTATTGTCTGGCTCTGTGAGTTCCCCAAAGCATGACAGTGAACTTCTAGAAAGCTCCTTGCTGAATGAGCTCATTCTTGTGTTAGACTTGCATAGCCTACTAGCTGCTTCATATTTCAACTTTGTGTCTATCTTACCTCTCAGTCTTAACACACACAAAATTTAACTCCCAATTTTTTCTTCAAACTGGTTCTTCCCCAACTCAGTAGTGAAAACCCTATTTTGCAGTTTTTTACATCAAAAACTCTGGGGCCATCTCCACCTCCTCTTACCGTCTCACAATCACGTTCAGTTCCACAGCAACCCTTGTTAGCCCAACCTCTAAAATGCACACAGAATGAGATCCCATTTCATGGCGTCCACTACAGCAACAAAGCCCAAGCCACCACCACTTCCTGCTGGGGCGGATCTAAGACCCTCTGTAGTCTACAACCTATTCAGGCTGAATGAGCCCCAAAACACCACAGCGGCGTCCTAACTCCCAAAACCTATAACATGATCTAAATTAGAAAGAATCTCTCTATATAGCTAAAATTAAGGCAGGAATCTTAAGATGAGATCATCCTGAATTATCAGGGTGAGGCCCTGACAACGACAAGTGTCTTATAAGGCACTTATAAGATGTGGCTCATCACTTGAGTGTTTCAGTCCATGACTGATTGGCTCCACTGGTTTGGGCCTGTGACAACACATGGAAAAAGCGTATGTCAAAGCTAATCCACCAGGAATGAAAAGAGAAGAAGAGCAGGAGGGGGCTGTTATCCCACAATCCCCCACTGACCTAAGTACCTGTCACTAGGCTCCACCTTCAAAAGTTTCCACCACTTCCAATAGCACCACAGTAGGGACCAAGCCTTTACCACTTGGACCTCTTGGGGGACATTCCAGAGGCAAACTGAGGCACAGCCAGAGGAGAGACATGGGGAGAAAAGAAAGTGATGGGAAGCTAGGCAGAGACTGGAGTAGTATAATTACAAGGATGTTAACAGCCATCAGAAGACATAAGGAAGGAAAGGAAAGGACAGTGTCCCTTAATATCCTCAGAGGAGTCATAGCCCTGTTAATACCTTCATCTCAGACTTCTGGCTTCAAGAGCCTTGAGTAAATACGTATCTGTCATTTTAAATCACCATGTTTGTTTAAATTTGATATATCAGCCCTAGAAAAATAAACACAGCCCAAGGAAATCTTTAGAGTGGCACACCCTGTATGTCTTTCCAATATCTCCCATCCCAGTCTCAAAAGCATATTTGCTCTGGCTTCACTGTTAATAGTTGGGATAGGTTCCCATTAAAGACAGCCTGCTAAGAATTGTAACTCCAGAGGAAGGTGTCTTCCATCCCCTCAGAGCGCCATGGCTACTCCATCAGTATCAGCTACTCAGAGAGAACCAGCAGGCCAACATGGTAGCCAGAGTGGCGAGACCATTATCAGCTGTTTCAGAGGCCAAGCTGGTGGACTAAGAACAGTGGAGAAGGCAATGATCATTAAGCCTTTGGGCCATTAACAAAGTACCAGCGGAGGGAGGCAGTAATGGTTTCTCTCCAATGATTCTGCTGGGTGGACGCTCATACTGTTTTATGCCTCCTTGAAGATTCTCCCTCAGGCTCACGTGGGGCAGGGAATTATGGGAACAAGGGATTTCATATTTACACAGTGGTCTAGGTCTACATTTGCAAACCCCTTGGCTTTATGTTATTTTATTTGAACCTAACAACTACTCAGGAAGGGTGATAGAAATACTGCTGCCTCCATTTCTATTTTATATCTTAGAAAATGAAAATACAGAAAAAAAGTAACATTCTTGAGGTTTCAGTCTTCAGACTTAGTTTAAGTCAAAGCTTAATTCTGGTAACTAAATTATCCCCATCTTTTTTTTTTTTTTTTAAAGACGTCTCAAACTTATTTTTTCAAGCTTACTCAAGACTTTATTTTTGAATGGGAAAAAATAAGAAGTTAGCTTGAGATAGTCAGAGTTAATTCACCATTCTGTTTTTGCTGCTATCCTGGACCAATTTAAAATTCAATACTAAGAATGAACTATCCTAATTGAGTATATTTTTGGCATTCCACAGAACTCCTTCTTGGAAAAGACAATATTGATTTTGACACTCAATAAAACAGAACACATATATTGTGGACCAATCAGAAGACTTTTCATTATGAACCTGATTTCACAACATTGCTGGCCAAACTAGAGGTGAAATGCGTTCTTTTAAGAGAAATGTCACCTGAAAAATTACTTGTAAATATATAGAACAATGTACACAAATTTGCTCTAAGTCCTTGTTTTTGTTTTTAGCTTCTGATCAGCAGTTGAGGGGGAAAGAAGGGCAGGGAGCTGACATGTTGAAATTCTTCCATGATCCAGACTTCGTGCTAGGAGCCTCGGTCTGCATGTAGTTATTTCATTAAAACTTCAACACATTGTAGGTGGTTGGGTTATTTAGTACTTTTTTTGCAGATAAAAAAGAGGTTGAATATGTTACCCAAAGTCATCTAGTTTATAAGTGACCCAGGACATTGTGAAATAGGCGCCACTGCACATCGCTTCCCTTCACCTCGGTGTAGCACAGGCATTCAATGGAGAAGAGAGGGTGTCTCCGAGAATTCCCAGGGACGTTTTCTATGTAGGAAACATTTTTGCGCAGACTAGATGATCTGTCTCATTAGGCAGCAAACATCTGCCGCATGTGTGTCTTCAATAACGATGGTGGGAACTGAGCAGGTACCAGCTTCTTTAACACCATTGCTAACAGAGTTCTTAATTAACCTGCCAATAAAGTCAATAATGGAGATCCCTGTTGTTTTAGAAATGAAACCTATTTGATTACTTCTTCCTCTGGGATATTGTGACCATTTGCTCTCCTGGAAGTTGGATACTGAATTCTAGGGCCTCTTTCTAGTCAGATGCACCTTAAAAAATGCCCTTTTTTGATGCTTGTTCAATTGACTGAACTTTTATCACGTGTTAGTTCATTCAACCCTTGTGACAACACTCAGGCATAGATGGGCATTTTCGTTTTTCAGATTAATAAACTGATGTTCAGAGAATTTTAACAGTTTGCATAGAATCAACAAAGATCAGAGAGTAGAGGCAGGAATTGAGCTCACTCCTGTGACCTTCACCCTGGTCTCCTTCCCTGTCTTATCCATCAAATGCCCTGGAATCCCATGTACTGTAGACTGCTGGAATGTAGCTGCAGTGTTCTCTGGAGTACCTCCAAGAAGAAAGTGAAATGGCACAAACATCTCACGGTGCTGGGGTTAGTGTAAGACCTTGCTACTTACTCATATCCTCAGCCTGTTTGACCTTTCTGCTGCTCCCAGAGATTAAATTAAATAAAACTGCTTGAACCCATTTTTCTTATACTATATCAACAGAATCTCATACTGGCTATGCAATGTGAACTCAGATGTTTATTCTTTCTCTCTTTCTCTTTATTAGCATATATCAATTGTACAAAGTATCTTCATTGTGATATTTCTATACATGCATATAAGTACTTGGATAAAATTCACCCCATTATTCTTTCCCCACCCCTTAAACAATTTGAATGAGTTTCATTATTCTATATTCATGCACATGTATACGGTACTTTGATCATATTCACCTCCCACCTTCACCCTCTGCGTTCACCTCCCTGCTCCCTTTGGTTCCCACCCCCGATAGTCCTTGTTTTACACTGGTGCCACTCATTTCCTTTTAGCTCTAGATTCCACGTATGAGAGAGAATGTGTGATATCTGTCTTTCTCAATCTGGCTTATTTCGCTTAATATGGTGATTTCCATTCTCATTATTTTTCTGCAATGTCATAATTTCATTCTTCTTTATGGCTGAATAATATTCTATTGTGCATATATACCACATTTTTTTTTTTTACCATTTATCTATTTATCAGGTAGCTGATTCCACTGCTTGGCTACTTTTAATAGTGCTGCTGTAAACATGGGTATGCAGGCATCTTTACTGTAGGCTGGTTTACATTCCCTCAGATACATGCCAGGAGCAGTATAGCAGGATCATATGATATATTCCATTTTTAGTTTCTTGAAGAACTTACATACTGGTTTGCATAGTGGCTGCACTAAATCACATTCTCACCAACAGTGTATAGAGTTTCTTTTTCCCCACATCCTTGCCAACAATTATTTGTTTTCTTGATGATCGCCATCCTGACTGGAGTGAAATGAAATGTCAGTGTAGTTTTGATTTGCATTTCCTTTCTGACAATGATGTTGAACATTTCTTCATGTACGTATTAGTCAATTGTATTTCTTTTTTTGAGAACTATCTGTTCAATTCATTTGCCCATTTATTTATTTATTTATTGGCCTGTTTGTTCTCTTGGTGTTTCATTTGGGGAGTTTAATATTCTGGATATTAATCCCTTATCCAGTGAATAGTTGGCAAAGGCATTCTCCCACTCTGTGGGGTGTCTTTCAATTCTGACAATCATTTCCTTTGCTGTGCAGAAGTTTTTCAATTTGATATGATCCCATTTGTCAATTTTGACTCTTATTTCTTGAGCAGCTGGAGTCCTATTCAGAAAGGCATTTCTCTTCAAGAGTCTTTCCTAAGTTTTCCTCTAGTAGCTTCAAAGTTTTAGGTCTTACATTTAGATCTTTGATCCATTTTGAATTAATTTTTGAACAAGGGAAGAGTTGCGGTTCTAGCTTCCATCTTCTACATGTGGATATCCAATTTTTCCAGCACTATTTGTTGAAGAGAGTTTCTTTTCTCCAGTGTATGTTTTTGCCATCTTTGTCAAAAATCTGATGACTGTATCTGTGTGAATTTATTTCTGGATTTTCTATTCTATTCCATTGATCTATGTGTCTGTTTTAGTTCAAGTAAGATGCTGTCTTTGTTACTATGACTGTAATATAATTTGAGGTCAGATATTATGATAATTTCAGCATTGCTATTTTTGCTCAGGATTACTTTGGCTATCTGGGGTCTTTTGTGCTTCCATATGAATTTTAGGTTTCATTTTTCTACTTATGTGAAGAATGACATAGAATTTTTATGGAGATTGCATTGAATCTGGAGATTGCTTTCGGTAGTATAGCTATCTTCACAATATTAATTCTGCCAATCCATGAATGTTGGAGGACTTTCCATCTTCTAGTATCTTCTTCAGTTTCTTTCTTCAAAGTTCTATAGTTTTCATGGTAGAGATCTATCATCTTCTTTGTTAGATTTATTCCTAGGTATTTAATTTTTTAAGGCTATTGTGAATAGGATTATTTTCCTTATTTCTGTCTCAGCCTGTTCATTGCTGGCATATGAAAATGTACTGCTTTTTTATGTTTATTTTGTATTCAACTTTCTTGGAAATTTTTTAAATCATATCTAAGAGTTTTTTGGTAGAGTCTTCAGGGCCTTTTAAATTAGGATCATATGCAAATAGGGAGAATCTGACTTCTTCCTTTCCTATTTGTATCTCTTTTATTTCATTCTCTTGTCTTATTTCTCTAGCTAAGAATTCAAGTACTATATTGAACAAGAATGGAGAGAATGGACACCTATGACTTGATAGGTGCACAATGAAATGGTTTCAGCTTTTCCCATTTAGTACAATGTTGGCTATAGGTTTATCATATACAGCCTTCATTTTGTTGAGGTATGTTCCTTCTATTCCTAATTGTTCAGAGATGTTGAATTTTGTCAAAAGCTTTTTCTGCATCTATTGAGCTAATCAAGTGATTTTTATCCTTTATTCTGTTTACGTGCCATAGGATGCTTGTTGATTTGCATATGTTGAACCATTCTAGCAACCATGGAATGAAACCAATTTGATCATGGTATGTGATCTCTTTAATGTGTTTTTGAATACAGTTTACAAGTGTTTATTGAGGGTTTTTTTTTTTTTTTTTGAGGTCTTGGGGTTGAGCTCGGGGCCTACCACTAGCCCTTTTTTTTGTGTGTGTGATGGTTTTTTTTTGAGGTAGGGTCTCATAAATTTGCCTGGGCTAGCCTCAAACCATGATCCTCCTGATCTCTGCCTCCTGAGTAGCTAGGATTACAGGTATGAGCCACCAGCACCCAGCATTACTGAGAATTGTTGCATCTATGATCATCAGGGTAGTCTATCTGTCATTTTCTTTTTGTTAAATCTATTCCTAGGTATTCCTAGATGTCTGGCCTTATCTGGTTTTGGTAACAAGGTAATACTGGCTTAACAGAATGAGTTTGTTAGAGTTCCTTCCCTTTATATTTTATGGAATAGTTTGAGAAACATTAGTGTTAGGTTTTTTTTTAAAAAGTAAAATTTGGTAGTGAATCCATCTAGTATTGGACTTTTTTTGGTGGGGGGTGGGAGACTATTACTGCTTCAATTTCATTGATTGTTACAAATCTGTTTAGATGGTTTAGAGCCTCTTGGTTCAATTTTGGTAGGTCAAATGCATCTAGCAATTTATCCATTTCTTCTTGATTTTCCAGTTTATTGAATATAAATTTTCAAAGTATTCCCACATGATCCTCTGAATTTCATTGGCATCTGTTGTGACATCTCCTTCCTCATCTCTAATTTTATTAATATGGATCTTCTTTCTCTTTCTCTTAGTTAGTTTGGCTGACCGAACTAACCAAATCTTGTTTGTCTTTTCACAGGCCCAACTTTTTTTCCACTGATTGTTTATGGTTTTTTTTAGTCACTATTTTGGTGGTAATTTCTGTCCTGATTTTTGTTATTTCTGTCTGTCTCCTCCAGGTTTCAGGTTTGGCTTCTTCTTGTTTTTCTAAGAGCTTGAGATAAATTGTTAGGTTCTTTATTTGGGATCGCTCTGGTTTTTTAAATGCAGATATAGCACTCATTGCTATAAACTTTCCTCTATAAATGGCCTTTGCTGTGTTCCAGTGGTTCTGATAAGTTGTGTTTTCATTTTCATTTGATTCTAGAATTTTTTTTTTCATTTTCTTCTTTTTTTCTTCAATGAGTCACTAATCATTCAAGAATGAAATGTTCACTACCCATGTATTTGGGTATTTTCACAGTTTCTGTTGTATTGATTTCTACTTTTACTGCATTGTACCTTGATAAAATGCAGGAAATGATTTCAATTTTTATATATTTGTAAAGACTTGCTAAGATCATGTCCTAAGATATGATCTATTTTGAAGAAAGTTCCTTGGGCTTATTTAAAGAATGTGTATTTTATGGCAGTTGGGTGGAATATCTGTAGATGTCTGTTAAGTACAATTGATCTATAGTATCATTTAATTCTGAAGTGTCCTTATCAATTTTTCTTAAAGTCACCACTCTTACTGAGTTCATGGTTTTATGTCTAGTAGTGTTTTTTAAAAAATCAGGTGTGCCATCATTCAGTGTGTTTTCAATTGTTATCTATCTCCTCATGCTGGATTAATCCCTTTATCATTATGACCTTCTTTGCCTCTTTTGACTAATTTTGGTTTGAAATCTGCTTTATCAGAGATGAACATAGCTGCCACTCCTGCTTGCTTTTGGGTTCCATTTCCTTGAAAAAAAAAAAAAACCTTTTCTCATCCTTTTACTCTAAGGGTGTGTTTTTCTTGACAGTGAGGTATGTTTCTTATATGTGACAAATGGTATGGCTTTTTAATCCACTATGCTAGTTTGTGTCTTTTGATTGTAGATTTGATACCATTAGCATTCAGTTATTATTGATAGGTATGTAGTAATTCCTGCCATTTTACTAGTTTTATAATGCTTGATTTTTTTCTTTCTCCTCCTCCGCTTAGCTACTCATCTAGTATTTTTATCTACTCGTCCTGCATTTTCATGGTTACATCTATTTTCCTCTTCTGAGTGCAAGACTCCTTTAATTATCATCTGCAGAGCCCTGGTTTAGTGGTCACGAATTGCTTTACTTTTTGTTTATCCTGGGAGGTTTTTATTTCTCCTTCAATTATGAAAGATATCTTTTCTGGGTACAGTAATCTGGGTCGATAGTTATTTTATTTCAGTGCTTGAAAGATGTCATTCCATACCCTCCTTGCTTTTAAAGTTTTTGTTGAGAAATCTATAGTTACTCTGATGGGTTTGCCTTTAAATGTCACTTTGTCTTTCACTTTTGCAGCTTTTTATATTCTTTCCTTGTTCTGTATGCCTAATATCTTAACTATAATATGACGGGGAGTTTCTTTTCTGGTCATGTCTGTTTGAAGTTTTAAAAGCCTCCTATACCTGGATGAAAATCTCTTTCTCAAGATTTGGGAAGTTTTCTACTCTTATTTTAATGAATATGTTTTCTAAGCCTTTAATTGGCATCTATTCTCCTTCTTCTATTCCTGTGATTCATAGGCTTAGTCTTCTTTTGGTGTCCCAGAAGTCTTGCATGTTCCATTCCGACTTCTTCAAGTTCTTTTTTCCTCTCCTGTATCTTCATCTGCATGTTCTAACTTATCTACCTTTTCTGCAAGCCCTAATAGTCCATCTTCAATTTGATCCAGTCTACTGGTAGACTTTAAATTGAGTATTTCTAAAATTTGATTTATTGACCATTTTTTATTCCCAGAATTTCAATTTGATTTTTTTCAGAATTCCTATACCTTTATTGAATTTCTCTTTCATGTCCTGCATTATCTTCTTTATTTCATTCAGTTCTTTAAATTTTCTTGGAATTAATTCAGGCATTTACTCATGTTCTCTTTAATTTCATTGATCATTCTTAACACCACTTTTTAAAATTGTTTGGGATTTCATCCACTTTATTGTAATTGCTATTTGTTATTGTGGAGTTTTTGAGTTTTATTTTGTTATTGTGGAGATGTTGAGTTTTGGAGAGTTATGTTGCTTTGTTTCTTCATATATCTGTGTTAGGATTTGTGAATCTGAGTCCAAACCACTGGTTAGAAGTTTTAATCACCTTTTATCTTTCAGCCAAAATATTCTCAATGTTCAGGCAGAACAGCATAGTGGCCAGGTTGAGGTGCTACTTCTCATCACAGGACAAGGGTATGGCTCAGTAGACAAGTACTCACTCTTGTGTTCAGGACACTAGACCTATCCCCAGTGCTCAGATTGAGGTAATCTATCTGGATTCTCTTAAAGAAGCATTTGTTGTCCACTTCTGGGTTGCTTTCACTATAGAAGCTTCCCTTCCTTGTGCATGGAAGCCGTTGCTGGCTGAAGAGGGCCTTTGAAGCAGACAGATCTCCACAGCAAGCATCAAAGCCTCAGGGATGCTTGAGGGGTCTAGTTACTCTGCCTACTGGTCTCTTATAGACCCCACCCAGAAGTTCACCTTCCTGTAAGGAAGAAGAAACTGTGGAAGTCTTGCATTTCAGAGGGTCTGGATTCAGGACCTTCCATCCTCCCTGGAAGCAATCACACACCAGGATACAGAGTGCTGTGAGAACCTACGCAGCAATTCACCTTCCAGTGGAGGGGAGGAGGCTGTGGATGTCACATGATTTGGTAGGCTTGGAATAGGGGTCATTAGACCTACCTGAATGCAGACACACAACAGGATGATTTTCCTAGAGGTGAACCTCAGTTCTTTCAGAACGAGTCCAACATTTCACTTCCCCATATAAAGAAGGTTGTGGATATAATGTGATTTGGAAGGTCTGAGATCAGGGTCCTCTGACCCACCTAATACCCAACACATGCAATCAGGATGCAGACTCCAGAAGCAGAATACTATGCCAGTCAAAAGCTAGGTGCTTTGTTTCTTCTGTGACCTTTAGGCAATGGTAATTGCTCCTCTCCAGAGAGAGTGTGGTCTCTGACCACTGCACCCTTGATTGTTGGAGCTCCCTGCTGCTTGAACTTCCTTGTGAGAACACATAACAGACACTCTCACTCTCCACTACCACCTCCCATGGCTGTATCCCATCCAGACACTGAAGCAGGTTGTCCCAAGACTCCCTGAGCTATAATTGTTCCTTTTTTCAAGCTCCCAGATTATCTCTTTCTCAAACAATAGGCTCTGTCTTGGGATGGCACCTTGATATAGCCCTCCAAGACAAGGAGAACAACAAAATGTCTTTTGTATTTATTGTATTTTATATTTTGGTAGTACTGGGGCTTGAACTCAGGGACTCACTCTTACTAGGTAGGTAGGTGAGCCACTCCATCAGCCCTTTGTGGTGTTGAGTATTTTTGAGATAGGGTCTCACAAACTATTTGCCTGGGGATGGCTTCTGACCATGATCCTGTGATCTCTGCCTCCTGAGTAGCTAGGATTACAGGGTGAGTCACCAGTGCCATGCTAGAATATCTTTCTTCATCAAGACTAGCCTTCCACCCCAGAGTAGTCACTATCTCACTGAATCCTTGTACTGGGTTTAAGACTTGTTGGAGGTGTGGGCTTATTTTGCAGCTAGAATTGCCAAGGCCATCTGGCTTATCTCGTAATTATGTTTCCCTCTTCTCTTCCACCCCCTGTGGATCCAAGAATGGGGCTTGGAACTGGTTGCTGCTTATCTCTGTTGTCTTGGCTTCTCCATGCTTTTCTGCTGGAGATACCTCTGCTGAGATACCTCCTCCATAATTCCTGGCGCTCTTCCTCCCTTTCTTTCTTCAGAATATAGCCTTTCCTGTGTTACCTAACACTTCTCATTCATGGAGTCAAAACGGTGGCTGCTTCTAATCCACCATCTTGCCCCCAATCTCTCAGATGCTTATTTTAAAGTTTTCATCAGAAAGTAGCTAGTATTCTGCATCTATAGAATACTGTCTCATACTCCTCAAATCTGCATCTCTATACACCTGCAGACTTTCATACATACAACATATTTAATATATAAGCTTTTATATATTAAGCCTATATTATCAAGAAAGAACTGGAATTCCTAAGCTACAGATTTAGTGCCCCACTTCTACATTGAAAAGAAGCTTCTCCATTAAATGGCAAATCCTTCATCTCAAAGGTTGAATAGTACAGCTCTTTAAAAAGACATCCAACTGGTTACATTTAAGGGGCTGGTGAAAGGCCGGTCCCAGAATATCTACAGACTCAAGTCTGTGGTGTTATTTCTGTTTGATATTGAATTGGAAACATTCTCACTCCTGCTCTATTCTTGCCTCTTGAAATTAGGTCCTATGGACACAGACACATAAGCATGAAAGCTGCAATAGCCCAGAGCCCTACCAGGAGGACTGCACTGAACTATGTCATTCCTCATTATCACTGTCAGGCAGGGAGGGCTCCTGCCCAGACCTCTGTCTGAGGAACACACAAGACCAAAGGCTACTTCCAACATTATTTTGCCATCACAAACTCTTTCCTGAGAAAGGTTTCACAAATGGGAGCAGTAGCCCCTCTCTAGCAGGAGAAGGAATCCAGCTGTCTCTCCAGCCTCTGTAACACTCACCAGCTCTGCCCACTCAGTGTGCTGCAGCCTCTCTTGGTCTCCCTCACATGCCCGTATGCTCTTGAATGCTCCACTGACTGCTTCTAGATTTGCTTTTCTTCCTCCTCCTACTTCCTTTTCTTTCTCTTATATCATTATTATTATTATTGGTTTCTTGAGACAAGGTCTTGCAATTTTGCCTAGGCTGACCTAGAACTCATTGTGTTGCCCAGGCTGACCTGACTCCTCACTGCTAGCATTATAGGTGTGCACCTGATTCTTACTCCCATTTTCTTTTCCATTTTTCTTTCTTTCTGTCTTTCCTTCTTTTCTGGTGGTGGTACTGGGATTTGAACTAAAGGGCTCCCGCTGGCTAGGTAGACACTACCACTTCAGCTACATCCCCAGGCCTTTTTTGCTTTAGTAATTTTTTTAGCTAGGGTCTTGCATTTTTGCCCAGGGCTGGCCTTAGACCTTGATCCTCCCATCTATACTTCATTCCTAGCTGGGATCACAGGTGCACACCACCACACCTAGCTTATTTGTTGAGATGGGGTCTTGCTTACTTTTTGCCCATGGTGAGTCACAACCCTCCCTATCTTCACCTCCCACGTTGCTGGGATTGTAGGTATAAGCAATTTACCCAGTGATATTTTAAAATGTTAGATGTTCTGAATATTCATTTTTAATGCTTGCTTTAAAAATTGATTTTTATTAGCATTTATTAAACATTCAAGCTTTTAACCTCTGCTTCTTAAAATCTCCTCTTCTCAAAAACTATAGAGGTAGAAACAGTACTTATCTCCACACCAAATACAGTTGCTTTCTATCAGTGTCTTATTTTCAAAAAATAATAGGAAATATGAGCTTTAGGGGTGCAAACTCTTCCTGTCAGAACTTTTTTATGGATTCATTGTCCATGTGTACTGGAACCAACTTCAGCAGTACCACAATTATGTGTTTATCTATGGAGGTGACTTCAAAATGTACACTTAACCCTGACTACCTCTGTCACAATTGACATCTAATTTCAAACAGTTAACATTTGCCATCATTAAGGGAGCAGTCATTGCTCCCTTAATTCTAGGAAACAGAGGCAGGAGCTGGTGGCTCATGCCTGTAATCCTAGCTACTCAAGAGGTAGAGATCAGGAGGATTGCAGTTCGAAGCCAGATTGGGCAAAAAAACCCAGGTGTAGATCAGGGAGTAGGCCCTGAGTTCAAACCTCAGTACTGAAAAAAAAAAATTCTAAGAAACCAAATACCTGGTTCTTCTACCAAACAAAAACCAGTGACAACTAATCAAAAAAAAAAAAGTTATCTATCTTTGGAGAAGATCTATGATCTCAAATCACCTGCAAATTCAAATCCATCCCAAATAGGCCCCCATGTTAAGGGGTTTAATTTGACTGGGGACAATGGATTGGTCAGCAGGAGCTCTTAGTATTAGGAAGATACCAGCAGAATGATAAATAATGCAAAGTCAAGGTGAGGCAGAATAAGCTAGAAGCAAGATGGAGTCTTGAGATGAAAGGCATCAGGTAGTTGACAAAGGGTTAACTGAAGGTAAAATGGCCTCAGAAATGACTTCCAGATCCAATGTCAGGGTCTAGAGCACCAAATTCCAGTAGTAGGAAGAAGTCAATCAGGCAAAGTGGGCACTTGGTGATCAGATGACAAGGACTGGGACAGACATACTGAGACTAGCAGACTATGGTGATGCCTCCTCTCTGGAAAGAGATAGCTCCGAAGAGCACAGAAATCAGAAAGGTATGAGCCCTCAAGAGACAGATTCTTTATGTCTTTGACTGCCAAGACAGAGGCAGGGTGCAGGGTGAGCAGCAACTGTGGTAAGTCAACCTGCTAGAACAAAAAGTCTTTCTGAGTAAGCTGCCCATGGTCATGAGTCTTCTCAGACATCTGATCTGACAGCTTTCTTAGAGCCTGCCTTTCACTTTTCCATAGCTAAGCCATCAGCAAATTCTACTAATCAGGCCTTCAGTTTCTCATTAGAAATTTTTTCATCTTCCCAAGATTTTTGTAACCATGTTAGCTGAGCCTCTCTTGTTTCAACCAATCCATTATCCACTTAATAATTCCCTCCTCCTTCTGCACCCCCATTTTCTCATCAATCTGTTCTCCACTATATCAGATAAATTTTTTGTAAAATCTAAAAATCTTATTAATTTTCATTCAATAAATACTCATTGATTATCTAAACTGCTCATCGCACCATGAAAGGAGCTAAGGAGGTCTTCTCAGCTATAAGGACATTAATCTAGAACTTATACAAATAACTGTCAAATTGTACCTGCCACGAGAGCTCTAAAGTGGACTCAGGGCCAGAAGCTTAGCAAGTTTAGCTGTCTAATTTCTGATCGTTCCACTCCCCTCTAGCAATCCTCATGTTCTTGGCTCTATCTACAGAATGAAGTCTAAATTGTTTAACTCAGCATCGAGCCATTCCATCCTCTGCTTCCAGCCCATTTGTTCATCTCTCAGCCAGTCCTGGTAAACCCTCTCCACAGAGGCCAGTCCACCTGCTGCATAAAACCCCTGTTTCTCTTCATCTTATAACCTCTGCCCGTGTCGCATGTTTTGCCCAGTTTCCCACAGAACTTTTCCTCACTACTGTCCCCATCAGTCTGCTCTCACTTATTAAAAGTCTGCTCACCTCTTCTCTAAACTGCCCTTGACTCTCAGCCCTCAAGGAACTTTCTTAGCATTTATTGCATATTCTACTATTTTGGTACTTTTTATATCTACTTCTCTAGTCAATTAATTTTTCATGTTTCTCCTTCTACATCCTGGTAGCCAAATGTCACTAGGAATCCTACTTTGAGTTCATTGATTTCTATCAGCACACCTAGCCCCATGGCAGGTGTATAATAAGTATTTTCTTAATAAATAAATATTCTCCTTTTTAGCATTGAAGTTTGCAAACTCTCCTGGCTGCTATTATATTTAGTGCATTCAACTTAGTGATTAGTTCTATGCTAATATATAGGGCAACACTTTGAGCTCTGTTCCCTTTGAAGGGAATGGATTTGTATGGATCCATTTACACTGTTCATGAGGTCTCCCTGTGACCAATAAAATGGACTTCCAAGGGAGCCTCCCAAGGTCATAAGTTCCGAAAGGTTTTGCTTCTATAGAGTTAACCAAATGTAATGGATTTTGAACCCATAACCTTGGCCTTTTAAACAGAATGCATTAGCTATTCAAGGTACATGGGTATTATCTACTTCAGTTTGGTTCTGTTATTTTCAATATAACTGAATCAAACTTAAGAGATGCCCATAGATATATTCAAAAGAAGAGTCAGCCTTTCTTCCTTTCTACCCCATTCCTGTAATACAATATGCCACTTAAATAGTAAAGCTCCAGCACTCCCATACACCCTAGGATACAGAACTAAGGCTAGGTCATGATCACTCAGGAGTGATAGTGTCTTTAAGGAAGGACAATAAATAACACGTTCTTTTCTCTTCATTCTGAACAAATTAAGCAGTGAGACAAAGAGAAACAGCTGCCAAATAAAATCTTTTTATTGATAAAGTCTAGCTGGATAGAAATGGCTTATATACATGGCATTTTGTCTTCCTAGTATTGAAGCCTAAATTAGCCTTACATACCTAAGTAAGGGCCATGCCAGACCAGGTAAGCCCCCAACACTCTGCACCACACCTCATGTCCTGCTAGGGCAGAAACCATCCTGGAAGGAACCATGAAACATGGTAAGAGATGAAGCAAGTAGAACTTTCATTATCTAATCACAAGAGTTGCTCTACCCCCACCCTCCATTACCCGCCCCCCCACACCAATGGCAGAGGAAGTGAGGTTGTGGAGAGAAGTAGGAATGTTGTGCTCCCTCAGTTTCCCACCTGGGAGGAAGAAATTTCACACTCCCTAGTGAGGAATATCCTTTTCCATCCATCTTGTCCTCACTGAGATTCAGAACACTCCTAAGCTACTCTTTCCTCATGTCCAGAACATTTTGTTATTCAGATAATGAAGGGCTGAGCAATATTCAGTTTTGGACTAGAGGTTTCAAGAAGTACACAGCAGCTTCCCAAATGGACTAGATGAAAACATAACTTATTCAGTAGTTCCAATCCAATGTTTGGAAAGAAGCTTGCACAAAAATATGACCTGGCAGCTGAGTCAGGTAACTTGGAACCTGAATCCCACAGCAGAACTGCACACATGTATAAAAAAACAGCTGGAGGCTTGACGACGAGCGCTGATTTCCAAGGACTGCAGCTGTAGCTACTTACTGTCGCCTCCAGGATGTGACTTGCTGCTAAGTAAGACTAACACGTCCTAAATTAGATGGAAGAAGTAGCAAATGGAACATGGGTGACTAACTGCCCATTCATTTCTTAACAAA
Organism: Castor canadensis; assembly: GCF_047511655.1. Classification (NCBI taxonomy): domain Eukaryota; kingdom Metazoa; phylum Chordata; class Mammalia; order Rodentia; family Castoridae; genus Castor; species Castor canadensis. The sequence continues at coordinate 56,642,783 of NC_133399.1, read as the reverse complement.
TCTGCATGTCTGGTTGTTTTCCGTGGTTTGCGTGTTGCAGCATCAGTGTGGACATTCCTGTTCCTACAGACCAAGCTCCCTTGAAGCACCAAGAATTTCACTGAGACACTTATCTATTTAACTTATTTAATGTGCTCAAGAAAATTTTGAAAAATGGGGACAATTCCCAAAAGAGCATCGGAAGTTTTCTCGAGGTCACAGACCTGGGATTTGACTCAAGGCCTTGCTGGATTTAAAGTCCTTTTTAACCCATCAGGTTAGTCTCCAGTTCTTAGAATATACCAGCAAGGGGTTAGCCCCGCCAGCCCCACCTTTTAGTTAATCCCAAGAATGACCCAGGCATGTGTGTGCCTCTGCCTGCCCCAGGCCTGGTTCCTGATCCACACTGGGCTCTGGGCTGTGACAACAAGGAAGCATTCATGCTAAGGTGTGTTGTGATTGTAGAGGCGTGCAGCAGAGAGAGTGACTCGTTTTTTTCATCACCAGCTCTGCATCTCAGGAGAGTGACTCTGGTGGCAAATTCATCATGTCCTGACCTCTGCTCCCTACAGGACTCCATTATCCCCTCTCATTTTCCCAGTTCCTTCTAGCTCACCATGCCCTGTCCCTCTCTTTCCCTCTACTTCTTCTCCTGGGGAAAGCAACACAGGTGGGGAAAGACATTTGACATACGCTTGATACACAGACTGTAGTAGGTGGCGGTAAAGATTCGGCACACACAAATTTAACTTTTCTGTGGAGAGCAGGTGATGTGGGTGGAGGGAGGTCAGCAGGGGGAATAACTCAGGGAGCTGTGACACATGAGGTAATGAATTCACTCTCCTCATATGGATAAATCAAATATAAAACTACTCCTGACTTAGGTGTTGGTCAAGACAATCCTACCCTTGCCTTTGTCTTGGTTTGTGGGTTTATGTCCTTGGATTAATTTCGTTTCTAGGTGGATCTTGAATAATATGTTTCTCATCTTAAAAGCCCAAGAGAGAAATAATTTATTTTAAAAGGAAAAAAAATTGCATGTGGTAATAAATGCAAAATGCCAGGATATTCAACAACAAAATGCCTACTGAATAGCGCCAGGGAAGGAATGCCCTCCAGGAAAGCCACAAGCTCCCTGAGAGGAGCCCAGGCTCTGAGTGTGGTGCAAGGGGGCAGGGCTTCCCAGCAGGACAAGCTGAACTGCAAAAACGAGGCTGTGGGCTGAAAACCTTGAAATAGGAAAAGCCTTAAAAAATCCAAGGTTGCCTTTCCTGCCTGCTAGGTAAGATAGAGGTGGTGAGCCTAAATTAAACTGATTTTTCTAATTTAGAAAATTAAATATTTATCACTGTGCAATATTTATGATATTCTTCAAATACCTAAGTTTGAGAAGTGAAATTCTGACCCACTACACAGTCAAATGGAAAATCAGGAGAGTTTCATAATGATTTTAAGGTGGAAATCCATCTGTATGAAGATAATTGCATTTTCCAATACAGAAAACAGCTATTTTGATATAAATGATATATAGGATAGAAACAAATAGCTTTAAGACTGAAAACTCTCAAGTGTGGGTTTTAAGCAGGCAGGTTCTGAGGGCAGCTGCTGGGCTTTTTTCCAGGATTTCTAGATTTCTTCATTTGTTTAGCATGATCAAATTTTTCCCAGTTACTCAGTTCACCGGGTGTTTTTTTTTTAACCCTGGAGTCAGGCAGGGTAATGGAGTGAGAAGGCCTCTGGGAAGCAAACAAGAGACCTGGGTTTTAGTAGAGGCTCTGGCTGAAGGACTTTTGGCAGGATACTGGGGCCTCATTTCCCTTCTCAGTAATGACAGGCTTGGATTAATCCACTTACCAGCAACTGCATTTGGAGGAGGTGAGGAAGTGGGCTGCCCCATTTCACCCCTGGCATTGTTTAGAATTACCGATGCATGCGCAACAACACACTCACTTATTGCCCACACCCCTCCCTTCCTCTTTCTTCTTCCTGCTTAGAAGTCATTCACAGATGCTGAAACCTGTGGTTTTGCTTTTTCTTGTAAACACCCGAATACATTTCCCATCCTTCCCATTTTAGTTTCTTCTGGGCCTGGAGACATAAAGGCTCAGGACTGCATGAGGCTACCAACAAGGAGATGATCTGGCACATTAGCAGAGAAAGGTACGGCTCCCTGCCTGCCAAATGAACAGTGTTACTCAGAGACATAAAATACTCCATGACTTTGATAATGTGAAGAAATGGCTTGACACAAACTCTTAACCGCCAGCCACACGGAGCAAGTGACAGCCAATCCATTAGGCCTCCTCATTCTTGTTGGTCCCCTGTGGCTTATTGAGAATCTGGCCTATAGTATTAATTTGCAACCTGTTAAGAGCTCTGTGAACCTGGATAAACACAGATAAGTACAAGTAAACTCCTTTTAAAGCACTCTTTCCTTTCTGTTGAATTCCTTCCAATGGCTCTGGCATTTTCAAAGGACTTTGAAGAAGCTTCTTCTTTCTTTGTTCCTCCTGTGTGGCTTTCACAAGTCCTGCCAGATGGGAAAGCCATGGGGGCTGGTGGCACAGCATTAAGTTTTTAGTTACCCAAGCTCTAGAGAGTAGGGAGTGAAGTGGTCCAAGGATAGAAAACCTCAGATGCAGGTGATCTCATGCCATTACAGCTCTCTGTTCACCTTTTTCTCTGGCCCACCCCTGAACTTGGAAATGATTTGCTCAAGATTTGTTGTTTACAGTTGGGAAAGGTAGACAACCAGAAGAAGCATCAGGAAAAACCACCTCCCCCATACACACTCCCAATATTCTAACTTTCAGTCTGGCTGTCTTTGCTCTTTCCCTTTTCATCTTTTGGATATTTCAGCAGTTTTGGTTTCAGAGTCACATTTGCCTTTTCGGTAAGTCCTAACTCATCCTAACTCATTTGTTTATTGAAAATTCCTTACACAGCACTTTTTTTTTTCTGCCCCCTCAGTCCTGACAGTACCTTCTTTTCAGTCACTCATCATCTTCAGAGTCCTATTGATTTCCACATCCCTTGGAGACCCTCAGGCAGCACCCTCAGAGCCCATGGCAAAAACTCACACATGAGGAGAGGCTAGACAACATTGTTCAGCCTGTGACAAGAGGACCCCTGGGGAACCTGGAGGCTGAAGGATGAGGGAGAATGGAAGATAAAGAAAACAACTAACTCCCTCTTACCCTAGGAAAGAAGTGTGACCTAAAATGGGGGCTGGGTTACCAGGAAATTCCCTGGATTGAGCTGAGCAAAGAAATGGAGCATGGACACAGTAAGGTCTCTAGGCTGGTGTGGTTTGGAGAACAAGCAGTTCTTTGGGGATGGTTTTTATGGGCAAAGACTCCTTGATAAGGCAACATCCATACTCAACAAGTTTCACTGAGCCAAGCACCTGCTGCACATGAGTCTCATGGAGAATTGACTCTCGTGGAGTTTCACTCTACTGAAGAAGACAGGAGAGTCAACAAGCCATTAGCAAGTATGACCAATGCCCCCAAACAGAAAGAACACGAGGCTGTTTAAAGAACATCTTGACCTTGCTAAAGAAGGTCCTAGAAGATCCCACAGGTGAAAGCATGGGATTGAGTAACAGAAGAATGAGATCTGAGTCCTGCAAAGCCATACATGCCAGCCCAGGCCACAGCCAGGATTACCCTTGACCAACAGATAGCTCCATCTGGTTAGGCCATGTCCACATTCACAGACTACACCCATGGTTTGTAACTTCTACCTGGGCTAACTCTGCCTAATGCTCACATGTTCCCACTCATGAGGTGGAGGTTCACCTACCTCTCTTTCAAATCAGAGCAAGGCAACTCGCACAGTATCATCCTCAGTGTAGAGAATGCAATGAACCCTCCAAAGAACTCTTAAAAAGTTTATACAAACCATATCTGCAGTGTTTCCTTGGTTTGAAGTCAGTGATCCATTCATACACCATAGATTATTTTAGGAAAATGAACTTACAGAATCCTAGAATGTCAGAGCCCATGGAGTCTTCAGTGTGAATTACTTTAGTAGCTTCCCCCTGGGGCTGGCTTTCCTGGACTGAATTCTTGGCCAACATTGTTCAAAGTTCATATCCTGCCTGTGCCCACTTAAATTCTGATGCCCTTGGGTTAGGGCTGGGAGAGGAAGCTGGCGTGTTAATTATAATCTCTCCTTGAGAGATTCTGGCACATTTTACAGTTTCCCTTCCCTTGCTCTCCCATGCCACAGAGACTCAATGATCTAGTGCAGACCCTTGTTTTATTGACTGCTTAGAATCGGAGCAGTTAAGTGACACTGCCACATATTGTTTCCTAGCAAAGCTGGGACCTGAGCAGAAGCTCATGTTTTATTGGTTTTCCCATGCACTGGTTCTGAGTCAGGACTAGACTTAAAGGCAGCAAAGACAGGCAGTCTTGGAGAGCAGAGCCCTGGAGTGACACAGAAGCTGAGCAGTGACTTTGTAGTGAGGATCCCGAAGTGGGGCTGGTCCCAATAACTGGTCTTGGCTGTGCTCCCTGCCCAGGAGGCCCAGGAGGCTCTGCTGAGCTTTACAACATCCTAAGTCTATTGCTGCTGGCATCTCCTGTCTCTGCCAGGCTTAACTAACTGCCAGCTGGTGCTCCCAGTCATACCAGGCACTACAGTGAGTCAGGGTCCCTGGAGTGGCTGGACTTGGGTGCAGTAAGGAAATGGTCCATAGGGAGCCTCTGCCTCTCAGGAGTCCCTCAGTGGGAACCAGGCAAGCCTGGAGAGAACTGGGTCCTGTCAGTTTGGCCATGAGAGCAGATCAGATAGTACATGGCTAGGCCTTTCAGAAAGGCCATGTCAGAAGCTGGGCACCAGTGGCTCACGCCTGTAATCCTAGCTACTCAGGAGGCAGAGATCAGGAGGACTGTGGTTTGAAGCCAACCCTGGGCAAATAGTTCATGAGACCCTGTCTTGAAACCCATCGCAAGAAAGGGCTGGTGGAGTGCCTCAAAGTATAGGCCCTGAGTTCAAGCCCCAGTTCTGAAAAAAAAGAAAGAAAGAAAGAAAGAAAGGCCATGTCAGTAACAAAGCCCTCTTCTTTTGACCTGCTTCTGAGGAAATGCTAGAGATTACAGTAGGGCCAGGTGTAGGAATGGAAATTTAGGAAGGCTTTCATTAATTTTCCACTCATGCCAATTCAAAAACTACATATTTATGTTTTAAAGGAGAAGATATTTACCCAGCAAAGTCATAAATTTCACAGTGTGACTTAATTCAGGTTAGATTGATTTTTGTTGTTGTTGTTATTTTCTAGTCACCACCACCCTGCCACCAAGCAAGCCATCAGACATGGGAAGGTGATGGCCATTGGGGATGGGTAAGGCGGGTGTGGGTGTGTAATGCATTGCTGTGGGGTTCCCTGGCAGCCTAAGAGCCTGAGTGAGTCTCTGAAAAGCCAAAATTAGGTGGAAAGCTGGAGGAGAGAGGGAGGATATGAACACAGTGAGGAAAGTGGAAGGGACTGGGAAAAACTCTTGCTGGATGTTATGGTTTCAATATGGGTAGTGTCCCCCAAAAGCCATATATAAAAGCTATTGAGAGGTGCTGTGACCTTTAGGAGGTAGGGCTTGGTGGGAGGTCCTTAGAGGCATGCTCCCAAAGGTCACAGGACCCTGGTAGCATTTCTTTCTGTTTCTTGGCTCATGATGGATACTCTTTGCTCTGCAACATGCTGCTACTAAGATGTGCTTACTCTTGCCAGAGGCCCAAAGCATGGGGCCACTTGATCTTGGACTGGAATCTACAGATTTGTGAACGAAAATAAACCTTTTCTCTTTGTAAGTTAATTGCCTCAAGTATTTCCTTAAAGTAACAAAAAGCTGACTAATGCATTTACTTTGCATGATTTGCCTGAGGCTCCTCCAGTCTCAGTGAAATGATCTCAACAATCCTGGCCTGCTATAGGTGGGAAACTGGTCATTAAATTACAGTCTGTAAGCTAAATATGGCCCAATGACAATTTTTGTATAACCTTCAAGCTACAAAAGGCTTTCATATTTTCAAAGGGCTGAAAAATATCAATAGAAGAATGATTTTTCATGATATGTGAAAATCAAATAAAACATAAATTTCAGTCTCTATAAATAAACTTTTATTGAGCACAGCTATTCTCTCTTATTTATGTATTGAGGCTGACCATTTCCTAATAAGTGAAAGAATCCAGATTTACTCAACCCCAAGGATTGTGCTTTTTTTTACCTAATCCTAAAATACTTGTAAACTCTTGGCTCCTCAGTTTTGTTATATGTAAAATAAGGAACTGTAATACATTCACTTCATGACTTCATCAGCAAAATAAATTCCATGGATCCTGAAGCCCTTGAAAATTCTTTGTAAATCATCAAAATACACATTTTCTGTAGGTTGAAAGAAATCCACATAGGCCCTGGGGACAGCAGTGGATGGACAGACATGGTCTTGCTTCATGGAACTTTCAGTCAAGGCATGACTGGGTTTCTCATTGTACATTGAGCTAGGATTTCAAATACTTCTTGTAAATTAGAACAGAACCAAATGTAGTTGAAACCAAGTAAAACCATTTGTGAAAGAAGAGGACTTTCCAAAATTCCACCTACCATCTTTTCCTAAAAGAAGTGTGCTGTTTTCTGAGTTTCCAGACAAGACCTATATCCTATGGGAGCAAAGAAAGCTAGTGACAGTATAGGAGGAGCTAAAAAGCAAACAGAAAAGCCCAGGCAGGGCCTCAAGGCAGAAGCCAATTGCAGAACATGAAACCTATTTGGCACATTCGGTAAAAATAACATCTCCATAGTTTCTCCACCTTTTGGCTAAGATCAAGTGTAATATCTAATTCATCCTTCATCCAAGGACAATATATTAAATGGGTTTTTAGATTTAGGAGATGGAATAGTGGCTTGCTCCATCTGCTCCACATGTTGACTTGATATCGCAGTACTTCCAGGAATGTGCACCACCACCCCCCAAAAAAAGTAACATCTTTGCCCCAACACTGTTTCATCCTTTCCTATGTTTGTGCTGGAGCAACCTTTAAAAGAGAAAACACAAGTTAAGTTATAATCCTATGAAGCTAGGAAAACTAATAAATGCCTGACACCCAGCAAAACACAGATGAAGCTTTGACCATGTGGACAAAAGAAGAATTTCACTACACTCACTGTGGTCCCTTCCTAGAGACAACCAGCAAACAGCTCTACCTGTAATGTACTGCAACAGTGACGTTGGTGGGGTCCTGGGCCTTCTTACTCTCACATCTCCCACCCGTGCCACATCCCTCTATGAGCTTGCTCTTCCTGGGAATCAGTCCCTCTTCCTGACTCTATCCTTTCTAGGAACCAAATTCCCAGTAATGGCCGACATGGGAAGTAAACAATGAGAATGTCTTACATCTTGAAACATTAAAAATGTAATAAAATGTAGTGAAGATAGAAAGAACTACAGTAGAGATACATGATCAGGATCATATTTTTAATTTTCTTTATCTTTCAAGGAAAAAATTATAGAATGTTTTGATTTTACAAAAATGAATTCAATTTTTCATCATCAGATCATTACAGAGGATAAGCAGAGGAACTGCCCTGTCAATAGAACTTTTTGCAATGATGGAAATGTTCCATGTCTCCAATAAGTAGCTAGTGAGCACTGGAAATGTGGCTATGCAAATGAAGATGCAGGTTTTTAAGTGTATTTAATTTTAATTAACTTATGACTGCATGTCGCTAGTGGCTACTGTATTGGACAGTTTAAACCTAAAGAGTAAATATTAGACAAGTATATAGTAGGCACTGGGAATTTGTCAAAAGCAGAGCAGAGTAGGTTAAATAAAATTTTAACCTCACTACATCCTTCTGTATGAGCTCTAACAGGCAAATCCAAACAGGTAAAAACAGGGAAACTAGGAGAGTCTATTGTTTTTGAGGACAAACAATAGACTGGAATAACTCGTTTCATTTAAGGAAGAATGGCGATAAAAAGAAAATAAGCATTAGACCCCCAAAACATGTTTTTTGACATTAAATAGCTAACGTACATTTTTTATTATCAATGTAGGAAACAAAACTATAGTTTGAAAGCTGTAACTTAAATTATCAATAATACTCAAGAATGGGAGCACTATATAAAAGAATAGATGTTGAGACAAGTTGAGGTAACAGAGAATCAGAAAGAGGTGCAAAGGTTGTTAGATGAAACAAGCAAAGATTACAGACAACTGAAATGCAATCATAGAACTGCAATCTGCATTACAAGTTCCCCAAGACAGAATTGTTACTGAGAAAAACAAAGGGGCCACCAGGAGTACAGGCTTTCAAAACTCCCCTTGACTGTACGTGAAAAAGCAATGAGATGCAAAGAACCACAGTGAAGACCAGTAAATGGAACACATGCAATAATCACAAATATAATTAGAGAAAGATATTTATAAATATAAAGATAGACCCAATGCACAGATTGAAAGAAGTCATTGCAAAGTTATAAAATGAGTTACAAGATACTGAGTCAGTTAGATCTTAACAACAAAAATTGAATTTCAAGCATTAGTCCAAAACTCCAAGCATTTTCAGACAAGCCCATTTCTCTTCTCCAGAACCCAAAGGAAAAATGGATGGCATATGATAGCACAGCAAATGTGAATATTTCTATAAGTTGCCTTCATGCCACACTTGATGGCCTGTGGCATGAGCATCCAGCAGCCAGAGAGCTTCACTCCTTTGCATTCTCTGTCTGAGCCCAGACAGCAGACTCATTCCCAAAATGATAGGTATTTTCAAGTAATAATTTAATTATAGTAACTAAGAGCCTAATAGTTTGAAAGTATGTTAACTTTTGTCTCAATATTCTAGCAATAAGATCAGTTTTTTCCTAGTTAAAATATGGAAAGGATTGCCTCTCCAGCATTCTTTTCAGAGATCACTCAATTACATTTTGAACCTATCATAAAACTACATTGTTAACAATAACCAGAAGTTGGTCCAAAATAGGCTATCATTTTTCATATTTATATCTTTTATGACCTCTAAAACTGTTAAACTTGTATGGATCATGATTAAGCTAGTTCAGAAGTTTCCTGAGGTCAAACCCTTTGTTTTAATCTTGCTTCCAGTTCCTATTATGCTGTTCACTTAGTAGAAACTTAATAACCATTTTAATATGTCCCCAAATCCTGTATTTTCCAAGTAACAATGCACTGTAATACTTTGAATTCTTCTAAAATTGTGAGTTCAAATACAGCAACTCCTGCCAATGATGACAATCTGTAGGCACTGTTTGAAAGGGTCTCCATGATCTTCCCCATTCCACTTCATCCCATTCACCCTCCTTCCTCAACGTCAGACCACAGGAATGAGTCCATCTTTCCCAAGACTGTTCATAAAAACAGAAAGTGGGGAAGAAGTTCTCCTTTAGCCAGGGTTGTGCATGGCTTCTCTAAAGACAGACTGTCTGCCATGTGAAGCACACAGATGGAAGAGTAATGAAGGGAGGTAGGGAGAAGGGAGACTTTTATCTCCTGGGCCTCTGGGTATTACCTTTGAACATCTGTTTTCCAGTCTTAAAGCCAGTGAGTTCCCTTTTGGATTAGGCTGAGTTAAGTTAGGTAATTGTCTTTTGCTAATCAATAATTACAGAAATAAATGAAATTGGAAAATAAATATACAGAAATTTAAATTTTAACTGTATTGCTAGTTTGTTAGAAAGAGGTGCTTGTAACTACAACCACCTATTTTACCACTGAAATCTGTTTTCTTTGGCAGCTACCACTGTGCTTTCACCTTGGTTTATAATTGTCTGACTATATACTCATCTCTCTTGGTAACCTATTTCTGTGCGGCCAACTATTCCAAAACAGAGTGGCTTACAACAGCCATTTTATTTTATCTCACCACAAGATGGGTCCAGAATTCAGGAAGCACTTGCTGAAAAAAAAGTAAATTCCATGTGGCACCCACTGGGTCACCACCCAGCTGGTTGCCAGTCTTGTCCAGCAGAACTAGATAGTGGCAGTCACAGGTTTGCCCTTGTGAGACTGGCTGGAAGACTGGGTTCAGGTGGGCACCTCTTCCTCCCCTGCAGCTCATGGTCCTCTCTATCTCTCCAGCACAGTGGTCATATTTCTTATTTGAAGCCCAGGGCCCTGACATAAGAAAGGAACTGGAAACCTCCAATCTGTAAGGCATAGAACTAGCATCAATCACATCTGACATATTCTACAGGTCGAAGCTTGTCCAAGTCAAAAGAGGCGACATAGAACCTACTTATTGGGAGGAGTGTCAAGGAATTTATGACTACGTTTTTTTCTTTGAAAATGAGAAATGTGTTTATTGATCTTTGCATCCCCAGATCAAACATCAAGGCAAAAAAACACAAATATGAAATAAAGATAGAAGACAGTCAGAATCTGGAGTCGTGAAAAATCCTTGAACAGCTGCACTACCCATGGACTGCCCACCTCCCGACTTCTTGTGACATGAAAAAGCAAACAAAAATAAAAATGTGTGTTTAAGCTACTGTTAATAAAAAATCAAGTTGGTATTCCTTCATTGCATGAAATCTCAGAATATAACTGAACAAGATTCATGGTAGGGCTTCTTGGAGGACACAAAAAAGCTGGAACAATTTTGATCTAAATCATGCTGATTTCTTAAATTCACATTAGAGGAAAATAAATATTGTTCAATTTTTTCTTCAAAAATTAAAAAAATATATATAATTTTGAATATATTTTCAGAGAAACTTCAAGGTAACCTAAAAAATTTAAATTATATTTATATTAAAAATTACTAGAGGAAAAGAAAAAGTACATATAACAGAGAATTCAAAGTAAGCAAAAGGAAACATAGAAAACACAAAGCAAAATGGTGTCAGACTAATTGTTCTGGACATTCTAAAGCACAGCATAGTTTAAGAGGATTAAAACAAAAACCCAACCAAACCTAGTAATATACTAGGAAATTTACGAGAGATGGCACCAAAAATAAAATGTCACAGGAAACTAAAAGTTGGGGGAGGATGAGCAAAGACAAATCAAATTAAAAAATGGGAAAAGGAAAATGGGATAATCTTGATAATAGAAAATAAAATATAAAATGTTAACCAAGATAAAGAAGATTAGTTCAAAGAAATATAAAATAGCTATGACATTTATGCACCAAAGTTTAGAAATAATTTTGGTAAGAATAGAGTGCAAAGCATTTTTCCCAGATACCATCTTATAGAACCCTTACCATTGTATTTTAAAGTAGGTATGATTATTCCTAAATAGGGATGAAGAAATAAGCATTCAACCACTGATGACAACTTGAGGGTAAAGTTTTGCAAGTACAATGACTAATTAGGGAAAAAAAATAACATGGGCAGAGCTGGTGTCATTCTTTGAATTCTGTCTAAAACAAAGGCATTGGCAGCAAAAAAACCAAGAGCTGTCCTTACTCAGATGACTGGTGGGGAGAATTCCCTCCCTTCCTCCACCCTCTGTGGTGGGGACAGTGACAGAGATGACTGGGATACCCAAGAGGCCTGGGATCTAGTTGGTGGTGGGTTGTGGCCATTGAGGGCTCAGTAAAGCGCATAGGAAGAGTAGTTGGTGAATGGGGAGCAATGGAAAGAAATCTCCCATCTGCTACCCTCTTGCTGGTTCCAGGACAGGGTCCAGCTCTGCTCATGGGAAACATTTCCTGGGATACTCAAGAAGATCAGTGACTGAAAGTATTCTGGACATATTCTAGTACCAGTTATAGGACCTTGGCCCCAAATATGGCTATTTGGGACAGCTTTGTACACTACAAACAGCTAAGAAATAGCTTAATACCAATGTTTGCCTTGGTATAATGGAGCTACTGAAGCTTTCTGATTACTGATTCAAATAATAATATTCAGGGGAATAAGCATGGCTACATGCCAGGAGAAAGAGCACCAACTATGGTTGCCACCAAAAGATGGGGTTAATTTTCAAACAATTAGCCTAGTCATTTTCTTTGTTCAGTTGATTGGTTTGGTTATCTTTGGACTCAGTTTTGAAATGTTTTACAAATACTATTAAGCTGAACAGGTCCAGTGAGCAGCAGAAGAGAAAGTCACCAAAAGCACCTGAAAGAGATATCAGATTTGTTGGAAAAAGAATTAGGATATTTCCTAAAAATCGAAAGTGGATTTACATGACAAATACTGCTGGTGCTCATCACTGGACTATTGCAGTGATTCTGGAAACAGAGAAAATTATGCAACCTGCAACACATGCAGGAAATCAGCCATAACCGGAAATACTGTGATATTGCGAAGAAGTGATAGACCAAATGGAGCATCAGCCTCCACTCAATTGAGAGAGGTGGTGTTACTGGAAAGTCCATTCCTGGGCCTCAATGTCAGTTCACAAATCATGAGAGGGGTTTAGAAGAAAAGGAAATGAGGTCTATTATTCATCAGACCAAGAGGAGGACAGGAAAGTCAACCTCTCGAAGCTCTGTTATCCCACTCCTCAGAGAAAATGTCCATTTTTTAAAAGGAGTTCGGGTGCTCAGTTTGAGTATGTAACAAAACACATGTCCCAGAGTTTTGGCTCTGTCTCCCAGTTACTGGTGCCACATCTTTAAAGCTGTATGTCTTGGTTGACAGAGATTCACTCCTTCTCCATGGTCAGAGAGGATAAGAGGGTAAGGGAAAAAAGATTGCATGGTTTAGTTAAAGAGTTAAGAATATTAACCTTGGGCAGCCCAGCATGGAGAGGAAAAAAACAAAGGAAAAAAAATGTCAATTTGAACAACAAGCAGAGTAAACCAGCCAGCACTCAGGCTGCCTACAACCAAAAGTTTTTTTCCAGTTGTAGTCCCAGTTACAGTAGAATTCCTGGCAGGGCTTAGTGTAGAAGGTGACATGCTTCAGAAACAATGCCATGAGAGTCCTTGGCAGCTTCCTAGCTTGAGACCAATGTGAGCTGGGCAGCCTACCTGCCACACTTTCAGAGTCCTCTACACATTTATCATGTGTACAAACACTACTCTACTCTGTCAAAGATGCCTGGTTCATGTGCAGGTAAGCAAGGAGAAGTATCTACTGATATTAAATTTGTCAAGGGTGAGCTTGCTATCTTTTTGTTGGAAATATACCTGATGCTACACATTAAGCCATTGTATGTTATGGATCACAAATATTTTGGTGCTTAGTATATTCTTCTGATTTCTTTTAGCGGCTTGGTTGCCAAGTCTCAAATCTCAAGAACACACAGCATTTTGACTAGAGCAAAGAGAGATGGAGGCTGTGATCCAATACCTTTGCCACCCCAGATCTTTGGGAAGTAACAAGTATCACATTGCAGCGTGGTCTCACAGCCCAGATTCTGGCCCTAATTCTGGTTCATTTTAGTCAGCTGTGGAATGGTATACACCGAGAACATTAGTCAAATGGGAGTAGTCACAACCCGAAGTCCTGCCCTTGGAGAAGGATTCTGTAGCCTGTTGGGTTAGGACCTGTCACAAACATACCTTTCTTTTTCTCTTGTGTTCATTTCTAAGAGACTGTGATGGAATTCAATAGGCACATGTTAGTGATGGTTTGGTTAATTATTTCTTGCCATCTATCATCTGTATTACGTCTCATGGCCTTCACGTTTCCAAGACAACAATTGCGCCAACAATAAATGGATGGAAACAACCAATATTCTGCCTTCAGTTGCTCATAGAAGTCATTTTTGCTTACTTTAGAGGAGGATTAATGAGGTCTAACTAATTTTTTTTTTGCCAAAGTTACTGTTTTTTAACAGACTCTCCTCACTGAAAGACCACATGTGTGATCTATACCTTTCTGCAAATGTGGGAAGAACTAAGTTTTTGTTCTTATACCCCATGGAATAATTTGATTTCATCTATTTTCCTCAGATTTGGGAGAAAGTTTTTCAGAAGGAAGAGGATAGGTGTTAAAAGACTGGTTAAAGCCTTAAGGTACTTAGAGTATTGGCTGACTCATGTTGATGGCTTGAACTGGCCTGGGATATTTCACAAAGCACCAGAGGAAATTGACATGACAAGTTATTTTCAGTGAAAAGCAGGCCTTTAATCAAATAGACAGCCTTTCATTCATGTGTCTGAGAGCTTCATATTACTCTAGCACAGTTCCTTTTGGCTCTAAGCACAACAAGCAGTTACATTTTTCTATGTACATAAATTCAAATGCCAATTATGTGATTAGCAAATATGTTTCTAATTAGAACTTTGAGCTTGTGGCAGACACCATTCTTCTAAACCTGTGAGAATGTTTCTACACTGCATTTTTAGCTTCAAAACATATAGAAAGAAGATCTGTGATAACAGACTTGTATCCACAAACGAGGCCTATCATTTGGTGCTGGGAGTTGAAAGGAGAGCCTAAGTTAGTAATGACAGGCACTCTTTATTACCTGTCCTGTGGGCTGCTATCTCCATTTCCCAGTTCCCTCAGGCCACCCCTTGCTAGAGCTTTGTTCATCAGCAGCAGCACTGAGGCAGACTCAGCAGTACCTGTGTAACTCCCTCCTCTCAGCCTAACAGAGCCTTGGCTAACCTCTGGCAATAATAGAATGAAACAGAAATCTGCCACTGATCCCGTCCCAAACACCTATAGGCAAAGCCCCTAAGTTCCATGGGCAAAAATTCTCTGAAACATGTGGAAAACATTAAGTTAGAGCAGCATGTTGGAAATGCAGGCCCCAAAAATGACCACGTGGAGAGGAGTGATCTGGCCAAGAGATTCTTTATTGCCGGGTGGGAGAGGGAGAGAGCCAAGAGAGCCAAGAGAGCCTAGAGAGAAGCAGGAAGGGCAGGGGCTTAAATACCCCTCAGAGGGACTCGGCATGATCTGATTGGTTAGGATCTTATGGTTCATGCTGATTGGAGGTTGGGGCAGAAGGAGGATTCAAGCTAGACTTGAGACAGGACTGTGACTCTGGGAAAGGGAAGCTTAAGGGTGCAGTAAGAACTGAAACCCATTGGCACCATTATTGCCAACATTCCTCCCTTTTTTGTTTGTTAAGGAAGGGGAGCGTTGTGTTCGCTCTGGCTTCTTTGAGCTGGCAAGGGGTGGCATAGGGGAAGGGAGGGTTAGTTGGCAAACAGTGTTGGGGTGCTGAGCCTCATGATGGTGTACACCCAGGCTCCGAAAATGAAGATTTCCTCTTTCCTGAAATTGATGAAGGTCCCTTGTAGCCATAGGTCATAAAGAGTCTGGAGCCAATCCTCCGACCTCCGCATGGTGGGTATCAGCCAACTATCCTCGCGTTTTGGAGAGGTTGGTATCCCTGGAGGTGCAACTGGTTAAACTTTTGATTAGCAAGAGCAGACATGTGTGTGATACAAGGGAGGAAGCTTAAGAATAGCAGAGCAAGAACACAGGCATTAGGATGGGCATTGGCCAGGAGAACCACTGTGAAATGTTCTTCCCTAGACAATTTCAAGAATCCTCCAACTACAGAGAGAGAAATGGGAGGCCATACATTATCTAAGACCCAAATAGGAATATTAGGAGGAGCATCAAAAGGTGTCTGTTCAGGGACTACACACCTAGGGATCTAAATTCTGCAAAATCCTATAACTGCCAGGAAAGCTGTAATCTGTCTTATGGTATGGGGGTTGGGAAACCGAAGATTGGGTTGATGCATTTATGACTCAGGGAGTGAGTCTGTCCCTTTAAGGCCACACCTAGGTAGGTGACCTGTGGGAGGCAGGGACTGTCAGGATTTAAATGTAACACTCTTGGATAAAAGAGAGCTTTAGCTCATTATCTTATATAAATTGACACTTTTAACTTTTTAAATGTTTGTACCATATTTAGATAAAGTATAACATAACACTGTTACAAGGTGGTCATTTAAGACACATAAGCAAATATGTAAATGAGCTCTGACTTAATAGTACTTAAAGCTTGACAAGATCAGCAGAAAACACGAATAATTTCTTTGATAAAATCTTTCTCTGTAATGGTTTTTTGTAGATGTTACTCAGAGCAGAACAATATTAAGATAACCTTGTTATTTCACAGACATAGAGGATTTGATTTTAGTTTGACATGACCCTAAAAATCTTTTAGGCAAATCTTAGATTATATTCAACTTTAACTTTATCACACACCGAAGCTTTATTATACACTTTTCAAACTTACTTAGACCTTTATACAACCCTTTGATGGCTTGTCCTTATCCTTCCTATTTGAAACAATCTTTAGGACAAACCCTTCTTTACAAAATCCCTTCTCATCCAAAAAACTATTCCTTTTTCCTTTAACTTCTCAAAAAATACATTTATTACCTATCTATATCTTTTCCAGTTGCTTACTTTGTAACTTGTATTTTAAAATTAACTTTTATAAGAATTTTAAATTGAGAATTCCAAGATGGCGGCTAGAGGTAGGAAGCAGAAAGCGACCCTCCTATAGTGAAATCTTGGAGAGACGCTGGAGACACACTTTGCAGGCATAATCACTGAGAAAAGGCATAACTTTGACTCCTCCACATCTCCAGCCAGTGCAGAGAATCTCCACTTCATGTTAAACGGAGAACCGAGGAGGCCCCCGGGGCCGCCAGTGCCCGGCGCCCATACGGCTTGGGAAGACATGGACCAGGTGAGCTTCGCGGTACCGCGGTAGCCCCACAGACAAGCCTGGGCCAGAGCAGCATAGCCCCCTGGACAGACTGACCTCCACCCGGGAAAAAAAGAGAAACTGAGTACTAAGCAATAAGAACAGTTAAGACACGCTGGAAAGAGGGTGGGGCGCCCTGAGCGCTGAAGACTGGGGGAAGGGAATCCTTCCCGGGACTGTAAATAAACGAGCCGGGCGGGCCGGAGAGGCTCTGGCGGGAGCGGGGCGCGCCCAGCAGCCAGGAGCGGGGACGCTTGTGAGAGGAGGGAAGACCCACTTCCCACGTGAACTGTAAATAAACATGCAGGCCTGACAACGCGGGGCAGTGGCACCTTTCCCAGTGCTTGGAAAGGGGAAAGCCTGTGGCAGAGGCCCCCCCCCCCACAGGAGAACTCTGAGCAAAAAAGCCTGTGGGACCAGGTGAGTGCTAGCTCACCACAGAGATCTGCATAAATCGCCAGCTACAGGTGGAGAGCAGCAGGCAGGCAAGCCACAGTTGCAGATACCACTCTCAGAACTGCCTCCAGACGCTTTTTTTTCTTTTTCTCCCTACCTTTGATGAGAGAACAACCGAATTACACCTGCAAGCCGAAAAACTTACTGAAACTGTATTGCATTTGAACTGGGGACACTTGGTGGGACTTTTTTTTTTTTTTATCTTCTGTGTGTGTGTGAGTGTAGTTTTGTTCTACTTTATGCATCCCCTTTGATGAGACAACTACAGAACAACATCTGAGGCACCAACTCCAGGACTGGAGATTGAGACGGACATCCAAATTATTAAGACTGAAATTGCATTGCATATAAACTTGGAAGTTTTTTGGTTTTTTGTTTTTTTTTTTAATTTTCTATTTTCCATTTTATTTTAATTCATTTTTATAAATAGATATTACTTTCATATACTTATTTTTTATTTTTTTTATCTTTGATTTTCAATCCTCTCTCTGTCACTCTATTGTCTGTTCAGCTTACTGTCGATTAGTACACTAACACTCCCTGTTTATACCTTTGAAACTCTCTTGTCTGATACCTTGTTCTGCTTTCTCCTTCTTGTCTGTATATTTGTTTTCCCCTTTTCTTTAACTCCTTGCTTTCCATCTCAGCTCACTCTTCCATTCTAAATATTACCATTGTTATTATTACAAGCTAGAAAATACTTAATTACACACAGTACAGGGACAGTAACAACACCAAGGACAATGACAGGAAGACAGAAAAAACAAGGAAACCAGTTTCCCCACAGCAAAAAATTAGTACAGGAACCAGAGGGGAATGAAGAGAACAGAAACTCAGAGCCAGACTCCAACAAAATGAAGATAAACTATGCCAAAGGACCCAATGAAGCCTACAAGAATAATTTAAAAGAAGACATACTACAAGCTCAATGAGAATTTTATAGAGATGATACTGGATAGGGTCAACCAAAATGTACAGGAGACACTCAAGAAATTCCAAGACAATAAAAATAGAGAATTTGAAAAAGCAAAAGAAGAAATAAAGGAAACCATAGAAGCACTGTATAAACACCAAAGTGAAAGAGAGAACACAATGAATAAATGGATAAATGAACTCAGAACAAAAATAGACAACAATAAAGAAGAAAACAGCCAGGATATGGAAAACCTCAGAAAAAAGAACGAAACAGAACTGCAAAACAAAACGGAAGGCCAATCCAGCAGAATAGAACAAACAGAAGACAGAATCTCAGAACTTGAAGATGAAATGGTAATTAAAGGAAAAACTGAAGAACTATTAATTAAACAACTCAAGACCTGTGAAAAGAAAATGCAAGAACTCACTGACTCCATCAAAAGACCAAACTTGAGAATCATGGGCATCGAAGAAGGAGAAGAGGTGCAAGCGAAGGGAATGCGTAATATATTCAACAAAATAATAACGGAAAATTTCCCAAATCTAGAGAAAGATATTCCCATACAGATGCAAGAGGCCTCCAGGACACCAAACAGACCAGATCAAAATAGAACTACTCCACGACATATCATCATTAAAACAACAAGTTCAGAAACTAAGGAAAGAATATTGAAGGCTGCAAGAGAGAAAAAACAAGTAACATACAAAGGTAAACCCATCAAAATCACAGCAGACTTCTCAACAGAAACATTAAAAGCAAGAAGAGCGTGGGGTGAGATCTTCCGGGCACTGAATGAAAATAACTTCAACCCCAGGATACTCTACCCAGCAAAGCTATCATTCAAAATAGATGGAGCAATAAAAGTCTTCCATGATAAGCAGAAACTAAAACAATATGTCACCACAAAGCCACCATTACAAAAGATTCTGCAAGGGATCCTGCACACAGAAAGTGACACCCAACTTAACCATGAAAAGGCAGGCAGCACCAAACCACAGGATAAGAAAAAGCAAGACAGTAGAGAGTAACATCAAGTTAGGTACACACAATCAAACCTTCAAACAACTAAGATAACTAAATGGCAGGAATCACCACATACGTATCAGTACTAACGCTTAATATTAATGGACTTAATTCACCCATCAAAAGACACCGTTTGACAAAATGGATTAAAAAAGAAGATCCAACAATTTGTTGCTTACAGGAGACTCATCTCACCGACAGAAATAAGCATATGCTTAGGATGAAAGGCTGGAAGAAGATTTACCAAGCCAATGGCCCCCGAAAACAAGCAGGAGTAGCAATACTTATCTCTGACAAAGTAGACTTCAA
Organism: Castor canadensis; assembly: GCF_047511655.1. Lineage (NCBI taxonomy): Eukaryota > Metazoa > Chordata > Mammalia > Rodentia > Castoridae > Castor > Castor canadensis. The sequence continues at coordinate 56,623,492 of NC_133399.1, read as the reverse complement.
ACCTACATTGATCAAACGAGATAAAGAAGGACATTCCATACTAATAAAAGGGGAAATAGACCAAAAGGAAATAATAATCATCAATCTGTACGCACCCAATGTCAACGCACCCAATTTCATCAAACATACCCTGAAAGACCTAAAAGCATATATTAACTCCAACACAGTGGTTGTGGGAGACTTTAACACTCCATTATCATCAATAGATAGGTCATCCAAACAAAAACTCAATAAAGAAATCCAAGATCTAAAATATGCAATAGATCAAGTGGACCTAGTAGATGTCTACAGAACATTTCATCCAACCTCTACACAATATACATTCTTCTCAGCAGCCCATGGAACCTTCTCCAAAATAGATCATATCCTAGGGCACAAAGCAAGCCTCAGCAAATACAAGAAAATAGAAATAATACCATGCATACTATCTGACCACAATGCAGTAAAAGTAGAACTCAACAACAAAAGTAAAGACAAAAAACATGCAAACAGCTGGAAACTAAATAACTCATTACTTAATGAAGAATGGATCATCGATGCAATAAAAGAGGAAATTAAAAAGTTCCTAGAAGTCAATGAAAATGAAAACACAACCTACCGGAACCTATGGGACACAGCTAAGGCAGTCTTGAGAGGAAAGTTTATAGCCATGAGTGCATATATTAAAAAGATTGAAAGATCCCAAATCAATGACCTACTGATACATCTCAAACTCCTAGAAAAACAAGAACAAGCAAATCCCAAAACAAATAGAAGGAGAGAAATAATAAAAATAAGAGCTGAAATCAACGAAATAGAAACCAAAAAAACCATACAAAGAATTAATGAAACAAAAAGTTGGTTCTTTGAAAAAATAAACAAGATCGATAGACCCCTGGCAAACCTGACTAAAATGAGGAGAGAAAAAACCCAAATTAGTAGAATCAGGAATGCAAAAGGGGAGATAACAACAAACACCATGGAAGTCCAGGAAATCATCAGAGACTACTTTGAGAACCTATATTCAAATAAATTTGAAAATCTAAAAGAAATGGACAGATTTCTAGATACATATGATCATCCAAAACTGAACCAAGAGGAAATTAATCACCTGAATAGTCCTATAACACAAAATGAAATTGAAGCAGCAATCAAGAGTCTCCCCAAAAAGAAAAGTCCAGGACCTGATGGATTCTCTGCTGAATTCTATCAGACCTTTAAAGAAGAACTGATACCAACCCTCCTTAAACTGTTCCATGAAATAGAAAGGGAAGGAAAACTGCCAAACACATTTTATGAAGCCAGTATTACACTTATCCCAAAACCAGGCAAAGACACCTCCAAAAAGGAGAACTATAGGCCAATCTCCTTAATGAACATTGATGCAAAAATCCTCAACAAAATAATGGCAAATCGAATTCAGCAACACATCAAAAAGATTATTCATCACGACCAGGTAGGCTTCATCCCAGGGATGCAGGGGTGGTTGAACATACGAAAATCAATAAACGTAATAAACCACATTAACAGAAGCAAAGACAAAAACCACTTGATCATCTCAATAGATGCGGAAAAAGCCTTTGATAAGATCCAACATCATTTCATGATAAAAGCTCTAAGAAAACTAGGAATAGAAGGAAAGTTCCTCAACATTATAAAAGCTATATATGACAAACCTACAGCCAGCATTATACTTAATGGAGAAAAACTGAAACCATTCCCTCTAAAATCAGGAACGAGACAAGGATGCCCACTATCTCCACTCCTATTCAACATAGTACTGGAATTCCTAGCCAGAGCAATTAGGCAAGAAGAAGGAATAAAAGGAATACAAATAGGTAAAGAAATTGTCAAAATATCCCTATTTGCAGACGACATGATCCTATACCTTAAAGACCCAAAAAACTCTACTCAGAAGCTTCTAGACATCATCAATAGCTATAGCAAAGTAGCAGGATATAAAATCAACATAGAAAAATCATTAGCATTTCTATACACTAACAATGAGCAAACGGAAAAAGAATGTATGAAAACAATTCCATTTACAATAGCCTCAAAAAAAATCAAATACCTAGGTGTAAACCTAACAAAAGATGTGAAAGACCTCTACAAGGAAAACTATACACTTCTGAAGAAAGAGATTGAGGAAGACTACAGAAAGTGGAGAGATTTCCCATGCTCATGGATTGGTAGAATCAACATAGTAAAAATGTCTATACTCCCCAAAGTAATCTACATGTTTAATGCAATTCCCATCAAAATTCCAATGACATTCATTAAAGAGATTGAAAAATCTACTGTGAAATTTATATGGAAACACAAGAGGCCACGAATAGCCAAGGCAATACTCAGTCAAAAGAACAATGCAGAAGGTATCACAATACCTGACTTCAAACTATATTACAAAGCAATAATAATAAAAACAGCATGGTACTGGCACAAAAGCAGACATAAGACGAGTGGAACAGAATAGAGGATCCAGATATGAAGCCACACAACTATGAGCAACTTATCTTTGATAAAGGAGCTAAAAATATACGATGGAGAAATAGCAGCCTCTTCAACAAAAACTGCTGGGAAAACTGGTTAGCAGTCTGCAAAAAACTGAAACTAGATCCATGTATATCACCCTATACCAAGATTAACTCAAAATGGATCAAGGATCTTAATATCAGACCCCAAACTCTTAAGTTGATACAAGAAAGAGTAGGAAATACTCTGGAGTTAGTAGGTATAGGTAAGAACTTTCTCAATGAAACCCCAGCAGCACAGCAACTAAGAGATAGCATAGATAAATGGGACCTCATAAAACTAAAAAGCTTCTGTTCATCAAAAGAAATGGTCTCTAAACTGAAGAGAACACCCACAGAGTGGGAGAAAATATTTGCCAATTATACATCAGACAAAGGACTGATAACCAGAATATACAGGGAACTTAAAAAACTAAATTCTCCCAAAACTAATGAACCAATAAAGAAATGGGCACGTGAACTAAACAGAACTTTCTCAAAAGAAGAAATTCAAATGGCCAGAAAACACATGAAAAAATGCTCACCATCTCTAGCAATAAAGGAAATGCAAATTAAAACCACACTAAGATTCCACCTCACCCCTGTTAGGATAGCCATCATCAGCAACACCACCAACAACAGGTGTTGGCGAGGATGCGGGGAAAAAGGAACCCTCTTACACTGTTGGTGGGAATGTAGACTAGTACAACCACTCTGCAAAAAAATTTGGAGGCTACTTAAAAAGCTGGACATCGATCTACCATTTGATCCAGCAATACCACTCTTGGGGATATACCCAAAAGACTGTTACTCCAGAGGCACCTGCACATCCATGTTTATTGCGGCACTATTCACAATAGCCAAGTTATGGAAACAGCCAAGATGCCCCAGCACTGACGAATGGATTAAGAAAATGTGGTATCTATACACAATGGAATTTTATGCAGCCATGAAGAAGAACGAAATGTTATCATTCGCTGGTAAATGGATGGAATTGGAGAACATCATTCTGAGTGAGGTTAGCCTGGCTCAAAAGACCAAAAATCGTATGTTCTCCCTCATATGTGGACATTAGATCAAGGGCAAACACAAAAAGGGGATTGGACTATGAGCACATGATAAAAGCGAGAGCACACAAGGGAGGGGTGAGGATAGGTAAGACACCTAAAAAACTAGCTAGCATTTGTTGCCCTTAATGCAGAGAAACTAAAGCAAATACCTTAAAGCAACTGAGGCCAATAGGAAAAGGGGACCAGGAACTAGAGAAAAGGTTAGATCAAAAAGAATTAACCTAGAAGGTAACACCCACGCACAGGAAATCAATGTGAGTCAATGCCCTGTATAGCTATCCTTATCTCAACCAGCAAAACCCCTTGTTCCTTCCTATTATTACTTATACTCTCTCTACAACAAAATTAGAGATAAGGGCAAAATAGTTTCTGCGGGGTATTGAGGGGGGGAGCGGGGGAGCGGGAGGGGGTGGAGTGGGTGGTAAGGGAGGGGGTGGGGGCAGGGGGGAGAAATGAACCAAGCCTTGTATGCACATATGAATAATAAAAGAAAAATGAAAAAAAAAAAAAAAGAATTTTAAATTTATTGTAGGGGCTGGAGCAACTAATTAGTAGCCCTTATTGTTTTTAGGAATAGGCAGAAGGCCTCATCATCCCTCAGGCTTGAGGGGATATTGTTTTGGGTGTGGAAACTGTGAGGGATTTTGAGTTTTATTTGAATAGGGAAGGCCGTCCTGGCTCACCCTACACTCATCTCATCAGTCCACACTGTGGAATCTCTTTGTTCCTGAAGGAGGGGGCAGCAGAGATAGCTGCCTGGGGGGGAGGAGAATTTGAGCTTTTAATTGAGATAGTAAATCCCGTCCCAGCAGGGACACTGGAGTTTCAAGTACCATGAGGAAACAGTGACAGAAGAGGAGGTCTCCCCAAGAGCAGGCCAGAGGCCAGGTAAACTAGCGCTCTAGGGGCTGGCCAGATTTGCCCCAAATGATAACTTTTGTCATTGGACCGGGGACCAGGAGAAAAAGGTAAAACAGAGAAACGGGTTCCACTGTCTAGGAGGAAAATGGCCTTTTGTTCTTCTGCCATTATGGCCCCTCAACATTGATGCCAAGAAGTAGAGTGTGGCCAGGAGGCTTGGACCCATCAATCCATAGGAGGAGGTACCTCGCCTTCCATCTGGTGACAGGGGCACTTAGACCTCCAGTGGTTACCCTTGCAGAGGGCAGGGTCCCAGTTGGGGGTGGGGCTGTCTCCCGGGCTGTCCCCCCTTAAGCATTCTCTACAGAAGTGCCCCTCCTGTCCACCACGGTATCAAGTTCAGGATTCAGGCCCCAGTTGGGTGGGACCCTCTCTGAGAGCAGCAATGAGGCCATGGTGTTTCTTATCTTTTTCTCTCCTGTTAGCAAGGTCCCAGACATACAGACATAGCCATAAATACAGACATGGCTAGCTGTGTTACTTGGTTCAATGACTTTTTCCCTTCAGCCACAGTCTGAGTTTTTTACGAATATCTGGGGCTGACTGTTAGAAATTTATCTTTGAGGAGAACCTCTCTCACCTGTGACTCTGAGTCCACCATGGTATGCTTTCTGATAGTGTCCTTAAGATGCTGTAGAAAGGTAAGAGTATTTTTTCTTTTTTCTTTTTTTTTTAAGTTGTTGCTGTAAAGTAAAGTTGTTATTTTACATTGACATCTGGCACTCTGGAGAGCAAGTCTCTGAACTGTTCTGGGCCTCAGTTTCCTCGCTTGAAGAATGAGGGATCTAGGTTAAGCTACATTTTTCTACTGAGATGGCTGAAGTGACATTAATGCCACTTATCTTCTTTACCATTTTTTATTTTTTTTAGTAATGCTGGGGAATTGAACCCAGGGCTTTGCACATGCTGGGCAGACATTCTCCCATTGAGCTACTTCCTCAGCCCCAAATATTATTATTATTATTTCTTACTTTGGCTGTACTGGGCTTGAACTCAGGACTTTCTGCTTGTAAAGCGGCACTCTACTGCTTGAGTCATATAATCATTTCCAACCTGAGTGGCCTGGGCCAGAACCCACTGCTTTTCTAATGAGATAAGAGTCTGGTATAGTAGAAGCATAATACCCTTTTTCATGTCAGTTGAAAGGTTTGGATCACAGAGATAAAGGCTTGAATGTATTTGTCTGGGCATCAGTACAGCTGTTTAGATGTTTTTAAATTTTCCTTAGATCTGATAACTGGAAGGGGACATACGATTTGCCCTCTTCCTACCATTGCTTGTTGGAGAGGGAAGCACTCATTAAGAGGTTCTGAGTATTGGGGTGGCTTAGAAGGTAGAAATTTGTATAGGGGACCTCAGTTTACTTTTTTACTTTTATAGAAAAGGTCTAATTGGAGTATGGTATTGTAATTTAAGGAACCCTGTGAAGGCCACTTCTCCTGGTCACCCAAGGCATACTAAGGCTGACCTCAGTACAAAGCTTCCAACATCTACCATCCAAAGACTGGAAGATGCAGGTCCCATCTAGAAAGAACAAAACGTTAGGATCCTGTCTTTTAGTTAACAGCAGCCGACCTCTTTGGCTTATTAGGCCAACCTTATTAGGCTACCTTTTTAACAAAGAAATCATTTGTAAAGTTAGAGAAGGGCATGCAGAGGGCATTTCAGGCCAATAACAGTGCCATATGGGACTAGTGTTAATATTTGGAGGGAAGAATTTATCCTGAGGCCAAAGGTATAGAAAATTCTAAATGAGAAATTTAGACAGTAATGTCTATTTAGTTATTTCTGGAACTATAACCTTGAGCTAACAATTGACTTACAAGGGTCTGATGCCCTGAGGTGTGAGGTGGAGCTAGGAGCAGGACTTGTGCAAGGCGCCACTCCCTTCGCACACACCTGGGACAAATGGCCCTGACTGCCTAGGCCTGATCCTGCAGTCTGTCGCCCCTCCCCCCTTCCTGCTAGGGGAAGTGGCGGCGGGCTGCAGCCATCACCACGTGTGGCTGGCAACCCAGGATGTACTGGGTCCTCTCTATGGATTTTCTTAGCTATGGCAGGCGTTTTTGCTGTGTCCAGGAGCTGGCATCCTGTGTACAGTTGCGCCTGTTTGCTTTCCCTCCTCCCTTTGTGGGGACAGAGTTAGAGTGTAAGCGTGGCAGCTGCAGGGTTTTGTAAGCACTTTTGAAAAGCAGCTGACTTAAAGTTACTTTAGACTGAGAGGTCTGGCAAACTAGTTGGAAAAACTTAAGTCATAAGGTACCATGCTACAGGTTTTTCATGGGAGGCAGGGTCCCAGTAAGCCCAAGGAGGGGAAGGCAAACAGAGACAAAGGACATGTGGTGAGACCATGGAGGAGGCAGAAAAGGTGTGCTGACATCTTCGGTGAGGGAGAGGAAGGCAGAGCCTGGAGGCATGACACATGCTTAAGGGATTAGCCATCACCTGTGCCTCCAGGTTGCTCCCATTGATTGGTACTGGCAGGCTTTCAGCAAAAACAAAACCTCCACTCTCTGGTCTGGGGAGCATAAGCTCTCCCAGAGCTGGAACCACCTTGAGGCCAGAATTGGCAAGGAGTGGCTTGATTAACTCCATGATGGGGAAAGTTTTTCAGGAAGATAGGAGGAGATAGGTATGGTAAGCAGTGCAAGAAGTCTGTTTACATGGGGAAGGAGGAGGTTTGGAGAGGAATTGGCTGATTTAGAAATTGGTTTACAGGCTGATAGAATCTGCACAGGGGAACAGAAAGTTCAGAGGGAGGGTTCGAGGTCAGAGAGCTGGATTTAGATGGAGGTATGAAAAGGCTTGGACATAATGGAATCTCTCCCCATTGTCCCGATTGCTCATGGTAGTTATATATCCCATAAAAGGTTGGGATCTAAAGACCCAAAAAGGGGCCAGTGACTTTGGCTGTCTAAAGGATAAGTGGGCCAGATTTGAGTGCAAAAGCAGATCAAATTTTTGGTTTTATATCTGGGGTCAAACCCAAGGTATCTAAATTATTGAGGAGGCATCTCAGTGGGGACCCAGATGGCAGAGAAGATGTAGAGGCACCCATTATGAGGGACCCGGTCCTGGAATGGGAGAGGAGGATACTATGTACTGTGGAGCATCCCCATGCAGCACAAATATCTGAGAAAATGCAAAGCACACGAGAATCAGTCGTCAGTGAGTTCAGGTGGTTTGCAGGCCGCCAATGGGCCGAGGGCTATGGGTCATCTGGGCCCAGGCTTTTTGACGAGGGGTCTCTGAGACCCATGACAAAATGGATCCAAGCCCGACAACTGAGGGAATCCCTCTGCCACTTGAGCCACCCAGAGATAGCCAAACAGGGGGAGTGTTTGAAAACCCTGGAGACACTGAAGGGAGAGACTGCAAAGGGAGCCCAAGAAGGGTATGTGGACTCACCAAAGAATGTCCAGTGTTGGATGCAAGCAGGGTGATCGGGAGGATGAGTCCTGGCCAGTCATGTCCTCAGGGTGGTCGTGGGATGAGTTGGAATGGGGGTTCCACCAAGATTAGTGGGGAGCCCCCATCTGAGTCATGGCACCAAAATGTTGGAAATGTAGGCTCCAAAAATGACCATGTGGAGAGGAGTCATCTGGCCAAGAGATTCTTTATTGCTGGGTGGGAGAGGGAGAGAGCCAAGAGAGAGAGAGAAGCAGGAAGGGCAGGGGCTTAAATACCCCTCAGTGAGACTCGGCATGATCTGATTGGTTAGGATCTTATGGTTCATGCTGATTGGAGGTTGGGGCAGAAGGAGGATTCAAGCTAGACTTGAGGCAGGACTGTGACTCTGGGAAAGGGAAGCTTAAGGGTGCAGTAAGAACTAAAACCTATTGGCGCCATTATTGCCAACACAGCAACCATCCAACTGGCAGAACTTTGAGAATGTTTAGGGGAGCTGGTTCCACTCTTTGGGCTCTTACTCTTAGTGGGGCTTGCACAGTCTGCTTTGCTCTCTGTTTGAGGGACATTAATGAGGTTAATGTCTTTCATTCTTCTTTTCTGGCTTCCAACTCTGCATTGTCTCTGTGTCTACATGCTTTCTTGGCTCTCATCCTTGCTCAGCACATGCTCACACTGGGGCCAACAGTTTGCAGCTGCCCATGTTCCTGATGCTTGCTCCAGATTCCTGCCATCCCTTCTCTGGTGCCCTCCTTCAGGTACCAGCTGAAGAGCTATGTGAAACCCAGGGGAGCTCACCTGTTACTCTGGGCAGCTCTTCTGTGTTTCACTCAGATGGCTGAATTCTATTTCCCTACTTTCCAGCCACTTTCTGGAATCTTTTGACTTACTACTTGGGTCTTTGTCATATACGTATGTTCAGACTGTGCCCACCAGATAGTTTTCTGAATCACTCTTGAGTTTGCAGTCATTTGAAAACTGCTCTACAGCCCTTCAAGTGATCCTTGCTGTGGTGTGCCTTTGCCATTTGGTCAGTATCCTTAGTTTCTTGTGGACTGAGCCACTTCTACATCTTTGCTGACTTCTGATGTTGAGGTCTCTGGGTATCTCACCTGGTGGGTGAGGTTGCCATGCATTGCATAGCAATAGGTTCCAGTGCGGCTCAGCCCAGATCAGTGATCAGTACCTTCCCGTTGCATCTCCTTTCCTGAAAGGCCCTGTTCTGACAAAGTGTGTATACTTGGGAGAGAAAGTTTTCCTTCTCAGAGGGTGGTGGGGGGCTCCATTTGGTGGTTTTTCTGACATTTCCAAGAGAATGGGTAGAAGGATAGGCTGGAATGAACTGATGAAACAGGGACTTTGTGAGTCCCCTCACACCATTCCTACATTTTTGAGACAAGAAAAGTGAGGCTCAGAAAAGGCCTTTCTCAGTGTCAGAGTTGCTGACAGGACTGGAAGTACAGCTCTGGCGCCTGAGCTTTTTTCATGGTGGGAGGGTACCTTGAAGGCGTCATGCAAACTGCCTGTCCTCAGGCTGGGTGACGTGGCAAAATGATCGTCTTTAGACTAGAATCAAGTTGGTAAATAAATTTCTATAAACTCAGATTTTGCCCTTTTCCTGAAGCCCTAATTTTGCTTGAGTTCTGTTTACCTATATCCCTCTTCTCCCACCCTCTCTCTCAACAATGGAGAACATTTGACTAGGCAGTGTAGTTTCCAGAACCTAGTCTTCTCCTTGTCCACTCCCCTTACCCAGGAGGTAGAACTAGTATAGTGCCCTAATATTCCCAGGAACATTTTTATCACCTGGTGTACCATGCACAGCTTGCCAATCTTGACATTTTAGAAGCAAATTAGCTTAAGTAATCTCCTAAAACATCCCTTTCCAAGGGACTTTTTCCCCATAGGAAACAGTATCTGTCATTTCCAAATGTGAGGAACAAAGAAAATAATTCCCCTACTAAGTAATACAAAGGGTTTTTTTCTTAAAGCCTTTGCAGGCCCTCTGTTTAAATAAAGCTCTTTTTTAACATAAAAATTCAATGAATACTCACAGGATTTCATTGTTGTCAAATATTCAATTTAAATTCTCATCGTTATTTACATTCTCCATCCTAACAGCCATTATTACACAGAGTTTTTTTTTCTGCAGTGAACATTCATCCAACTGGGACTGGTGCTGTTAGGCAGTTCTTTTCTGTAGTATGCTGGGTTCCTAAGCCTGATCTGCGTTGTTCCCTTTGTGCTATCCAGCATCAAGTGGGTGGGTGTTCTCCACACCAGCAGCCGGCTGATTCCACCTCTCAGTGAGTCTGATGGGGATGGATCGATTGAGGGAGCACCAGCTCTGCGGGCTCTGTGCCCTAGGATATAAAGGGTTGCATTTCTCCAGCCATACTCTCAACTGCAGCTTCCCATGGGAGACCCAACTGCACTGCCTGCTCTGTTCTTCACATAGACACTTCTAGCATGCCTACACCTAGGCTAAGGAATGCTGTTTATTTCTTTCCCACAGGCTCTCTGGCATGTGCTGTTTCTGGTTCAGGGGCCAATGACTTTTTCAGAGTTCTCTGTTTGGGCTGCATACATGGAGGCAGGGGCTAATGGAATGATTCTTGTTAACAATTGATGACAGATACATATCTGTGTTTGTAATAACATCTAGCTGCACAAAACATTCTGTCAACATAGCTGGGACAAAGCCTTTCCTTCTGCTGTCCTTCAGCTACACATTCTTTGATCTTGGTTTCAATACTTTTTCTTTTCACTGTTAAAACTGTTTAACATACTTGGTTATAAAATTAAGTTACCTTTGACACTGTCAACTGAAACCAGGGACATTCCACAATTGTACATTCAGGAAATTAAATGGTAAGACTATATAATATTAGGTGAATGGAGCTGGCACTGGAGCATTACCCTGCTGCAGCTGAGGGCATGTATAAAATGCTGGGATCCCTGGATGCCTTGGGAGTTTATGACAGTGTAATATTCTGGGCACAGTCATTGTAAACATCATTCAACAGTACAGGTGGCATCAGTGTTTCCCCATGAGAGCTGGTCATTTTCATTCTTGTGGGTCACTTTAATTCACATTGCTGAATACTGAACTAATTTTAAAGCAGGAGGAACTACTTCATTACAGTGTGTGACAGTAAAAATGCAAAGTCATTTTCTTTAGTATTCTATTGACTTCAAATTTTATATAGTAACTGGGACCACTGACTTTCTTTCCTCTCCACCCCAGTTTCACCTACAAAAGTTGGGTCTGGAGAAAGGAAAGTAGCTTTATAAAAATACAATTTGCTGTCAGAACATGGCCGAAACTCCAGCCTTCTAATTTCTAATCCTTTCTTGTTACTGGACCTTGATGACCCTAATTCGTATGCAGAATTTCAAGTTGCATTCATGATCATTACTGTCAATGATTGATCGCTTTAGATCAGTGAACCAGTGAGACAGACTTCTTCAGTGCTGGCAATGAGATCCAGTGCCTGAAGTTGCTAAGGCAAGCACTCTTATGTGGGGCCATGCACACGCACACCTCCTTTGTTTCCACTATCTGTGGGACATCCACAGATGAGAGCCATCCTAGTGGAAGAGTGTTGTAGACTAAGAATCGCTGGCACAGAGGAGCAAACCAGAAGAGGTGGACCATCCTGGGAGGGAGAAATCAGTGAGCTATATCATCAAGACTAAAAGAGCTGGTGAAGCAAGCACAACTTCCATTTAGAAATGAGGCTCTAGGACTGTGAACAAAGAAGCAGGGTTCTGGGCAGAGCAGTGCTGTGCTGGAATCATGCTGAGGTCCAGGAAAGGAGACTATAACCAGACATTTGAATATCAGTCTAGATAGCTCAGGTACATATGGCATTCTAAGGCAGGAGTATATTCCCATACTTTGGTCACGGTCAACCCAGGCTTGGCTTGGTGTCCTTAGAAACTCAGCAGGACTAAGCAGAAGTAAGCAAACTCAAATCCCACAGGGATTCACTTGTCCACCCACTGTGATGAGGATCCTAGCTGCACACCAACCCCAAGCCTGTTTTTCTGTGGAGAATTCCTTGAATTATAAGGCAAATTTCTGACCAAAGACATGGAGAATGCTAATCTGGAACAAAGAAAATTAAGATGCTAAGGGCAGTCATATTTGGAAAACTGGGTCTTAGATCTTCATGTCCATTTGTGGTCAACCATCTTTCTGGAATAGGGGCTCATGTGTAGTAAGTTGATTTATGTAGTGGGCTAGGTTCAAACTCACCAAGTTTATGTCTTAGCAATATCTGCCTGACATTTATTACCACTCAAACAGACTGGTAGTCATAAATCCAGCTTCATTTTTACAGTTAAATGACTCCTATCATGAGACAAAGGAACAAAGGGGAATAATCCACAGCTGTGCTATTCATCTTGCATCTTACCAAAGACCAAAAAAAAGTGCAAAATGAAAAGGTCATGCTGTAATAGACTCATATTTATATGCATGTATACTCCATACTATATGAAAACATGCTGCTTTACCTGTGTTAATACATTGAGGAGGCACACAACTTTGCTCTCTGTGCTATTCAGCAAAACCGATCAGAGCTCTCCTAACTAGCCTGAGCAGAGTCCCAGAGACTTGCTATCAGAATGACTGTCCTTCAGTCACATGAGAGTGTGATTCTGGCTCTAATTAAAAGGCCATGGCAGGCAGAGCTGTGGGCAGAGATGCCCGAGGCCTGCGGGGAGGAGCGGGAGCTGGCAGGGATGCCAGTGCCTATGCACTGGGGGGTGGGGATGCAGGCATCACACAGACAAAAGTGCCTTGGGGAATTCACAGTGACAGTGACTAGATCACTTTGGTTTCTGCTGTTCTGGGAAGCTATTCCCTGCAGGAGTTATTCTAGTGGCAACCCTCTCTATGTGACATTGAAAAATTATTAATTAGTTGGATTGTCAAGAAGAGGAAAGAAAAAATACACATAATTTGTTGAATCTTTACAACTCTGTTAGAAGAAACTCAGGCTGAGGGTGTAGTTCAGTGGTAGAGGGCTTGCCTAGTGTGCTCAAAGCCCTGTGTTTTAGTCACAGCCCCCCCCACACAAAAAAATCTCTTCCCCTCAGCCTGTAAGAACATCCATTCTATAAACTGCAATTCCAGCATTTGGGAAGCTGAGGCAGGAAGATTGTGAGTTCAAAGCCAGCCTGGGGTACGTGGAGCGACCCTGTCTCAAAAGACCAAAATAAAAAATAAAGTAAAAAGTATATGAGCAGTACTTTAAACACTGAGTAACTGTAGCTATGAAAAATTGTATTACTATCCAAGATCAAAAAGCAAAGTGATGCCAGAATGATATTCTAAATCCAAGCTTTTCTAACTCTGTATTACTTCACTTTTGGTATACCCTTTGTTAGTAGCTTGTATTCAAAAGAGTAATTGCTAAGTTAATATATGCAGGTATGATTAAACATAACACATTCAACCCCTATATTATTTATTATAATTTCAATTTAGCAGAGTTTTCAAAAAAGAGAAATAAGTTTTGGCTTTTTCCCTTCCATGGGTTCTCAATGCTATTCTCAGAAGAACTTCAGATACACAACAAGATAATTTTAAAGAAAACATAAATGCATTCTCTTTAAATTCCAGCAACAAAGTTAGATGACATCAGATATTTCTTAAAAGTAAGAATTGTACTTTTTCTTGTAATTCCTCCACAGAGGAGAGATTCTAAAGTAACTAAGACAAGTGCTACATTGATAAGAACTAAGGCCACATTCACACAGAGAAAGGCTCACCACGGATGGGAGGTTTTTGAATCAGTGAGTGATGGGGAGGGCGGGAGGAAAAAAAAGTAATAAAACAAAAAAACTCTCAAGAAATTAGTTCATTTACATCTCAGTTCATTACACTATCAAAAGAACAAATGACTGAAGCAGGCCCCCAGGGAACAATGACTTCATTACTACAACCCCCATGCAGAGCTCTGAAAGGACACTTGGTCAACTTTCAGGACAATTAAACACTCTACACATGACAGACACAAGAGATGGTGCTTACATAAAGAGGCAAGAGTTGGACTTGTAACTGGCATTCACTTAAGTGGAAAAGAAAGGGATATAATGCAGAGGAAATCTTTAAAAAATGTATCTCATCAAGATAGACAGGATCCAAGATGGCAATTAGAGTGCAGAAGCAGACAGCGTGAGCTCCAGAAATAAAAAATCTTGCTGAGATGCTGGAGCCACACTTAGTGGAAATAAACCACCAAGAAGAATCAAAACTTCAACACCTGGAATGCCCAGCTGTACAAAGCTTCTCTGTGCCATGTTACACTAAGGAAACAGGAGGGCTCCTATGCTGCTAGATGCCTGCTCCAAACCTGCTTCGGAGACGCAGACCAACAGGTGAGCAAATAAGCATCATACAGTATTCCCACAGCCACTCCTGGGATAAACCAGCATAGCCCCATGGACAGACTGACCCCAGCCCCCCAAAAAAAACCCAACTGAATAATAAACAAGTAACTGAAAAGGAACATGCAGCAAAGGGGGTGGTGTGCTGTAAGCACACCAAAGAAGGGGGGAGGAGACCAAGGAGCTGATCTCTGCATGAACAAAGACTGGAAAGGCAGAAGGGCTGGCAGCAGGTGGGTAATAAGCCACTGCTTGAAATAGGGCAGATAGTGGTCCACAAAACTCATCTCCTGAGACAGTGAGAAACATCCAAAGTCAAATGATGTGGCAAAATTGAAAAGCAATAAGCAAACCATCATGACATGCTGACAGCAGGGAGCCAGCTGGCAGATCTCTGACCTAGCCCTGGAAAAGGGGGACAAGGCAAAGAAACAAGCCCCCAACAATCCACAACAGCAAAAACCCAGATCCAAAGCAGGATGGTTGGTGGGCCACACAGCTGATCTCCAGAACCTGAGGACAAGTCAAACCTCATTGAGGGAGGAGCTGACTAAGCAGCTGCCACTGAAAGACAGGAAAAAAAAAACTGGCAAGTCTCCCCAACCACCTGGTGAGACTAAGACAGAGCTTCTGCTTAAATACCAGTACCAGGACTGGATGCTGAAGGAGTAACACCAGAACTATTAAGACTGAAATTCTATTGTTCCTGAGCCTGGAATTTTTTTATGCGTTTGTTTGTTTGTTTTGTTCCCTTTTTGTACACCACCTCTTCCAGTTGATTTCTTTTTTTTTTCTTTCTTTCTTTTGTTAGTTTTACTATTGTGAGTTAGATAATACTAAATTACACACAGACCAGGGACAGAAACAGCATACCTAAAACCCAACACACTCACAAAACAAAATGAAACCAAGGGAAAGAAAGCAGGTACCTGAAACCTCCAGTAGCCTATCAAGAACATAGTTACACAGTACCAAGTAGAGCAATGGGAAGAAGAAAAAGGGATAGAAACCATTCTTTCCCCCCCAAAATAAATTCATACAGAACACAGAGGGAAATGAAGAAAATGGATAACCAGTTCCAGACTCCAACAAAACAGAGATAAACTATGCCAAGGAACCCAACAAAGCCCACAAGAAGACTCTGAAAGAAGAAATCATGCAAGTAATCGCTGAGAATTTTATGGAGATGTTACTAGACATGGTCACCAAAACATAGAAGAGGCACTCAAGAAATTCCAAGACAACAAAAATAAAGAATATGAGAAGACACAAAAATAATTGACCTCACAAGAGCCCTAAATAAATACCAAAGTGAAACAGAGAATACTGTAAATAGAGAAATGAATGAATTAAGGATGAAAATTGCCAATACTAAAGAGGAAGTAACCCATGTTATGGAAAACCTCAGAAAAAAGAATGAAACAGAAATACAAAACACAATGGAAGGCCACTCCAGCAGACTAGAACAAGCAGAAGACAGAATCTCAGAACTTGAAGATGAAATGGAAATTAAAGGAAAAACTGAAGAGCTATTAGTCAAATAATGCAAGAACTGTGAAAGGAATATCCAAGAACTCACTGACTCCATCAAAAGATCAAATTGAGAATCATGGGCATTGAAGAAGGAGAAGAGGTGCAAACAAAAGGGATTTGTAATATATTCCACAAAATAATAACAGAAAATTTCCCAAATTTAGAGAAAACTATGCCCATTCAGGTACAGAAAGCCTCCAGGACACCAAATAGACTTGACCAAAATAGAACTACCCCATGACATATTATCATTAAAACAACAAGCACAATAGAGAAAGAACAATAAAGGCTGTAAGAGAGAAAAAACAAATAACATACAAAGGTAAACCCATCAAGATCACAGCAGATTTCTCAACAAAAACCTTAAAATCAGGAAGGGCATGGAGTGAGGTATTCCATGTACTGAATGCAAATAACTTCAACCCTAGAATACTCTACCCAGCAAAACTATCATTCAAAATGGAGCAATAAAAGTCATCCATGATAAGCAGAAACTAAAACAATATATGACCACCAAGCCACCACTACAAAAGATTCTTCAAAGAATTCTGCACACAGAAAATGAAAGCAAAAAAAAAAAAAAACCATGAAAGGACAGGCAGTACCAAACCACAGGAGAATAAAAGACAAGAAAGTAGAGAGTAACACTGATTCAGTTGCACACAAACCCTTAAACAACAAAAACAACTAAATGACAGGAATCACCACATACCTATCAATGCTAAAACTGAATGTTAACAGATTTAACTCCCCCATCAAAAGACACCATTTGGCAAACTGGATTAAAAAGGAAGATCCAAAATCTGTTGTTTACAGGTGACCCATCTTATTGACAGAAACAAGCACTGGCTGAGGGTGAAAGGCTAGAAGATTTACCAAGCCAATAGCCTCTGAAAACAGGTAGGAGTAGCAATACTTATCTTTGACAAAGTAGACTTCGAACTTACATTGATCAAACAAGATAAAGAAGGACACTCCACACTAATAAAAGGGAAAATACACCAAAAGGAAATAATAATTTCCTATATGCACCCAATGTCAATGCACCCAATTTCACCAAACATACTCTGAAGGACTTAAAAGCACATATAGACTCCAACACAGTGGTAGTGGGAGACTTTAATATACCCCTATCACCAATACATAGGTCATCCAAACAAAAAATCAATAAAGAAATTCTAGAACTAAATCACACCATAGATCAAATGGACCTAGCTGATGTCTACAGAATATTTCATCCAACTTCTGCATAATATATCTTCTTCTCAGCAGCCCATGGAACCTTCTCCAAAATTGATCATATCTCAGGGCATAAAGCAAGACTCAACAAATATAAGAAAATAGAAATAATCCCCTGCATTCTATCTGATCACAATGTATTAAAACTAGAACTCAACAACAAAAACAGCAGTAAAAAACATGCAAACAACTAAACAACACATTGCTCAATGATCAATGGTTCATTGATGAAATAAAAGAGGAAATGAAAAGGTTCCAGGAAGTTAATGAAAATGAAAACACGACCTACTGGAACCTATGGGACACAGTAAAGGCAGTCCTAAAAGTAAAATTTATAGCCATTAGTGCATATATTAAAAGGACAGAAAGATCTCAAATCAATGACCTAATGGTACATCTCAAACTCCTAGAAAAACAAGAACAAGCAAATCCCAAAACAAGCAGAAGGAGAGAAATAATAAAAATAAGGGCCAAAATTAATGAAATATAGACCAACAAACAAACAAACAAACAAACAAACAAAATACAAAGAATCAATGAAACAAAACCTGGTTCTTTGAAAAAAAAATAAGAATGACAGACCCCTGGCAAAACTGACTAAAATGAGGAGAGAAATAACCCAAATCAGTAAAATCAGAAATACAAAAGGGGAGATAGCAACAAACATCATGGAAATCCAGGAAATCATCAGAGACTACATTGAGAACCTATATTCCAATAAATATGAAAATCTTGAAGAAATGGACAAATCTAGACACTTATGACGATCCAAAATTGAACCAAGAGGATATTAATCACCTGTATAGATCTATAACACAAAATGAAATTGAAGCAGCAATAAAGAGTGTCCCAAAAAAGAAAAGTCCAGGACTTGATGGATTCTCTGCTGAATTCTATCAGACCCTTAAAGAAGAACTAATACTAACCCTCTTTAAACTGTTTCATGAAATAGAAAAGGAAGGAATACTGCCTAACTCATTTTATGAAGCCAGTATTACACTCATCCTAAAACCAGACACAGACATCTCCAAAAAGGAGAATTATAGGCCAATCTCCTTAATGAACATCGATGTAAAAATCCTCAATAAAGTAATGGCAAACTGAATCCAACTACACATCAGAAAGAACATTCACCACGACCAAGTCAGCTTCCTCCCCAGGATGCAGGGAAATGCAACATACGCACATCTATAAATGTAACACAACACATTAACAGAAGCAAAGACAAAAACCACTTGATCATCTCAATAGATGCAGAAAAAGCCTTTGACAAGATCCAACACCACTTCATGATAAAAGCTCTAAGAAAGCCAGGAATAGAAGGAAAGTACCTCAACATTGTAAAGGTTATATATATGACAAACCTGTAGCCAACATCATACTTAATGGAGAAAAACTGAAACCATTTCCCCTAAAATCAACTATCCCCACTCCTATTCAACACAGTTCTGGAATTCCTAGCCAGAGCAATTAGTCAATAAGAAGAAATAAAAGGAATACAAAAGGTAAAGAAACTGTGAAAATACCCCTATTTGCAGATGACATGATCCTATACCTTAAAGACCCAAAAAACTCTACCCAAAAACTCCTAGACACCATAAACAGCCACAGCAAGATGGCAGGATACAAAATCAACTTACAAAAATCATTAGCTTTTCTATACACTAATAATGAACAAACTGAGAAAGAATATATGAAAACAATTCCATTTACAATAGCCTCAAAAAAAAATACCCAGGAGTAAACTTAACAAAGAATGTGAATGATGTCTACAAGAACTACAAGCCCCTGAAGAAAGAGATTGAGGAAGACTACAGAAAGTGGAGAGATCTCCCATGCTCATGGACTGGTAGAATCAACATAGTAAAATGTCTATACTCCCAAAAGCAATCTACATGTGTAATGCAATTCCCATCAAACACCAAATGACATTCATCACAGAGATTGAAAAATGTACCCTAAAGTTCATTTGGAAACACAAGAGACTGCAAATAGCCAAGGCAATACTCAGCAAAAATAACAATGCTGGAGGTATCATAATACCCAACTTCAAACTATATTACAAAGTAATAGCAATAAAAACAGCATGGTACTGGCACAAAAACAGACATGAAGACCAGTAGAACAGGATAGAGGACCTGGTAAGAATCTACACAGCTATGACCACCTTATTTTTGACAAAGGCACCAAAAACGTAACATGGAGAAAAGACAGCCTCTTCAATAAAGGTTGCTGGGAAAAGTGGTTATCTGTCTTCAAAAAACTGAAACTAGATCCATGTTTATCACTCTGTACTAGTATCAACTCAAAATGGATCAAGGACTTTAATATCAGACCTGAACCTCTGAAGTTACTACAGGAAGGAGAGGAAACACTCTGGAATTAATAGGTGTAGGCAAAGACTTCCTCAATAGAACCCCAGTAGTCCAGCAACTAAGAAAAAGGATGGACAATGGGACTTCATAAAATTAAAAAGCTTCTGCACAACAACAAAAATGGTCTCTAAACTGAAGAGACCATCCACAGAGTGGGAGAAAATATTTGCCAGCTATACATCAGACAAAGGACTGATAACCAGGAAACTTAAAAAACTAAACTCTCCCAAAATCAATGAACCAATAAAGAAATGGGCAACTGAACTAAACATAACTTTCTCAAAAGAAGAAATTCAAATGCAAAAAAAACACATGAAAAAATGTTCACCATCTCTAGCCATAAAGGAAATGCAAATGAAAACCTTACTAAGATTCCACCTTGCCTGTGGTTATAATAGCCATCATCAAAAACACCACCAACAACAAATGTTGGCAAGGATGTGGGGAAAAAGGAACCCTCATACATTGCTGGTGGGAATGCAAGCTAATGCAACCTCTCTGAAAAAAAATATGGAGGCTTCTTATGGAGGCTTCTTAAAAATCTAAACATAGATCTGCCATATGATCCAGCAATCCCACTCCTTGGGATATACCCAAAGGAATGCAACTCAGGTTACTCCAGAGGCACCTGCACACCCATGTTTATTGCAGCGCTATTCACAATAGCCAAGTTATGGAAACAGCCAAGATGCCCCACTACAGATGAATGGATTAAGAAAATGTGGTATTTATACACAATAGAGTTTTATTCACCCATGAAGAAGAATGAAATCTTATTATTCTCCAGTAAATGGATGGAAGTGGAGAACATCATTCTGAGCGAGGTTGGCCAGGCTCAGAAGACCAAGAATCTATGTTCTCTCTCACATGACAACTTTAGATCTAGGGCAAACACAGGAATGTTGTTGGATTTGGGTCACATACTAAGCGGAGAGCACATACTGAAGGTATGGGGATATGTAGGAAACCCAAAACATGAAAGTGTTTGATGTCCCCACTGCAGAGAAGCTAATACAGAAACCTTAAAGTGACAGAGGTCAATATGGGAAGGTGATCAGGAACTAGAGAAAAGGTCAGGTAGAGATGAATCAATTTGGGTTGTAACACACTTGTGCATGGAAGCAATGCTGGGAATCTCTTGTATAGCTATCCTTATCTCAACTAGCAAAAATGCTATGTCTTTCTTATTATTGCTTATGTCTTCTCTTCAACAAAATTGGAGAAAAGGACAGGTTCTGCCTGGAAGCGAGGGGGCATGGGGGAAAGAGGTAGGGGGAGGGGTCAGGGGGAGAAATGACCCAAACAATGTATGCACATGTGAATAAATGAATTATACATATATATATGTCATCAAAAGCAGAAACTTCTTGGCTTTTAACCAATGTCTCCAAAACAGCATATATTCTGCATACACTGATTTTATTTTCCTATTACCAGTCACATTCTGAATAGCGGTATGCGCTAGTAAAACAAAAGAATGGTACAGAAAACAGCAAAACAACAAGACACAGTCATCTTCTGAAAATGTGATCCTTAATCAAAAGGAAAGCTTCACAGTGGAGCTAACAAATACTGAGAAGAATTCGTTCGCAAGACTGAGGAAAACTTAAATCACTTCTTGAAGCTCTTGAGCCAAGATGGATGCCTGGAGGACAGGAAGTACCTTTCTCCACAGGTTGTGCAGTCCCTACATTCTGGCAAGCTCAGTTCAGGTTAAGAATTGATGTAGATTGATTTCCTTCCACAGCAATCATCTTTTATTCTATTTTTCTCAAGCTCAGCCAAAACAATAATATTTTTGACAAAATAGGGAAACAGTCCTTGATTATATACAAATCGGATTAATAATTTCCTTGTAACTACTATCAGGGAAGCTAGAAATACTCACCTATCTTTAGCTTCTGGAAGATTTACAGCCACAGTAGTGGAATGGTGGGAGATGGGGTTGACCTAACATGGCAATTCTTTGAACTATCAGCAAAAAAATCATAACCACTAATGTTAACACAGCCTGCTAAACACCCTTTCCAGCACTGAAGACAATTTCAAGAAATATGAAAGCATGCATTGAAAAAATTGATCTCAAAGCAGAAACTGTGGTCACTGGCTTGGCAACCATAGGAAACCTTCTTCCATTGTTCATGACAGGTAGTCTAAAATTCAGACATTCAATTATTCAAAGAGGAACAATCCCAGCAGAAATTTTGTAGGGATTTTCAAACAAAAGTTGTGAAGATTCAATAAGGGTGTCTACTACTTTGTCTACTGTTTTCTTGAAGTAGAAAAGTAAGGTTGACCTATCAAATGTGCTACATTGTGTATTACCTCAACTCTGAAGTTGTGTTGTAAGGAGAAAGCGTGAGGGGAAATAAAATGGCAGAAATGTCCCCAGGAACAAATGGCAACCCTGGGGATGAAAAGGAACAAATGGCAGAAATAACCCTGGGGAGGTAAAGGAATGGGTGGCAGAAGTAACTTTGTTTTAGATAGAGGAGATAGGAAGGCATACTTAAAGTAAACATTTAGGGAAACTGAGAAACCATCTTAGCACACAGGTGCTGAGGCACAGCAGTTTCTCTTCCTGGACAAGGAAAACAAGATAAAACATTCCTAAGGGCAGACATCTAAAGGGATGAGATATAGATGCCTAAAAGGAGAGTAACACAGCAAACTCTCCCAAGAAAAACAAAGAAAGGAGCCTCACCAGAATAATAAGCATAGTCATACAATGTACAAGACCAGTTTCTAGGACAAGATGGACTAAGGAGATCCTCTTGGAATGTCCAGCCTGATAAGGGTGGGGGGCAGCCAGATGGTTGGGGTCAGCAAGAAGTTAAACAGCTGCAGCTTCAAAAGTAGAGTGGGGAGGGGTGCCTAAAGTCAGCCCCTGTTTAATCTCATGAACTTCAGCCATCCTTTGGCTTAGCTCTTAAAGTCCTACCCATCGGGGTGCTTTGCTGTCCTTTCAATAAACTGTTCCTGCTTTACTCTTAACTCCTGGTCTGTGGCATACATTTGTTTTAACTCTTAACTACTTGCCCAGCATCTTCAATCATCAACTGTGCCAGGACACAAATTCAGGGAACAACAATCCAGTCTGGTTTCATACTTGGGGGCTTGTCCTGGATTTTTCAGTGAAAGGTAAGTTGCCCAGAATCAGGACTCTATCCTCTCAGGCACCTTTTGTTTACAGCCGTCCTGGGGCTTAGACAAAGGTCTCTATTAAATATCAAAAACTGGGCACCTGCCAGCCAGCTACATGTGAATAGCATGAGCTACAGCTGAAAAAAACGCTGGGTGTGAGGCTTTACTGGACTGTGTCAGCTCACTCCCCCTGGCTATGGCAAGGGAATGTTGGCTTGACTCCACTCTGGTTTCCTGTCAGATCTGGCATACTACAGAGGAGATATGAGAATGGCAGATGGAAAAGGAAAGGTTCTCTTCAAGCAGAAAGGGTACTCTGGGTGGGGTGACTTCCCGGTGGGACCTGAAGACTGAGGGTGCATCTTCTTGGCCTGCCCTGAGGCCCCAAATGTGACTAAGTATTAGAACCCCTCAGGCTATTCTTGAGCCACACAGACAATCAGATATCTGCACTTTTTCCACAGTCCCATGGTCAAAGAGTGGGGGTCACCCCTTGCTTCCAGTGCTCCTGGTACTGCCTCTGGTGGGGTCAACTTGGGAAGCAGTGGTAGATAATAATCATTCATGTGTTTAGCCTGGGAACTCTCTCTCTCTCTCTCTCTACTCCCTCCCTCTAACTCCCTAGCTCTCTCATGTTGTCCCTATAGATCCCTCACTTCTTGATCCTCTGTTTACATGTCATTGCAAAGAGAGGGAGAAAGAAAAAAGGACTTCATAATTGGCAAAAGTTACCAGGTGCTTTTCTTAAATGTAGGGACTATAAGAAGTCCTCCCACAGGATGATGGGGTCTTATCTTGGGCCCCTCCATGTAGCTTGAAAATTAGTAGATTGAACCTATAGAAATGCTTATATTTCCCAGTGACACAAGCCCCCTGAGGAACCTCAAAAACTTCAGTTTCTGGGACATCTAACCCAAGGGGGGATCCCTGCCACCTGGGAGAGACCCCAGTTATTATGCATTTTCAATATTACCTCTTGGAGCATGGGGCTTGTTTATTGATCCTAGCAAGAATTTAAAAACCACCCATTTTCTATAGGTTAAATACCATACTCCAGAAGACAGAAATTTCTCCTTCACTTTTCAGACAGACACTGCTGTTTTAGGACCCTCAGGCACATGACTAATAAACCCCCCAGGAACAAATTGGAGCAGGGTTTCTCTCCCTTCAAGTTTAAATTCCAGCCTTCTGGTTAGGAGGAAGGAGAAATCCTCAAGGCTTGGTGGAAAATGCAAAAGGACACAGTGACAGAGTGGGCACAGTACACCGCGCTGGGCAGAAGTGCGTTCCCCCTTTAGGCAAACGACATATACTCCAGAGATATAATGCTCCCAAGGAATGCATAGCCTGCACTGTTTACGGGTTTTATCTCAGGTACCAAAGTTTGGCCACCTCTCTACCCCGACAAGCTATGTACTCCCATCCCACAATATCCTGGGACTTATGTTACGTGCGCTCTTCAAGGAGAATTATTCCCCTATTTATGCTAGCCCTCCTGACTATCCTGGGACCACTGTTCAGTAGAATCTTGTTTGAACTAGAGTATCCCAGAATTAGAGAATGGCTCTGTGTACAGGTCATAAAATGAGCAAGTGAAGATTCTGTCAAGGCCACACTGTTAAGGCAGTCTCCAAACCTGACAGGACTGAGCTCATACCGTCCCCTGCCCATGGCCACCTCCTTCTGGGGGAGGATCAGTGTCGTGGGGTGCCTGGGAGTCTAGTCCTCCAGATGACCAATTCCCTTTTCCCTTTCTCCAGATGGGAGGGAGCCCAACAGTCCCAGTTTCTCACGGGATTCCCTTCCCCCCAACTTGCTTATTAAGGCATTGGAAGAATCTTGACTCTGAGAGCCTAAGGAAAAAGATTCTCATTGTCTACTGCATCCAGGCTTGGCCTAAATATCCTTTGGGAGACCAGGAGTGCTAGTCAGAAGGGGGAACATCCCACAACTGACTTATTCTGCAGGAAGAAGGAAAATACCTAAACTTTGTAAAAAATTTATGTACATGCAGTGTCTGAGCTACTTTGAGAAAACTTGAGGAAAAAATGGGAAAGAAGGATATGGCAGTTATAAGGTTAACAAAGATTTTTGAGTCTTGGCATATTATTCCTCCTGTATGTAATTTTTTTTCTTGCTTGTGCTAAAAGTTTTGCTGTTCAAGGTCATTTTAAAGTCTTGTTATCTTACCAGCCTTAGGTGAAATACAACATTCTGTAACATTAGTAAAATATCCATGCAACAAGTTTACCAAAAGCAGAGAATCTTATGGGATGAGAGTGCTCCCCAGCTGCTCTCCAGGAAATGGCCAGGATGACTGATAGACACTGTAACCTCTATTCCTACTGGACATAAGTCACCTACAGAGGCTGGTCCTAGCCAAGGGAGACCAAATAAATAACATTCATTTTGGGCCCTTCCCTTTCTTTCCCTCTCGGGCTCACAGCAGCTGTTTCTTCCTAAGCCATCTTTTATTTAACAGAGAATTTGGATTCTGTAACTTTAAGATGCAAGTTAACCAGGAGACTTAAAAAAAAAAAAAGGATATAGAAGCATATTTAGGAAGAAAGGTTAAAGGAAAGAGAATACTTTAGGATGAGAAAGGATTTTGTAAAAAAAAAAAAAAAAGCGGGGGGGGTGTCCACAAGAAAAGATAAGGACAGCCTTCCCCTAAAATGCAGAGTAAGTCATCATGAAAGTACAGAGTAGGCTGTCATAAAAAGATGGAGCTTATAAAAGCTTATGTAAATGATTAGGTTGACTAAAATCTAAGAGTTACATTAAAGGTTTTGTAAGGTCAAAATTTAATGTACTGATGCTAAACTAAAACTTAATCCTCTAAGTTTTAGAGGATTAAGTTTTGTTTTTGAAAAAACAAAAACTTTTTCCAAGATAACTGTCAGGGATTTTTGGTGCTACAGGTTGATCCAAGAATTTACCAAGACAATCAAGTAGGAAAATAAAAGTTTATTTGAACCCAGAGAGGAAATAGGCCACTAAACACAGGGAATGCCACTGACTGATATGTGGGTTAGGACAAATTTACTTATGTAGAGCAAAGTAAAAATAAATCCAAAGTACACCCTCCAGATAGGATTAAAAAACTCAAAAGAGAAGTACTGCTCTGGAGGTCTTGAGACCTCAGATTTTTATTGGAGTCAACAGAGTAGAGGTAGGTAGTTCTAAAAAAACAAAAACAAAAAACCCACTGCACTATGCATCATCAACTCCTTCCACATGTCAGGTGGAGGAAATTCTTGGCCTGGGATGGTCAGGGGGATCCATTGGTTAGGTCAGCAGAACCCTGCTAGATGTCGTGAGCCATCTGTTAATGTCAGCCATCAGGTTTCCTAACTTCACACTTAGTTCTCATGAATATTTACTTGTGTTATCTGCTGATTTCTGTCAGGGTTTTGACTACTGAGATTACTGAGTACTGAGTCGTAACTAAATAAAAGTTTATTTAAGAGTAGGTTTATGTCAAGTCTTCTAGATGACCTCATAATTGTGGTTAAATAACTATTGTCTTACATGATCCTAATGTGGTTAGTACCCTATATGTGTCTCTGACTAGATTATTTGGGATCACTGACACTGCCTTCTAAACTGATGGAAGTCTAAGGTTTTACTCCAAGGGTAACAACAATATATATAACCTCTAGAGAGCTGTGATGCTGTTGCTGGCTCCTGTACATTAAATATATTTATGTTTCCTAAGTATATCAGGTCTTCTAAAGGAGAAAGTTTAGATAAACACTGTACCAAGCTGGTGTCCTTCAAATTAAAACTTAATGCTATCCTTTTGCAGCTTTTTATACATATGTTCCTAACTATAAAAACAACAACAAAAAACCTAATGGTGCTGATATAACACTGTCAATCATAATTATTCTGTAAATAATAAAAATACCTAGATGCTAAATTGTCCATCAGAATTTTTACCATGGCTATTTTAAGTTTTTGTCATTATAGTTCTGATCCTTCTAGAGCATTTACAATTAAGTACATAAAAAATGACTCTAACAAGTTATTCTCTGTCAACCAAGTTAGCTTTTTTAATATTTACTTTTGTTAGATTTTATTTTGTGTTGTAATTATCTAGAAGCCCACTATCTGAGAGTATCTCCTTCTAAGCCTTGAATTTGCTTGAATTTGGCCAAAAGGGTCCAGTTGGCACTGATTCCAACTTGACCTACTTATTGCTTCTCCCTTAATGTGGGACACATTCTCACAAGGAGGGACCAAAATGACCAATGGAAAAAATCTTCAGTGAAGACTGCTTAGAGACAAACAGTTTGGAGAAATGGGGAGAATGCTGTCAAAGTTCAAATGGAGTCACTCATGACAGATCTCTCAAAAAATAATCAAAGCCAAGAGAGTTAAAGAAGTAGTTCTTATGCATGTGTGGCTATCTGGCCTTAAAGCCCATCTAGACAGAAACTCACATTTTTGGCCACTTTACTTTAAAAGAGACAAAGTGATAATTTCTACTGGCTCCAGACATGTCCTATGGTAAAGATGGTGTTTTTTAGTTTTGGACTTAAACAATGGGTTTTTCTTGGACTCATGGACCCCTCATGTAGACTGTCATGAGACAAGCTGGTTGCCTACTGATAATATATTGTTGCCATAGTAATCCTACTCAATATTAAAAAAAACAATCCACAGGTTCAAATGTTTAAAAAATGTGGTATAGCCAACATCTCCTGCTGCACATATATTATCACCTCCAGACAGGTGGACACCCACACTAAGATGATGCTTCATAAGGTTAAATGGTTACAGAGAACAATCAATAAATGCACAAGCTGTTGGGCAAGTATGGGGAAAAATTAAATCCTGGCTACCATCTCCAACCTGGTTCCTCCCTCTACTCAGCCCCCTGGTTGTAATAACGATTGTACTAATGTTGGTTCATGCATTCACAATCTGCTTGTCAAGCTTGTTTCTTCAAGGTTGGAGACAATCAAGCTCCAGATGGTGATGGATGTGGAGCTACACATGCCAAAGGCCCTCTCCTGGTACCATGGACACTTTACAGACCCCCACCATCTAGGAGGAAGCCCTGACTGATGTCCAGGGACCCCCACAACGCCCCCTCTCAGCCTAAAGCAGTCAGACAGAGACAAATTCCCTTTTCCTGACAAAAGTCAGAGCTGCCTCTGGAGAGGTTAAAATGTAAGAGGACAAGTGTGAGGGGAAATAAAATGGCAGAAATGTCCCCAGGAACAAATGGCAACCCTGGGGATGAAAAGGAACAAATGGCAGAAATAACCCTGGGGAGGTAAAGGGATGGGTGGTAGAAGTAACTTTGTTTTAGATAGAGGAGATAGGAAGGCATACTTAAAAGCAAAACATTTAGGAAGACTGAGAAACCAGCTTAGCACACGGGTGCTGAGGCACAGTAGTTTCTCTTCCTGGACAAGGAAAACAAGATAAAACATTCCTAAGGGCAGACATCTATAGAGATGAGATATAGACCCTTAAAGGAGAATTACACAGCAAACTTTCCCAAGAAAAACAAAGAAAGGGGTCTCACCAGAATAATGAGTGTAGTCATACAATGTACACGACTGGTTTCAAGGACAAGATGGACTAAGGAGATCCTCTTGGAATGTCTGGCTTGATAAGGGTGGGGGGCAGCCAGATGGTTGGGGTCAGCAAGGTGTTAAATAGCTGCAGCTTCAAAAGTAGAGTGGGGAGGGGTGCCTAAAGTCAGCCCGTTTAATCTCATGAACTTCAGCCATCCTTTGGCTTAGTTCTTTTACTAAGTCCCACACATTGGGGTGCTTTGCTATCCTTTCAATAAATTGTTCTTGCTTTACTCTTAACTCCTGATCTGTGGTGTAAATTTGCTTTAACTCTTTAACTGCTTGTCTGGTGTCTTCAATCATTGACTGTGCCAGGACACAAACTTGGGGAACAATCCAGTCCGGTATCAGGGTCATCCTTACCCCTCACTGATCCCAGTAGCCATGAGGGAACTTGAGCCTGGACTTGAAACAATCCCACTTGACTAAGAAATCTGGTACATGACAGTAATTGAAGTGTTCTTCAGAAAAATGGCACCTGCTAGCCAGGTGCTGGTGGCTCATGCCTGTCTGTAATCCTAGCTACTCAGGAGACAGAGAATAAGAGGATCATGGTTAGAAGCCAGCCCTGGCAAGTTCATGAGACCCTGTCTTGAAAAAACCCTGCACAAAAAAGGGCTGGTAGAGTGGTCAAGGTGTAGTACCCAAGTTCAAACTGCTGTACTGCAAACAAAAAAAAAAAAAAAGAGGAAAGAAAGAAAAGAAAAAATGCACCTGCTAATGGTACTTGGAGGGGTGATGGAATTAAAATTAGATTTTGTTCCCCTTCATCATTTAATTTGAAGATTATAGAGGTAGTTTTTAAAGGTCAGATTGAATTATTAATTAAGAGATTTGAAATTAGCAAATAAAACCACTACTCATAACAGTGATTAAGGAATAACTAATCAGACAGAGGAAAATGGCAGCAAAGTAGAGCCAACAGTAAAATTATTTTTTAACTAGTTATCATAGAACCTCCAGGTGATGTTACAGAGAAACTAAGACATTAATTTTATTTTTCTTTCTTAAGCTATAACTTTAAACAATACTAAAATCAAAAATAAGTGTTTATCAGATTTCTAGGACACAGTCAAGGCAGAACTTCCGCCTCTCTTGCAGGTACTGAGACACACAGGGACTAGCTGTGACCTCCCTTTATCTTTTATTCCACACATGAGGGAAGTAAGGTAATGCTATCAAGGGTAAAATCTTTGGACCAATCGGTGTTTATATAAATCGCTGACAAGCTCTGGCCTTTTAACTTTTAAAATTACTTAGATGTTCTTTAAAGCCAATGTTTACTGCCCCCTTTGAGAACATAAAGATCTTTTTTTGTTTATAGGTGTTTTTTATTTCCTCAGGTACTATATTTGACAGTCTTGGGTTTGATGCCCTCAGTCTATGTTGGGACTCTCAGATTTCATATCATTTTCATGTAACAAATTTAATTATTTGTTTTTTAAGACAAAGCAATATGCAGACAGCTGATTTCACATATATAACTTCAGCTTGAAAACAAATTAAAGCAGCATTTACATAGATTTCTATATTTAAGCATTTGTTATTTATTAATTGACTAATCCACACGACAAGTCTGTGAGGTAGCTCAGCATGCCTTTAGTATGAACAGATTAGGAAAGAACAAGAAAACAAAACAAAGGGTTCCCACAACAAGCTGTCCATCAGAAGCCTCTTATGCTCACAAATAAGAAACGACCAATTTCTTTGACAAGTTATCAAATGAGCAATGGGATAGTTAGCTTGAATGAAAAGTAGAGAGCAGAGTTACTACCTGGCAATTTAGAAAGGTTATTTTCTTATTGAGATTCTAATATTCTGTGTTCACACTGACCTGTCAGAAATATCTCACTCTAAAGATTAGCTCTGAAAGAAATGTGATCCCTGCCTCCACACACACACACGGGGGCTCAAGTTTTCCTCAGGAGTATCAGTATTTTATATGTAGCTCATATTTTTTTGTCTTTTGTATGGTTGACCTAACAAATTCACTCGATAGAAAGGTGTGAAAAATCTTCCCTGTTATGTTTCTGTGTCATCTCAGAGGCAAGTGAGAAGCAAATTCTGTTGCTTTTTATAGTCCAGCGATAGCAGAGGACTCACTGTGGTCCTGGTATGTAGCAGACTGCTTTACAGCCATGTTTATGTTCAGTGGGCTGTGGAGACTGAATATAAGGGAAGCTCGTTAATTTGGGTTTCACTGCTATGGCAATTGCGGCCACTGGCACAGGTGCTAGCCTGCAGTGTATCCCTGCACTAACCAGAAAAGAACTTTTGGTAAAGCAGATTTGGATTGCATGACCAGGACTACAGGAGAAATTTACCTTTTTAAGAAGATAGGCTGGGACTGGGCCTGTAGCTCAATGTTACAATGCTTGCCTAACTTGTGCAAAGACCTGAGTTCTATCCCCAAGACTGACCAAAAAATAAAAAATAACAATAATGATGGTGACAGACCCTTTCAGCCACCTAACAAGTGTCCTTTTAAGTATAAATATTTTCACTCTAATATAAGGAGTCCATTAGGCTTGTGTGTTGTTAATTCTGAATCATTTTTCCCTTCATTGCAACAGAACTTCAAATGGATAGTACTTACTTCAAATACTCTGGAACATCAAAAGTATTTCAAGTATTGATAATTTGGATAATTTCTTTCTTCCAAATAGATAAGGTTCCCTTATATTCCCTTGAATTGACATTTTACAGAAAATCCTTTCACTTGAGTTCATATTTGCTAGAATCCATGCTCACTGGGCCATAGGACTGGGACACAGCCAGGTCTTCACGGGTCCCTTTCCTCGTCATCAGAATTTATAGGTCATTTGAAAACATTTACCTTACATCCTACTCCCCTTCACTCATATAAACTGAAAAGTGAGATAAGACTTAATTAAATACACACAGCCATACCAAAGCAAACAAAAACAGAATAATGACAAACAGCTAGCTTCCCAAGTAGAATGTTTCTATTTAAGAATTCCCAAAATATAAACAACATTTATGAGTCCTTCCTGCAGAAAGCTGAGTATGCCATCTCCATGGTGCACTGGAATCATAACTTGCCTTATCTGTATGGGCAAAAATAAAGAAACTTGAAAAAAATCAAACAAACTAAACTCTTGGCAGGGTATTCACTTTCACTTGGCAGGCTATCAAGGAGCCATGGTATGTGGCTGAGGAACTCTGAAATAATCTGATTATTATAGCTAGACGCTTATCTATAAAGGGTTTGGCATAGCTTCTTCGTAAAGCAAAAGAAATCTATGTTCCTAGACTTTTCTATATTAGGTTATTAAAAAAATAAAAACACAACACTTCAGGGCAAGTGTTCAGTCACTAAACACAAATAGAAACAAAGATTTTTAACTTGGACAATGCTTATTTTACAGCAGAATTGACAAATAAAGCTTTATTTAACAAATTCAAGGGAAACCCTCACTGGAGGTTTGTAGCTCTGTTGTGTGCTTCTTTCCAAAACAACAAAAGAGATTCCTTCCCATCAAACCCTCCTTTGTTCCCACAGGGCGGCACATGGTGGTGTGGCTGCTTCTTGCCCCAGGTGCAGAAACTGGCAGCCCTGGCCCCTCCTGAGTGTGCCCTTCTCAAGGGAATGGTGCCGAATTCCACACATAGGAAAACAGGTACCTTAATAACAACACTGTGCAGTTCTGTGTCATTTCACTTATTGCTCACTGGGTTGTAACCACCTCAGCTCTCTGTGGAAAACAATGGATTTCCAGAAAATCCTGATAGCAGCAGATCAATCTTGATTCCAGCAGTCACAGGTTGTAAAGGGCAGCCCAGCCCAGTTCAGTTTAGTTGGTGCCCTGAGAACATCCAGGTCCCACCTGCAGCCAGCCTGCAAGACACGACTTCAGTCACCGTGTAGAAAATTAAGCCAAAGAAAGAACTTTATGATGGTACTCAGAGATGATCCCCATCAGAGAGTAACAGTTTTCCAGTCCATTGTTCTATACAGGGTGCTCTTTTCAAAGTTACCCATCTCAAATCTTGGCTCAGTGATAGGACTTCAATAAGAAACAGAAGAAAACAGGGGACCTCACTATCCCTAAGGTTACGACTTCTTCAGGATTTATTCAATTCTTTCCAAATTGTCAGTGACCCAAATTCAAGCCCATAATTCAGGCCAACTTCTTAAGACACATCTATTTCCACCTCATTCTGGGATTTTTAATTCTTTTGGATGCCTTTGGGAAAACAGCTTACCAAGGTTAACTGCTGTGAAGACGTTTTTGCCTAAGAGGATCATCATGCAAGCAAACTAATTCTTTCCCTAAGCTATGATGAGGCAGCTTGCGATGAGGACCTGGCTTAACCTTGAGACACTGTCCTTTGAATGATCAGAAGAAAAGGATGAGGATTCTTCCTTTCTATGTCCTCTCCGCTCTTGTGCGCTCCTCATTTAGCTGGCAAGTCTGGCTCTCGTGTTTGAAGGTGAAGGACTGGTATTTGTCCATCATGTATCTTCTGCTAATAGTGATTTGTTCTGGTTCTGTGCGTGTTGCACCAGTCATGTTCAACACGATGACAAAAGAATGTTTATTTCTGGACAGAGGTGACTTACATCGAAATCATCAAAGATTTCATAGAATAGTTAGACTCTGAGAAAATCTAGAATAAACCGGACATTAAAATTTTTCCACTCATTTAAATTTGAATAATATTTCAACTGTTGCTATAGATTACAATTTAGAACATATGCTAAGTATATTATCAGGAAAGAATTTTTAAAAATCCATCCAAATATCATAACTTACCACAAAATTAAAAAAAAACAGAAAAAGAAAGAAATCTCATTCACTTTCCAAAATCAAGATTAGTCACATGCTAATCTATGGATCCTCATAAGAAGTGTTCATTGTTTAAGAAAATATCCTCCTCTGGTGGTTGATAAGCAAGTCTTCACAGCAAAGAAATGCTGGCATCTTCTCTTAACTCTTGATTGATGTTTTCACTACTTATTCTTCAGGCTATAAGACAAAAAAGAAACACAGTCTCACCTTATTTCATAATTACATATACCAACAACTCCCCCATCTTTCTCCTTCCCTCCCCACCCCCACATCATTTCAACCATGGAATTTAAATAAAGCTGCATTTAATGATGTATCTTTTAGTTGCTAAATAACCTTAATCACAAAATGCCATCTCCATGTACATACAAGAGAATTTATACCTCTGCACTGTCAATCCAGATGCGAAGTCCATTTCAAATGCTTTTAAAATAAAAACAATAACTTTGTTTTTACTTATAGCACGCTGCATATACCCATCTTCAAGTTTCAGGTGCAACTACACACAGGACTCTCTTATTGGGAACAAAGAACAACACTGTAGTACTTGTATTTCAAATTAACAAAAGCTTCATTCAGAATTTTCTCTTTTCAGTAAAAGGGAAAAATGTTTCTGACTTTTTCCTCAAAAAGTATTGATCAAATTGATAACTCATTTATAAAGAATTCTTAGTTTTCTTTCCTTATGGCAAGCCTACTTTTTATTAAGAAATTCATGTTTATTTTATGTCATCATTTAATCTCCACAACTACCTTTAATGCATGTGCCATTTCCCCCAATTTTAAGGTGAGAACACTGAGATTCAAGTTAGCTGAGTTAATGTCACACATCATATAACCGTTAAGGGGTGGGACTAAACCCTGAAAAAATGAAAATTCAGAGGTGAGAGAGCTTGCAGAATTTGTGCAGTGGGCTTCTCTTATGTTATCCCTGGGCTCTGGCTGAAGAGAGGCTTAGCTTATTTTAGGGAAGAAGGGTGGCAAAAGTGCTAGAAGTTAGAATCCATTCATAGATTTTCCTGTCCCTTCTCACTAAGACCCAAATGTCTTAATGGCAAGCTGATGAATGAAAATTCAAAAGCTACAAAGGAAAACTATCACTCACTTAGAAGCACACAGCATATGCTGAAACCTCATTTTCCAAGAAGAGTGCTGTCACAGGATATTCTCGGGATCAGAGTAAGAATTTGAATGGTATGGGTAGAATACGAACTAAAAGAAAAACACTACATACATTTTTAAAAAATAGCTTTGAAATTTTGTCTTGGAATGACCCTGGTAACCACAGCCACTTTTAAATAGATTTTATAAAGAGAAAAATCCTGTTTTAAAAATCTCACATTCAGCTTCTGCTACTGTGTGGTCATGATCTAAGGAAATTCTTCAGTCATTGTCATCTTCATAAATTAATGTGACATAAAGGTTGGAAGTTCATACTGAACAAACAAGTATGATTCCATTTCTATAACATGCAAAGGCAAGCATTTTCAAATTAGAATGAGCTTGTAGCACAGCATCCCTGGGTAATTGTAAGGAGACCAAACATATCTACAGCTGAGCAGTCCTCAGTCATGATTATGTCATCAGAGGAAACTAGATGATGGGGGTGGAGGGGTTGGCTTTGTTTTAACTTACTGAAAGTGGTATATTAAGAACTTAATCCTATAATGAGAAAAATATCACTCACTTCCTTTTTATAGTCAGTATAATTATTCAGATCTTTTCTGAACACATAGAAGTAATGGCAAATTAAAATGTCTTTCAATTCCATATAGTTTTACAATTATTCACCTGTTACTGTTATCACTGCTGGAATGCCTCCTTCATATTTTAGTCAGCATCCCATTTGATACAAAAGAATGTGGGAAATTTTACTGCTATTAATAAATACATAGTCAACCAAACAAAGAAGAAAATTCTTTTTCATCTGAGAGATAAACTGCATAATTCATGTATTTTCAGAAATTTCTTTAAATAGAAAATTGAAGAAATGCATAGGGAAGAAGAATCTGTTACATTGTTTCTATTTGTAGGACAATTTTGGTTCTCAGAGTCTTAAATTTGATTCTAGTGGAAGAGACAATTGCAAATGCATCCTGCACATGCCAATCATACAGCTCACCTTATTTCATTCATATATATAACTATAAACACGATGACCACAATGGCCTCCATTTCATATTTGCTATCATTCTAAAAACACTGCAATTAGATATTAACAGAGATTTTTTTCCTTGGGATCTTGGAATGTAACAGAAAAAAAATATATATATATATGAGGGTGGGTACTGCACCTCCCAAAAAGAGAAGTTTCCATGTCTGGGAACTGTGGGGCTACAGCTAACTTCTGTGAACTACAGCCCCTATTGCAGCTCTGGCCATACAGGGGATGTGATGGCCTTTGGGACAAGCCAGATGAAACTCTCACAGGCAGGAACAGGAAGGTACATAGAGCTTCTGCTTGTTCCACTATTCCCCCCTTTGTGGCATTATGATCCAGAAAGATCCAGAGGAGAGGGGATGCTCCAATCTGGGTATTAGACAGAAATTTTAATGTAGATTGATAGGAACCTCTGAAAATAGCCCCAACTTTGCAAATGACCACAAAGGTATGCAATCCTCCTAAGATACTAAAGTGAGAGAGGGACACAGAAAGCATTTGAAGGAGTGTTTAGAAAAAAAATCTAGTGATTTATTTCTCCCACACTAAATTTAAGCTATTCAACAGGCCAGTTAAAAAACAAAACAGAGCATCCATGACCATTATAAAGCCAAGTTTCTGATAGCCAAATTAACAGAGACCCCAAAACCCATCATGGGCCACAGCTTTTATGAATGGATATGGACAGATTTTGTTAGACCAGAAGTCATTTTTCAGGCTTTCTCCAAAACCATGCCCTAGCCTGAAAAGTAAGTGACATCCAAGGACTCAATTTACTAAGAGAGTACAATGATAAACCCAGTTAAATTTGATTTCCAAAACTGAACAGAAATTTAGGGTTTCCCTAGTCTTTTCATTTTTCTTCCTCAGTTCATAACCAAATAATCACAGCTCTGTTGGCCTCCTATTTTACTCCTAAATATGCCATTTCTTCTGTGTCTCTTGACACATGTCCTAGTCCAGACCCTTGACATTGCTTTAGTCTTCTATCTTTTTGAGCAGCTCTGCTACTTCATCACCCTGGTGCTCCAGTGCTTTACTTCCAGAGAAAACAAAAAATGTTTCATGTAAAGGTTGCTGATGACATGATGGCTGCCTTCTTTTCCAGGGCCATCTTTTTGTCAGTGACCCCTTCAGGATTATCCTTAGCTCCATGACTCTGGAGAACTGCAGCCATGTTCTCATGTGTTGCTTCAGTTCGTACAGCTGTTCCTTTTGCCTGCAAACTTGCTCCAGCCCCTTACTTGCTCAACATGTCCCGCTCCTCAGTGGAAGTAATGCTTTTTCCAGATATCCTTTCCTGAATTTACCCATACAACAAAATGTATTTGGAATGTTTTCAGTAGCTGCTTGAAAATGGAAAACCCCAAGAAAATGTCCAAGCTATAAGAGGTGATCGATCAACTCCAGGCTTAAGACAGGGGGTCTGATGTGTTTTGTTTTTAAGGTGGGTGACTGTCCATTTGAGTCAAGGGGGTTGGAGAAGAAAGGGGAGAAATGAGAGAGAATGTGGGAAAGGGAGATAAGACAGCAAGAGAGTGCAGCTAGGGAGATAAGTGTTATACGTTCAAGGTCTCTAAAAGACACTCAAATCTTAAGTATAGTTGCCTAAACCAATAAATGCTTGTAAAGTGTTCATTTTTAGCAGAATCCTGTGTAGTCAGGTTGATACAAGGAATGGGGAAAAGCACTCAAATGTAAAGGGGACAAAGATGCAGAAAGAACACAGATGTTCAGAATTAAAGGTGTATGCAAGGCTTTTGATGGTAACAGGTAGTCCTAGGCCAATTTGAGGTGACCCAAGGTGGGACAGGTTTCAGTTGGTATCTCTGACATCTGCTAAGCACAAGATGAATTCATACAAATTCTTCCTGGGAAAACAAATCCAGTAAATATATAATCCCTGGGCTAAAAAAATAATTTAAGAAAATTCAGGTTAATTCAGAGAAAAGTCAGGTATTATGAACAGAAAATATGAATATTCAAAAGTATATGATATTTAAAATGAATGCGGCTCTGTTACTTCTTAATAACATAGACTAGAAAAATTGGCAAGAATGATTCATAATTAACTTACCAAAACACCTAAGAAAATAAGCCTCCTCTGCTTATGTAGAATTTATATTGTTTACATGCAAATGAGGGCTTATGATGTGCTTCACAATAGTTTATTCCCTTAAGAAGGCAAACATTCTCTTTATAATCTTGTTTACACTATTCATTTTCTTTGCAAAACATTTGTCATAAATTCTCACAATAATGAAATGGCAGAGGCAGAATGTGCCCTGAAAGCCACCTGAGGAGGCCCAACACCATCATTTTACAGGTAAAAAAGCCTGCAAGAGCTTTTAACATCCATACACACCCTCGTGGCCCTGAGTCCTTTGCCCTCGAATCCAGGCTCCCTTTCTGGGATGACTCCATGCCTGCTTCATTGGGTCTCTAGCCAAGCAAGCAAATGCAAATGGAACAAGAAGCCTGCAAAGTACCAGGCTTTGAGGCTTTATCAGGACCCAACAGTCTCTTAGATTGGGGCAAGAGTCCTGTACCCTTTGTCCATCCACCTACAGAGCAGGAATCCTGATTAATTCTTGCTTATTTCTAAGATTCAGCCACCACATCATCTCCTGCCACCTTCCTGACTTCTCTGACCCCGACCCCTTCTTCCTACTTGGGTGTCTGTCCTGAGTGCTTTCCTCTATTGCTTCAGAGACCATGTCTTGTTTCAGTCTTTTGTTTACTGTCTGTGCTCCACCAAAGAAGTCTGGGAACTATATTTCATATTTTCTCTGTTAAAAGACCTAGCACAGAAATGATATGTAACATTTCCTAAATAAACAGAAGGGCAACCAGAAAAGGAAATCAACTGCTATGTTGGGAAGAAGCTTAACTCTCAGATCCTCACATTT
The DNA here is from genome assembly GCF_047511655.1 of Castor canadensis. NCBI lineage: Eukaryota > Metazoa > Chordata > Mammalia > Rodentia > Castoridae > Castor > Castor canadensis. The sequence goes on along the minus strand of NC_133399.1, from coordinate 56,585,439 downwards.
CTCATCCTTGTCCTATCTTAGGCAAGTCCATTCCTAGCCTGCATTTTCAGATAAGAAAAACAATTAAGTACCCAGAGCATCCTTATCTCTATTCCTATCCCTTTGACTATTCTTATATATGCAAGGACTTGTGATTAACAGTTACAAAACTTGATTTTAAGCCCACGTCAATTGTTAGGAGTAGATGTTCATGAACCACGTCATTAACTTTGTTTAGCCTTGCTTATCCATCTCTAAAACAAAGACATCAATAATATCTTCCTCATAGGAGTGTCATGAGAATAAAATAAGAAAATGTATTTGAATGTGCTCAAGAACCACTAAAAATGTAGAGATACAGCTAGGCCCGATGGCTCATGCCTGTAATCCTAGCTACTCAGGAGGCAGAGATCAGGAGGATCATGGTTCGAAGGCAGCCCAGGCAAGTAGTTCCCAGACCCTATCTCACCCTGTCTTGAAAAACCCTTCACAAAAATAGGGCTTTGGAGTGGCTCAAGGTGGAGGCCCTGAGTTCAAGCCCCAATACTGCAGAAAAAAAAAAAATGCAGAGACACTTGTGTCCTCATCCTCACTCTTGGTCACTTGAAAGAAAAATTTCTGATGGAGCTGTACAATGAAGAGTTTGTCTGGTCTTTATTCTAGGGTTTTGGGGTTTTTCTCCCTAACATTTGGAAATTCTTAAATGATAGAGGTATCATTGCTATTCATGGGGTACTCTGATAAGTTAATGCTAACAAAAAGGACATGGTGATCCCTAGATAGTTCTGGGATGAGGCTGGACACGCTGGAAAGATGAACCATGTGATTAGAGCATCGAAGACCATCTGTTAGGGAAAGGGACGGTCTGGAGATTGAGTTCAGTTGCACAGAGAATGATTCAATCAATCATTACTAATTAAGGAAGCCATGGTAAAAACTTTGGACACTAGAGTTCAGTTGAGCTTCCTGGCTAGTGAACACATCAATGTTCTAGAAGGGGAGTATGTACTGATTCCACAAGGACAAGGCACAGAAGCACCATGAATGGGATCCTCCCAGACCTTGTTCTCTAAACTTCCTCTACACTGGTTGTTCTGATTTGTACCCATTATAGTAAAACTGCAATCAAAAGTTTAGCTCTTTCCTGAATTCTGTGAGTCCTTCCAGTGAATTACTGAACTTGAAATAGTAGTGGATGTCCCCAAATTTGTAACTGGTCAGAAACACGTGGGCTGGGAATGCTCAGAGTTTATAGCGAATGTCCAAAGTAAGGGTGGTTTTCTTGAAGACTGTCTTTGTGAAAGCTACACTAACACTGAACAGTGTCAGAACCATGCTGTGTGATTGAAGTAGCAAACCTACCTAATTCTTTCTGTATACATAGCCCACTTCCATGTAGGACAAGCACTGAAAGCACATGGCAGAGGTACTTCAGTAGGTGTCAGAGTAAATTTTACCATCAAATGCCTGGCCTCAAATCCCACTTATGGCAATACAACTTCTGTCTCAGTGTCTTGGTCCATAAGATGAGTACGATATAATAATGTATAAACCTCACAGGGATGCTCTGAAGACTGAGTGAAATACTATGTATCTGTCACATATGGAATATCAAATCAATGTTGTCTCTTATGATCATTATTATCTTTATTGATCTTCTCAGTTTTATGAGCCTCAGTTTTATGCTAAGTCAAATACTGAGCCTTATATAACTGACAGACACAGGGACAGGGTCTTTAATCAGATATGCCTTTTAGAAACCAGTGGCCACTCTGGTTTTATCTTTTCCAGGATAGGTGATAGCTCATGGGAATCAATGGAATGTGGAATTCAATGGTAGGGTGGGAGAGGGTGATGAGTACACAATGTTATCCATGCAAAAATGGCTGTATGTTCTAGATTATTGTGGTACCCAGTAGCCACATGTGCTTATTTAAATACTAAGTAATTTAAACAAAATTTAAAATTAAATTCCTCACTTACACTAGTCACATTTCAAGTGTTAACAGATACATGTGGCTAGTGGTGCCAAATTACATTGAATACATACAGAATATTTCCATCACCACAGAATATCCTTGTGAACAGTGCTGGTCTAGAGTCATCAAAAGTATCCAAAATCCATTATGTTTTAAAATGTAAATCATATTTCCTTCTTTTTTAATTCTATAAGGCATGTAAAATCCATTAATTTTTTCTCTTATGCAGAAAATACAATAAAGAAACAATAGGTGATTTTTGTAGAGAAATGAGCTGCTATTATGTTCACATAGTCTCTTTCTTCCTCTCTTAAGCAATGTAGTGCTGTGAGCCTACGGAGTAAATGAAGATGTCAGAACTCAATATACTATCTTCCTCCCTTTCAACTCACATGCTAACCTCCTGTGCTGCACATCTTTGGACAACCTGGAGCCCAGCAATGCCAGTGGATCCCTGATATGTTCATGTCAGCAATGGTGGCCACGGAAAGCTGTTGCCCAAGGTGGTCCTCAGGTACAGTGGGTTGAAGGTATGAGGCAAAGTAGCAGAAGCCCAGGGCAGAGCCAGTAGATGTGTTTGATTAGAGTGGGTGGGGAGAAAGTGATAAAGACTGAAAAGAAGCACTGGGTGGGGGATATATATATATATATATATATATATATATATATATATATATCTATATCTATCAAGAGTGGGGGCAAGTCCTGACTACAGAGGCCAGACTGGGATGGAGAAGAGGTGGAAGAGATGTGGGAGTCTGCACCCACGTGTGGGCCCGAGGGGTCAAGATGAACTTTGCTGAGTTGCTGAGTTGGCCAGCTGGTGATAAAAGTAGTAGTAACAAGATAATACAGTTTTTATAGCACATTATTTGTCAATATTTATCATTAAGACCCCCAAATGCTATATGATACAATTAGTGAACTCAGAAAAAGTATGAAGGGGGAACCTATGGCTGCATTATGAGCATTATTTCTTCTCCGAGAGCCTTAGCCTTCTCATCTACTCAATGAATAAAAGGACTGACACATTTTCTAGGTTCTTTTTACCTCCAACATACTGAAATCCTATGATCTGCCCAAGGACATGACAGCAGAGATAGACTCAAACCTGTCTGTAATTTCATTCTAAGTTCAGCAGTTTTCTGTGAATTCCATCTAAATGATCACAAACTCCAAAATGACAAATCCACAGAGAGAATTCTACACCAACATTCTTTTCTTCCTTTTTTCCTTCTAGCTAAGTTTATGTGCTACCCAGCACTAAACACAAACGTAACCAACCTTCCAGCAGATATTCACGTCCACTACTGAAAAACTGTCGGCACATTTTGCAAAAAGAGCCAAGCTCTATCTTATAAATGTGCTGATAGGCCAAAGGAGAGTCTAGGGAAACCAGCATGTGATCCTAGAGTGTCTCTTGGAGGCTGTGGTCTGGTGTGACATCCCTTAGAGCATCCAGATGTAGAATACCACAAAACAAAATATAAATTCAGAGGTCAGCAAGGTCTGTAGTATCTGTGGTAGGGCAAACTCAATGATGTGAAAATAACTAAGCAGCATGTAGGAATCGTCTTAATAAGGCTCCACTATGATCTCACATTCCAAAAGACTACATACTGTCAATAGTCCCAGGAGGACATCTATGATCCGGAGGGAGTACACAGCTCTAGAGTGCCACTTGATTCCCTCTAACTCCTGTAACAGATAGCAAATTACTTCAACTTTCTGACCCTCAGTTCCCTAATCTGTAAATTGAGGATAAGACATCTGTATAGGACATTTGTAGGGTATAAATGAGTTAATGAAAGCCCTCTGTAAATGGTAAAATTAGTGATAGGTAAAGCTATCCAGGTAAATCATTAGAATTATATTATTTTATATTATCATTGATTTTATCATTCCTTAAGTACTATTTTATACATTTTAATTAAGATAAGATTGTAGGAACAACACATTAGCCACTAAGACATTATCAATGATTTACTTACTTATAATGAATCTACATCACCATGGACTTCTGGGTATCTAAGCACTCAACTTTAATATACTTGAGCTATGAGAAACAAGATTTTCATCAGGCTGGGATGCTGGAAACTTTGGCAGCATTCAGAAACTGCAAGGGAAAATGAAGCCAATAGTGGAGAGGGAAGGGTAAGAAAGAGTAGGAAGATACCATGGGGGTGGGATTCATATATATGTAGGAGGGTTTTGAGTAAATATATTTTCTACCTCACAACTCTGCCCTGATGAACAACCAACACTGATGAACGTGGTGATCTAGGTGAAGAGATTATCAAGCACAGTGTGGAAGGTGTCATCTGACATTTTCATGCTGTTTATAGTAAGTGACAAGATTGCCATGGTGAAGGCAGAATTTTTTCTTTTTTTTTCTTTTATTATTCATATGTGCATACAAGGCTTGGGTCATTTCACCCCCTTGCCCCCACCCCCTCCCTTACCACCCACTCCGCCCCCTCCCTCCCCCTCACCCCCTCAATACCCAGCAGAAACTATTTTGCCCTTATTTCTAATTTTGTTGTAGAGAGAGTATAAGCAATAATAGGAAGGAACAAGGGGTTTTGCTGGTTGAGATAAGGATAGCTATACAGGGCATTGACTCACATTGATTTCCTGTGCGTGGGTGTTACCTTCTAGGTTAATTCTTTTTGATCTAACCTTTTCTCTAGTTCCTGGTCCCCTTTTCCTATTGGCCTCAGTTGCTTTTAAGGTATCTGCTTTAGTTTCTCTGAGTTAAGGGCAACAAATGCTAGCTAATTTTTTAGATGTCTTACCTATCCTATCCTCTTTGTTGTTAGTTGTACAGGGTTTCGAACTTACAAAAGCAGGTACTCTACTGCTTGATCCACAACTCCAGCATATTTTGTTCTGGTTTCTTTTGGAGACAGGGTCTCAGAACTATTTGCCTGGGCTGGCCTCAAACCATAATCCTTCTGATCTCAGCCTCCCAAGTAGCTAGTATTGCAGGTGTGAGTCACTGGTGCCTTGTAAACAAAAAGGAACCATGACTTGATAATTTTAAAGATTCTTAGTCTCTCCACACCTGCACACCCATGTTTATTGCGGCACTATTCACAATAGCCAAGTTATGGAAACAGCCAAGATGCCCCACCACTGATGAATGGATTAAGAAAATGTGGTATCTATACACAATGGAATTTTATGCAGCCATGAAGAAGAACGAAATGTTATCATTCGCTGGTAAATGGATGGAATTGGAGAACATCATTCTGAGTGAGGTTAGCCTGGCCCAAAAGACCAAAAATCGTATGTTCTCCCTCGTATGTGGACATTAGATCAAGGGCAAACACAACAATGGGATTGGACTATGAGCACATGATAAAAGCGAGAGCACACAAGGGAGGGGTCAGGATAGGTAAAACACCTAAAAAATTAGCTAGCATCTGTTGCCCTTAACTCAGAGAAACTAAAGCAGATACCTTAAAAGCAACTGAGGCCAATAGGAAAAGGGGACCAGGAACTAGAGAAAAGGTTAGATCAAAAAGAATTAACCTAGAAGGTAACACCCACGCACAGGAAATCAATGTGAGTCAACTCCCTGTATAACTATCCTTATCTCAACCAGCAAAAACCCTTGTTCCTTCCTATTATTGCTTATACTCTCTCTACAACAAAAGTAGAAATAAGGGAAAAATAGTATCTGCTGGGTATTGAGGGGGTGGGGGGGAGAGGGAGGGGGTGGAGTGGGTGGTAAGGGAGGGGGTGGGGGCAGGGGGGAGAAATGAACCAAGCCTTGTATGCACATATGAATAATAAAAGAAAATAAATAAATAAATAAATAAATGAATGAATAAATAAAATAAATTAGTGAAGCTAAAAAAAAAAAAAGATTCTTAGCCTCTTCAGATAGTAAAAGATGCTAAGATTAAGAAATGGCTTTTATGCACAGTAAACTTTCTTTCTCCTCAAGTTTACTTTCCAGTTTCAGTTATTTGTAGTCAACCATGGTCTGAAAACACTAACTGGAAAATTTCAGAAATAATTCATAAGTTTTAATTGTGCACCATATTCTGAGAAGCACAATGAGATCTTGTGCTATCCTGGTCCATTCTGTCCAGGAAGAAAATCATCCCTTTATGTAGCATATCCATGCTATATATACCACTCTCACGCTAGTCATTTAGTAACTATCTTGGTTATTAGATCACCTGTCAACAGTACTGTAGTGCTCGTATTCAAGCAACCCTTACACAGCCACCTGACACTATACCACAATGCTATGTCACTCATCACGCTTAGTCTCTTTGCACATGCATTATAACATGTCACATCACCACAAGAAGGGTGAGCACAGTATAAAAAAGATATTTTGAGAGAATATAGAATAAGGTATTCTGAGAAAACAAATTTGTATAACTTTTATACATTAGTATATTTTTATAATGGTTCTGTCTTACTATTAGCTGTTTTTATTAGTCTCTTACAGTGCTTACTTTATTTCATTAATTTTCTTTTGCAGTAATGGGACGTTTCAACTCAGAACCTTGTACTTGTTAGGCAGGTGTTCTACCACTTGAGCCACATCCCCAGCCTCCTACCTATAGTCTCCCATGTAGCTGGGATGGCAGGTGGATATACCATGTCTAGTTTATTTGTTGAGGTGCAGCTCTCACTAACTTTTTTTGCCCAAGCTAGCCTTGAACTACAATCTTCCTAATCTCTGCCTCCAGAGTAACTGAGATTACAGGTGTGTGTATCAGCAGACCCAAGCCTCTCTGCCTACTTTATAAATTAAACTTTACCATAGATAACCACGTGTAGGAAAAAACAGAATATATAATGTGTGATACTATCCACAGTTTCAGGCCTCCACTAGGTGTCTTGGAACTGATGACCATGCATCAGAAGGGACAACTGTACTGTCACAAGGGTAAGACTGAATAACCCTTGGTTAAGACTTCAAAAAGATCAAAAGATGAGAGCTGTTCTGTTCCCTAAATGGCCCTGTACAGAGATTAAGGATATGCCTTATAGGCTGTCTCCATGGAATAATGTCTAAGAAACATAAAGACATTGTCTCTCAGCTTTTTCACCAGGACCCAAAGGTACAGGACTTTTCTTGAAGAGATTTGTGCATGTGACATTTTTATAGATTGGTAAACACACAAATAAGATTCATAGAAATCCACAAGTACTTGAGAAATTGACACACAGAAACGCTGCCATTTTCTACTGAAAGAATTAGAGAGAGTATAAAATGAAGAAGCCAGTAGAACCCCAAATACCCACTAGCAGCAAGCAGGGAAGACAAATGACTTGAGTACAAACATACTCTAACATTTGTGAAAAAGGAAGGATAACTCAAGAGACAGTCAAGGACAGGCAGTTTCCAGAATGACTTCAAAAGTTCTTTGCATCCTGTAATCCATGTTGTGGTCTTATCCCCTCCCTGATTTTGGCTGAATCTGATGACTTGTTTTTAACACTTAGAATATTAGCATTATTGCTTCCAATGTGAGGGGTTAAAGGACTGTGAGTTCCATGTGGTACATATACCCTTTCATACCCTCTGATTGTCATTTGTAGCTGTACATCATGAGCTTCCCATGAGTGCAAGAGAAGACAATGGCCAGCAGTTCACCAGGAACTCAGACCCCCATTCCAACAACCCACAGGAACCAAATCCTGTCCTCAACCACATGAGTAACATTGGAAACCAATTCATCTCTTCTTGAGCCTTAAGATGACAACAACCTTGGTTGAAGCTTAGGAGAAACTAAAGCCTACAGAATCAGTTAAGCCATACCTGGATTCTTGACTCAGAACTGTGAGATTTAATGTCACTAAGTTTGGGGGTAATTTGTTAAGCAACAGCAGATAACATGTAGTGGTCCAAGTTGAATAATAAACTCATGTGTTGAAGTCCTAACCCCCAATATGCCAGAATGTGATCTTATTTGGAGACAGAATTACTGGAGATATAATCAGTTAAGATGAACTCATACTAGAATAGCTGTGTGTATCAGCAGACCCAACACTCTACACCAGTGTTACTGGTGTCCTTACAAAAAGGAGAAACTTGGACACTGCTGTATGTACACAGGGAGAATGCCATATGAAGACTGGGGTTTTGCTGCCATGAGCCAAGGAACCACCAGAAGCTGGAAAGGAGCCTGGGACAGGTCCTTCCCAGCTCCCTTAGAAAGGCAAGGTCCTGCTGATATCTGAGGATGGTGGCTTTCTAGCCTCTAAACCTTGAGACAATGCATTTCTGTTATTAGTGGTGCATGATGAACCGTTGAGGTATTCCTGAAATAGGAGGCAAAGTATGCTGACAGAGTACTGATTAGATGAGGCAAAGCCAAGGAATGATTTGCCAGGCCCTCCAAGTCCTCTGAGACTGTGGCACCTCCTCAATAAAGGCAGAAAAATAGAAAAAAGAAAAAGAAAAGGCCCACATTTCTGTCCCTCTTCAAATTCTAGTTCTCCAGGCTGTTCCAATCACAGAACAATGTGATGATTCACCCAGCGGGCACCACCTTACACCATGACCTCCTCTACACACCTCACTGATGTAAGGGGGGTAGAGCAGCTGCAGGTAAACAAAGCAAAGCAAAAATCCAAAGCATAGGAAAAGAAAAGCCAATTCAAGTAAAATCCACAAGGATCTCACCACCAGCACAGATTTGTCCCTAGGGAGAAAAAAATGCAAGTGGAGGAAGAAAATTTGACTCCATCTTGTATACTTTGGGTGGCAGCACTGGTTGACCTATTTAAAGAAGCCACAAAGTGAGTCACTTTAATGAGAAAAAAAAATCCTCTTTGAGTGCACCTCTTACATAAATGTGGACTCCATGGAGAAGCACACCAGAGCTCAGCTCTGAATGTGATCGTGTGGGATTCTTGGCAATAAGATCCATCAATTCTCCAACTCTATAAGTATTCACTTTCAGTCAGTAGACAAAAGGAAATTGATTATGGAAAATTCAGAGGTGAAAAACAGACACTCTGATTAAAATTCATGCTGACTGCCCTCATCTGGTGCTGCCAGTCCTGGTGGGGAAGAAAATCCTTTTTTTGTTTACTTTGTTAATACTCAAGAAGAAAGACTGAAGAAATGAATTATTTTCCAGTGGTCCTCAGAGGAAAGCACCGATTCTTGCAACAGCATAATTATCTGCTTCTAGGAGATGACCTTTACTCCCTGACGACTGGGCCAGAAAGGGAAGAGAAAGGGCTCTTCAAACTCTATGTAAGCTGCAAACACCAGAAAGCTGTCTGCTCCTAACCAGTTGCTACAGAAATGTAGGTTACAGGCAGCATATGGAACTGCACTGAAATACAGCTCACACTGTACCTCACATCCTCTGAGAAGACTCACATGCCCCACCACTAGCAGTTAGTAGAGGGTAATGTTTAAAAGCATTTAATATACACACAACAAGCTAACAGGGAAAAATATGGAAATGTAATCATGATAAAGAGTGACATTTCTCAAGGTGCATCATTTGCAATATTTTGATTAACTCCCAATTCTGAATGGCAAAGCAGCTTATGTTAACAAACAGGACTCCAATTAGACATCTGCAAGTACCATCTAAATGGAACCCTTGGCTGGCTCCCGCACATCGCTAATTTTCCCCAGTCTGTGTGTGCAAGATCCAGGGTTGGAAAGGTTTGCATTGATCTTAGGAACCACAGGGGGCCAGCATACAACCCCTACTGCTTTCCGGTCACTGTAGTTTTTTCATTTCTTTGGCTTCTCCCACAAGTCTCTCACAGCCTGACTCCTTGACCTAAAATTTAGTGTAGAAGGTAGCAGATCCTTGCAAGGAAACCTCCTGCTGATCACATGAAAGCATTTAACTGGCTATTTGGACCTCAGGGCCAGGCAGATCTATATTGCCATTCACTCAACATGAAACTTGGGGAGACTGCATAAGCTTTTTCAGCCCCAAACTCTCATCAGTGATTGGCAATGTTATCTGCCCCTTTCACATATTTAGGCACTGTGGTAAAGTGCCAGGACACAGCAGGAAATCATAACAGCAAAAACCCTGTCTTCCAGTTTAGCATGGAGAGACTGGCAATGATTGGAAATAAGTACATTATACGATGTATCTGAAGGTGATAAGGACTGTGAAGAAAAATAAAGCAGGGCAGGGGATATGGAGGATGTAGGAACAGGAAATGCAATTTAAAATATTGTGGTGAGAGAAGGCCTTGAGGGGAGATGGCCACTTGACATGTGGTTGTCAGGAGGAGCACGCAGAAAAATCAGCACTTGCAAAGGCACTGAGGCAAGAGCTTGCTAAAGAGGTCTTCAAGAAGTGGCAAAGAGGTCAGTGTGGCTGGAGATGAAGGAAAGAGGGCAAGAAGCTATGGGGAGTACAGAGATATCTGGAGGAAGGACTGTTTAGGTGTGTGGTGGGCCTTGTCAGCCATGTTAAAAGTTTAGACCTCAATTCTGAAGAAGATGAAAAGCTATTAATTCCTTTAGAACCAAGCAGTGGCCCGATCATTGAGAAACTGGTGAATTAAGAAGAGGAGGAGGAGAAGGAGGAGGAATGGCACAAAGCACACAGTGCATCTCTTTACATAGATAAGGTAACTTACAACATGCTATTTTGAAATCCTCTTGACATTCCCCAGAGAATGATAATCTTTCTTTCTCCCAAGACTGTGTGATTTACACATAAAATTTTGATTGAAAAACTTTATATTGCCTGAATTAATATCAGGAAACCTTACAAAAATGAAGATTACAACCAAAGCCCTTTGCTTTCTGAGAGAATCTGACAATTTCTGTAACTGACTTCTGTATGGCTGGGTCAAGGACATTAGATATGCTTCATCACCCATCATCAGTGCAGAGATAAGGGTGCTCTCGACAGCTGTAGAGTTTACTCCGCATGTTTACAGTGTACAAGAAAGAATTCTCCCAAAAGACATAAAGAAAGTCAAAGACAGGGACTGAAAGGTACCTTGTCTATTTAGTGACAAACCTGTTTTGGAATCTCATGTTTATAGTCATTATATTAAAGTAGGATTGTTTTTCTTACTTCTGGATTCTGCTATGTGGACAAAGGTCCAAAGAGATGCAGAAGTACCAGAGAAGAAAGCTCACTCATTTCCTCCCCATAAGATTTGAGGTTGTTAGTCAATTCTGTTAAAATGACTCCAGAGGAAGACAGACTCACAATTCCCAAGTTTGCATCTCAAGTCTGAGCTGTTTCTTGAGTGTTATGTAAAACTAAAACTAAAATTTATTTCTTCCCAAACCTGTCTCTTCATACGATGCTTACCTTAAGAAATGGCTCCTGTCTAGTATTCAAACCAGAAATCTGGGAATCAAAGTCCTCCCATACCACTGGTGGCCACGTGTCATTTCTGCCCCAAACACCTTTCTGAGCTTCTGAATTTCTACTCTTAATGCTATCATTCAGAACGTATGCTATTCTAACTCCTCTTCCTGTTTCTTACGACATCTTCTAATCAATTCACTCATTGATTTGAAGGGAAACCCCTGATTCAATGTCTTCCCTTAGAACTCTTCAATTTCCCCTCAGTGCACACATTGCTTAGATTTGACTGAGATTTGGTTGGTAAACACCTCTCTGGTATTACTCCTCAATATTCCCCCTTCCTGCTATCTCATTGCCCCAACCAAAATGCACCTTATATTCCAGCCACTGTGAGCTTACAGCTTACCTACAATGCATCAAAGTGGGCTAAGCACAACCTGGAGTGCTGGCTAGCTGAGACTGTGCTGGCCCTGAGATTGTGCCACACAGACCTGCACCTCTGGGGAGCACAGTCGAAGAGTCCCAAATGCTGAGCTCTGACTGCTTCTCTTGGGCTGCTTCCAGACCATGACCAAGTGTGATGGAGATGTTAAGGCAGGCCTTTTCTTGGGAGACAGGAGTTCCTCTGAAGAGACTTTGGCTCCACTGTCCAACGGCCTTGCTTTCTAAGATTATACAGTCTTCTAGGATGGTTCCACTCAACCATCTGACCTCTCTTCTTCATTTAGCATTAGACTTGTGGTCTGAAAGCTCCCCCAGTTTCAATGGATTCTTCTGCATTTTCTTTTGCAGATTATTTCCCCTAATAAAATTATTGCATGTTTAGTCCTCTCCTGGAATCTGCTTCTTGGAGGACCCAGTCACAGACTAACACAATGACCTCATGTAAAAAGCTACAATTTTAATTGATACGTGGCTCCTCTGCAAGGTACCTTACGACCCCAAGGTACAACACATCATATACAACAATAGAATATTAAACCTAACTATGTAATAGTACTGTTGATATAAGAGATGTAAATTTTCACATCTTGACTGCAGCATGCATGAAATGCCATGTTTCCTGCTTATTGCATCTGTTCATATACAGTGATGGTCACTTATGCTGTAATTCTGTATCCGTACTACTAAGCACAGTGGTTGGTCCCCAGAACTGATAATAGTTCATCAGCAACTAGGAGAATATTTAGTACATAGTCAATACTCAATACATATATGTTAGAAGAGTGTATACTGAATGAATGAATGCTTTCTGACTGAATGAATACACAAATGCACAGTGTACACGTTTGAGAGCAGAGATAGAAATCGAAGCTGTATTAGAAACACAGGGAGAAAGAGAAAGTGTTTTCTTTACTTAAAAAGCTAGTAGAAAATCAATAAAATCTAACTGGCAAGGAAGAATTGGAAAAAGATACCAGGCTGGTCTACTGATATTTACATTAAAAGTATAATTATAAATCAAATAATTGCTGTTTTTTAATTTTGTTGTTTGACTTGTAGCAGTTACATGGTTATTAGTTTTTAAGCAGTAGAAAATGCATGGATGTTCAAGAAAGTTGGGGACTTACAGTGAGGAACATACAACTCTACGTCTAATGAGAGATCTGATTCTGCAGAAGTGACTCAAAGAGAACCATTGCACCCACTTTAAATGTCACTATAGTAAATCTATGTTGTCAAGAGCAAGGTACTTTTCACAGAATGAGGTAGACTGATAGCTTACTCTATACTAGTGCTTTATTTAGTAGATTCTACATTTTAAGAAATGTCATTTAAACCATGATATAGCTGCATTTGCAATTTCCCATTTTCAGAAAGAAAAACTATGGTATAATAAAGATTAAAAACTTGAATTCAAAATTCAGTATTTCTCTTTTCTAACTGTGTGACTCTGAACAATGGACATAACTTCCCAGAGCACTAATTTCCTACAGAAGGAGAGCAGTATTAAAACTTCTCATATAGTGTTTGTGAGGAATGAATGAGATCATAAATGTGTATGCCCTAAGAATAGCGTCTAACACACAATTGCTGCTCCATAAACACTGTCTGAATTGGCAGCGAGGGTGCAACGGCATCTAATGCGTTTTAAATGTCTGAGATGAACTGACAACTTGGAATTTCTCCAAAATTAAATCTACTTGGAGAGGTTTCTCATAATAACCCACTTACTATTGTGGAACCCAGTTGCTGTTTTGATAACATTCCCAGCTCCAGTTTTAAGAAAAACTCTTCTTTTGCAGGGTCTAAGAAATTCCCCCAATGTACTTCCTACTCCTTGGTCATCTCAACACAAATCAAGCTGCCGCCACCACTTTTCAGAGATTTTAGTGCACCTGGGATGCAGTAAAAATAATACCCATGCAGGTGTAAAGCTGTGGTCTGAATGCTGAACTCCATATCTTTTCCAACATCCAACTATCTAAACCCTCAGGACCTCTCTCCCCTTTCTTACACTAAAACCCGTTTTCTGGAAAGTGTTTAAGGCATTTGCATTGAGACCTTTTGATAAATTTAAATAATATTTACTAAATTCCTACTTGTGCTAGGCATTGTATTAAGTCTTTTCAGAGATATATTTAAAAACAGACAATATTGAAACATGAATAAACATACAAACACTCTTTTGGGAGAACCTGAGCAAGTTGCTGAGTTGGCCCCATGGAAAGAAGATGAATTAACTGTGTCACCCACCAACACAGGCAACCACATGCTCTGCTGATATGCAAGGAAGCCCAGATGACTCCCCCAGACTTTGATTAGAGAGACGTGTACTGGCTTTAAAGACATGTCCTTGAATTCTTTCACACTCTTCCCTTCAAGAGGAAGAGCCTAATCAGCACCCACCCTCCCTTTACTGTGGCAGGACGTCATCTGCTTCTGACCAGTAGAAGAAAATAGAGATTTGGTCACAAGAGGAACTGTTAGTCTCTATGCAACTTCTCCTGGATTGCTCACTCTAGAAGAAACTGGCCACCATCCAAGGAGGAAAGAACCTGTGGAGAGGAATGAAGTCTCCTGATGACAGTCATGTGAATGAGCACTCTTAGATATGAATCCTTCAGGCCCAATCAAGTCTTCATTCACTGCAGTCCTGACATCATTCCTGATTCACAGAAACTGTAAGATAATAAATGTTTGTTTTAAGCTGCTTAATTTTGGAGTAATTCATTACAAAGCATTAGATAAATAATAAACTTCACTTTCTGATATTATAGAGTTTGTTACAAAGAAAAAGGTGGCATATTGTGTTTTAGGGTAGCTTCTGGTTCTTTGTTCTAAGAGCTTTGAGACCTAAAAATGCTAAAAAAATTTCAAAGCCATGGTTGACTGTGAAGGCTACAGATGGCTTTAAGGACCAAAATAATTGTACTGTGCATTCATATGGGATTCCATGACTGACATCATTTTATCCTTGTAGTAATTCCACTGGGGAATTTCTCTCTATTTCATAGATGATACTAAGTGAACTGCTTCAGTTTTCATAGATGGTGAGAAATATGGATGGCATGAGAATTCATGGCCTTTTGAATTTCAGTCTAACATAATTCTCTCTACATGAATCTTTTCCAAGGCCAGAGGCTGTTAACTAAAAGAGGAAAGGAAAGAAACACTAATTATTCATTTTGTGTCAAGAAGTACACTAGGTACTTCACAAACCTTTTAATTTAATCACCATATCCAATGATAGAGCTATCCTGTTAACATCAGTTTTCAGATGAGAACTCTTAAGGGTCAAAGAAAACAGTAAGAGCATTTCCAATGGCTATTTGTGCTACTTAAGGATACCAGCACTATAGATGACACATATATCCAAGTCACTGTGGTTTAATCTCAGTATTCTCTCCCTTTTCAGTTTTTGTAGTTATAACCTGAAGGTAGAATTATCCTTAAGTACTTTTGTCACTTAAAGGCTTTTATGATTGGGTAAAAGGCAAGGATAGAGCAGGTTTCAACTACAACTTCAATCCAAGCACCAACTTCAAGATTACTACCAACTTCTACTTCTATACTTTCATAATGACAAACACATCACTGTTCCTGAAAACAAAAAAATTAACTAAGCAAACCAATCTATGCTGAGAATAAGTCAATGGAAAAAAAAAGGAATTTCTGCCCTCACAGAGCTTATCTGAAAGAGTTAAACAATCATAAACATACTGAAATCAAGCAAAACTTTTGGGGAACTTAATTGTCTCATACCACTTCCTTACTTATTCTGGTTGGGTCATTAAAAGCAGGTACTGATCTTGTTTATCTGTCACCAACTACCTATCAAGTACTTCTTTCTTTTATTGGCATATATTTTATTGTACATTTGGAAAGGGGTCTCTAAGTACTTCTTTTCTTTTAAATTTTTTATTCATTTACTCACATGTGCATACATTCTTTGGGCCATTTCTCCCCCTGCCCCCTCACTTTACCCCTCATCCCCCCTCACTTCCAGGCAGAACCTGTTCTGCCCTTTCCTCCAATTTTGTGGAAGAGAAGACATAAGCAATAATAAGAAAGACATAGCATTTTTGCTAGTTGAGATAAGGATTGCTATACAAGAGATTCCCAGCATTGCTTCCATGTACAAGTGTGTTACAACCCAAATCGATTCATCTCTACCTGATCTTTTTTCTAGTTCCTGATCGCCTTCCCATATTGACCTCAGTCACTTTAAGGTTTCTGTATTAGCTTCTCTGCAGTGGGGACATCAAACACTTTTATATTTTGGGTTTCCTACATATCCCCATACCTCCAGTATGTGCTCTCCACTTAGCATGTGACCCAAATCCAACAACATTGCTGTATTTGCCCTAGATCTAAAGTCCACATACGAGAGAGAACATACGATTCTTGGTCTTCTGAGCCTGGCTAACCTCGCTCAGAATGATGTTCTCCAGTTCCATCCATTTACTTGAGAATAATAAGATTTCATTCTTCCTCATGGCTGAATAAAACTCCATTGTGTATAAATACCACATTTTCTTAATCCATTCATCTGTAGTGGGGTATCTTGGCTGTTTCCATAACTTGGCTATTGTGAATAGTGCTGCAATAAACATGGGTGTGCAGGTGCCTTTGGAGTAACCTGTGTTGCATTCCTTTGGGTTTATCTGGAGGAGTGGGATTGCTGGATCATATGGCAGATCTATGTTTAGATTTTTTAAGGAGCCTCCATATTTTTTTCCAGAGTGGTTGCACTAGATTGCATTCCCACCAGCAGTGTATGAGGTTTCCTTTTTCACCACATCCTTGCCAACATTTGTTGGTGGTGGTGTTTTTGATGATAGCTATTCTAACAGAGGTGAGGGTGGAATCTTAGTGTGGTTTTGATTTGCATTTCCTTTATGGCTAGAGATGGTAAGCATTCTTTCATGTGTTTTTTGGCCATTTGAATTTCTTCCTTTGAAAAAGTTCTGTTTAGTTCAGCTGACAAATCTTTATTGGTTCATTGATTTTGGGAGAATTTAGTTTTTTAAGTTCCCTGTATACTCTGGTTATCAGTCCTTTGTCTGATGTATAGCTGGCAAGTATTTTCTCCCACTCTGTGGATGGTCTCTTCCGTTTAGAGACCATTTCTTTGTTGTGCAGAAGCTTTTTAATTTTATGAAATCCCATTTGTCCATCCTTTTTCTTAGTTGCTGAGCTGCTGGGGTTGTATTGAGGAAGTCCTTGCCTATACCTATTACTTCCAGAGTATTCCCTGCTCTTTCCTGTACTAACTTCAGAGTTTTGGGTCTGATATTAAGGTCCTTGATCCATTTTCAGTTGATACTAGTACAGGGTGATAAACACGGATCTAGTTTCAGTTTTTTGCAGACAGATAACTATTTTCCCCAGCAACATTTGTTGAAGAGGCTGTCTTTTCCCCATTGTATATTTTTGGTGCCTTTATCAAAAATAGGGTGGGCATAGCTGTGTGGATTCGTATCTGGGTCCTCTATTCTGTTCCACTGGTCTTCGTATCTTTTTTTGTGCCAGTACCATGCTGTTTTTATTGCTATTGCTTTGTAATATAATTTGAAGTTGGGTATTGTGATACCTCCAACATTGCCCTTTTTGCTGAGTGTTGCCTTGACTATTTGTGGTCTCTTGTGTTTCCAAATGAATTTTAGGGTATATTTTTCAATCTCTGTAATGAATGTCATTGGGATTTTCATGAGAATTGCATTAAACATGTAGATCTAAGTACTTCTTAATCACAATCTCAGATGTTCTCCACAGTCTTCAAGAGTGACAACAACAACAAAAATAGCAGGTAATACCCAATAAGAGCTTTCCTGGGGTAGCACTGTTCTCCAATTTATATTAACAATCTTATGTAATTCTCATCACCAAAGGAGTAGGTACTGATTTCCCTTCATTCTTTATGCATGAAGAAACTGACACTTTCCAATGCTGCACAATAAAGGGAAATAAAGGGAATTGTGGTGACAAGGAATAGTACAATATAAGGAACCTGTATTCTTCATTATAAGCTATGCTACCTCTTCAGTCATCACTCCTTCCTTCTTCACGGATAGGACAGAGCCTACGAAACACATATTCACCCAACCTCCTTCACCTCAGTAGGAAATACACCTTCGATCCCTTTCCTCCTCCTGTCTTAAAGCATGTGCTTGTCCTCCTGCTACCAGGAAGGCTATATCTCATTCTATTCACCCTGTAACATACTATAAGCTGTCTTCTCCCTGAATGCTCCACAAACTGCCTTGGCTAGGTCATAAACAGCCCCCTTACAGACTAGGCAGTGGTATTTGTACTTTAGCTTACCAGATTTCTCTTGTGCTTTTGACACTGTCTCCTTAAAAGTCTGTCCTGTATTCTGAGAAATCAGCCACATGACTCTCCCACCTCTATAAACACTCCTTTTTGATCTCCTTCACCTGACATTTGAAGTTTGCTGTTTTCTACGGAGTCATCCTTTTTTTGGGGGGGGGTAGCAGTACTGGGGTTTGAATTCAGGGCCTCACACTTGTTAGGCAAGTATGCTACTGCTTGAGCCACTTCACCAGCCCTTAGGAAGTAATCCTTGCTTGCTCTCTTTTCACTCCATATCCTCATGATTCACCAGCATTCATGCTGGTTTTAACTACCACTACATGAGGATTCTCAAATTTATATTTCCCTCTTAATCAATTCCATGCCCCTCTGATGTGAATATATATATATATATATATATATACACACACACACACACACACACACACACACATTTTTATTGAAAAATATTTCTTAATGATCTATGGAATTTTCACACTTAACAGCAATAAGATTAAACTCACGACTTTCCTCTTTCAAACTAGGTTTTCCTCCTTTATTCAGGTGATACCATCACCTATACCATTCAGTACTCCTGTCTGAAGTCTGGCATTGTCTCATATGACTTGTGTTCATTTGTTCCTTTCTTCATCTCACAGTGCTGTTAATGTCTTAGATAACTCTTGCCTTCTTACTCCATCCAGTCTTACAACACCCCTTCCTGGTTCATAAGGGAGTCACTTCCTGCCTGTACTGCCTTCATAATTCCCTAATTATCATTTCTGTTTCTTGATTTTACCTTCTTAAAACTAACCTTCAGTATCCTGCACTGAGATGACTTCAATGTGATTCCATCCATGTAGAATAAGAACTTTTCTTTTTTAGATAATATTTAGTACTTCTAACTTCTTGCTAACAGTTTAGGTCTATTTCTTTACTGTCTGCATTCCAGGCTCTTTATTAATAATATTTTAAAGACTTGTAGTTTCCAAAAGGTGTCATTTCTAAGAATATAAACTAGACTTAACTAATGGTTCTGGACCAGCCTCAACTGCTTCAAACAAGGCTTCTCACATACCAGGCTGGCCATCCCTTTCATGTGTTCTCATAGCTCTCTCTGGACATGGCATTTCCCACCTTACATTAGCTTTACCTATCTCTGACTATCTCTAGTACTCGATTGTAGTACATGCCTTCTGTGTGCTGACCACTTCTAAGCCCTGGAGATACAGCAATGAATAAGACTCACAAACCCATGCACCGATGAAACTTTTGTTGTATTTCTAAAAGGAGAGATAGATCAATCAGATAGATAGATAGGTAGATAAATGATACACATAAGAAAGATACAGCATAGGGAGGGGATGTTTAGTATTAGATGGAAATGGAAAGTAGGATGATGTAACAGAATACTGAAGTGACATGTAAGTTGACATGAAGTTATGTTGGTTGACAAGAAGGAACTAGTTATGTGTTGATTGGATGAAAGGCAAATTCAATTCTACATAACATAGGGAATACCAACTAAGGAAAAAAAACCTGACTGATTGAAAATCAGAAAGAAGATGTACCAGTATGCCTGGAACATAGTGAGTGTTAGGGAAAGGCAAATGTGCCTAGAACCAGTCAGGAAGCTACTGTGAAGAATCGGCAAAGATAGAGCCTGCAATGTTGGGGTGCTGGTCCTGGAAATGGAGAAGCAGGAGCAGATCCCAGATTTGGAGAATTACTCACAGAAGTCATTGGCAGGTAGTTGAAACCCAACAAAGGAACCAAGGTTAACTGCCACATTTTTGCTTTGAGCAACTGGATAAATGGCAGTGTTATTTAGAGAGATGGGGAGAATGAAGGAGCCAGAAGGTCATGGAAGGAAATGGAATATTCTCTTTTTAACCCTGCTAAATTTGAGATGCCTACTATTAAATATCTACATTGAGAGTCTGGACTTCAGGACACAGTTGGAGATATAGATTTGAAATCTCACATAGGTGTGTGCAAAGTGAACACACACACACACACACACACACACACAAAGTTGGATTAGGTATCTTGCAAACAGTGTGTTAATAGAAAAGAATAGACAGATAACCCAGAATGGTTTCTATAGCCCCACTGTGAGCAAACTTTTGCAATAATCTTCCCAGACAGATACTGCAGAGGAGTTACTGAGGCTGGGCAAAACCTCTGTGTCAGTGGTTAGTTAGACCTTTTTGCTTTCTGACATCTGTCCCACACACCAAACTACCCCCTAGCTCATGCCAGTCTCAATGGACACCTTCCTGATGCTGCCCATATCTGTGTCTCCTAATCAGTTTCCAGCTCCACCTGTTCACAGTATGGCAAAGCTATTTTCTTTGGAATGATCTTCCATAATCCTGTCAAACTTTAAATATACATGTTGAAAGTAAAACAGACAATTTCACCAAAGAAAATTGAACATTTTATCATAACTGCTTATCCTGAACAATTTATATAAATAATACCACTTCCATTCATAGACAGTCCATTTTCTATGAAAACTCTGCAGCAATTCCCTATGCCACAGCCACAAGAGGAAGCATCTTTTTAATCATCAATGCTCCTTTTGAGAAAACAGATCATTGTATCTTTCCTTTCAAAGTAATCTCAGCATTCAGATAAAAGCAAGTATTCACCAGTGATGTTTTAATTCCTTAGTATCCTGGGTACAGGTCACTCTAGGTAGATAGATATTAATTATCTATACATGTGATGCTAGACGTTTCCATCAAAGGAATATGGTTCAGTTTAAAGATGAGTTGGTCTTTCATTTATATGTTTTTATATGTGCCTAAAGAAAAAGATTCAGAATGTCACTCATTAATAAAAATAAGTTCACATTCTGAGAAAACTGAAAGTATCTTAAATGTTATTTGTTTATTTAGATGGGGGTTCACTGTGTTTATCAAGGCTGGCCCTAATCTCCTTGGCTCAAGTGATCCTCCTACCTCAGTCTTCTGAGTAGCTAGGATAATAGGAACGTGGTACAGTGTCCAGCCCTGTTTATTTTTTTTTAGAAGGGCATATAAATGCAATGTTTTGGCTTCCATTTAGCATTACCTCTTAGTGCCATTGTTATTTAGCACCACTGTTGGTGTACTGTGTGGTTTTGCAGCATACTCTTCTGCCTAGGCGGCATGACCTTTCTTAGAATTTCCTGTCCTGTATATTTCTGATTTTGTCTTTACTCTCAGGTCAGCACTTACAGCTTATGCACGAGCATAAGATTCTTTTGCAGACAACACTGCCCTGAGGTTGAAGGTGTGGAGAACTAAGGTAGAGTTCAGTTCACGCTCAGAGATTGCTGCTCATAGGCTCTAGTCTGACCTTGCTCTTACCCCTTTCCACTTTATATTGTCTCTCAATAGCCTGTTCTCTGGACTTGATGCTACAGCATCAGATGCAAAGTCAATAAGCAGCCTTAGAGAGAACTCAAGAAGCTCACATAATTGCTTATGGTCAAATCATAAATCATCCCTGGTACAAATGAGGGAGAGAGAGAGAGAAACAGAGAGAGAGAGAGAGAGAGAGAGAGAGAGAGAGAGAGAGAGAGAGAGAGACTTACCTTACCTCCTGGTTTTGCTTCTCAGATTGGACCCAGCAGATACAATGCCCCTGTGCTGCTCTTTCCCTCTGCCCCTTTCTCTGCATTGGAGGAAACATCTACTCCCTAGCCTTTAGTTTTACCTATTAGAGGACTCCAGTGTCTCCATGTTAACTCCTGTTTTGTATCAGCATATCAGGTTTGTTTTCCAATTACTTGTAGGACATACCCACTTGAATAAAGCATTATAACTTCAAAGGCAGAATTTTCATTTATTTATTTTTTCTTTTATTATTCATATGTGCATACAAGGCTTGGGTCATTTCTCCCCCCTGCCCCCACCCCCTCCCTTACCACCCACTTCGCCCCCTCCCTCTCTCCCCACCCCCTCAATACCCTGCAGAAACTATTTTGCCCTTATTTCTAATTTTGTTGTAGAGAGAGTATTAGCAATAACAGGAAGGAACAAGGGTTTTTGCTGGTTGAGATAAGGATAGCTATACAGGGCATTGACTCACATTGATTTCCTGTGTGTGTGTGTTACCTTCTAGGTTAATTCTTTTTGATCTAATCTTTTCTCTAGTTCCTGTTCCCCTTTTCCTATTGGCCTCAGTTGCTTTTAAGGTATCTCAAAGGCAGAATTTTTAAAACCTAACTTACTGTTTAACTTATTAAAGTGTCACACAAGGGAAACACTGGTAAGGAGCTCTCTCTCTCTTCCCTCTCACCCAGTGGTTGTGATCAATGCAGCCTCAAACCATAAGCAAAACCCCTGGAAAATGAACAACCACTTCCTAATAGACAACCCATCTGGAATTTAAAAATCTTTCAACTTGACTCTTTCTGGCATTTATTACTCTGTTCTGCACCCTCTCTCTTCATCTTCCTTGATTTCTGAAATACTAATCCATCCTGTTCTCCTGCTTGTACAAGAGAAATATAAAATACATCATTAGGAGAAAAAGTGCTATTTTCTCTTTCTTTGTCACTGTGTATGTGTGTGGGGGGGCATATGGACAGTTGAACACAAGTGAACATACATATTTTTGCTATTTTTTCTCCACACACTCTCCTTGAATGATCTCATCCATTCCCACATCATGCATCTCAACTTCTGCTAGGATCTTATGACTCCCAAGTCTGTACCGCTGTCTCTCATCTGTTTTCTGAACTCCAAAACCATAAACCTAACAGCCCCCTCTCCACCCAAGACTAATTCATACTTGTTTCCCAGCCTGGGTTAATCACATCCCAGCATCTTTCTCTCATTTTCCACGTCTGTACTAATCTGTCCCTTATCTCAATTCCTTGATTCTTACATAAAAACCACTCTCATATTAGCATTTACATATCCTTTAGCTATTTTATCTGTTAATTTAGTCTCCTCAATTAAACTACAGACTTCTTGAAGGCAGGAATCACACTCTTAGCTGGTTCTACATTCTTACAACAGCTGACATGCAGACACAGATTAAATACATAGACTTGAACTGAATCATTCTCAACTAGTAGGTCTCTAGCAAAAGAGGAACGTGCCAGGAAATCACAACTACATCAGCTGTCTAAGTCCAAAGGTAATAGCAGCAGTTCATCTTCTTGGAGGAGTACTAGTAATAGAAACAATTTTAAAGTAAAAAATATATAAGAAAAAGAAATGCTCTAAATTAGACTTCAGAATTTGAATTAGAGCTGTCTTAGGAATATGATTTCTCATGCATGATTCTACATGACCTGATAGTGTATTTCTTTCCATCTTCCAAGTTTCTTTCTAGTCCAATGCATCTGAGGATAAAGAAGGACATGATTTATGAGACTACATTGGCTCTGTCCTTAAAAGCAGCTGGCCCTTGACTCTAAAAACTAGTCTACAAACTAGGAATAAGAGGAAGGCTGGGAAGAAGCAGAAGGTTGCATACCTGCTGTCTATCTACCTGTCTTGGACTAAAAATTATAATGAAACTACTTATTCCCTGTTTCTACTCCAAAAGAACCAAATGGGTGGGCCATAAGGTCAGTACAACTACAGTAGTGGAAATTTCTCTATTGTAAACAGAAAGCTAGAGAAGCCTTAGAAAAACTATAACAGTAAAGGAGTCTAGAAATACGTTTGTGTAAAAGAGAATATTTAACCCATTTTGTATTTGTCACTTTTTTCTAAGTCTAGAATAGACTGCTATATCTTTAGGCTTGTCTGGTCCTGAACCCAAACAGGCTATCTCAGTCTCCTCTTTCTAGCTTCTCTAATCTACTCAATGACATCCTTTATATTTCTACTTCAGGCCCTACCCATCTATATTTTTGACAGACAGTATTCTAATATTTCCCATTTACACACTTCACTGTACAATTATCCCTAGGACTTCTATGGGAAAGTAGACAAAAGCACAAAAAAACTTGACTATTACTTAGCAGGTATGCACAAGGAAAAGGGCATCTCTTTGAAAGAAGAAAGCAATTTCCTGAAATTGCATCTTAAGGCAGGCTCATGTTACAACCTGTTACATCCTCTCACGGGAATGGAGAAATTACAATTAGCAGAGAACATTTTTGGATGGTATTCATTGACTTTAGTCACATAAATTATCTGTTGGCCTCCACCCTAATTAAACAGTTGAGAAAAGAAAGACTATTAATTGTTGAACATCCATTGTGGGCACAGGATGAGATATTTTAATCAAAAGATCCAGGAATAATCCTGCTTTCCTTCTTCAAGGTTAAAAGAAAAACCACTCACAAAAACAGTACAAACTCTACTTTGGAACAATAAAGCAGCTCTTGTTAAGAAAATCTGACGTCCAGTCTTACTCTTTTATCTATACACTATCATTTGCTATCAGTTCCTTAAATGATACCAGAGAAAGTGTTATAAGCATGAAGGAAAAAAGAATAATTAAAGTGATTTTAAACAGAAGTTGGACAGGCAACTGTTTCTAATCATCATTCTTTGATCACAAATGTCATTTATTCTTAATGGAATCCTCATTTCTAGTTTCTTCCCTCAAGAGTGATGAAGCATTCTCTCAGGTGTTGTAAGATTTAAGTCCTCATGGATAAGTAATGAGAGATTTTCAAAAGAAGACTCAGAAAATATAAATTATGTGAAGAAAGTAACTTTCCTTGGATAAGGTCTTTGAAGTTAGAATTTCTATGACTGCCCATGAAACAAAACAGCAGTAGCTAACTTGGTGTCAACATCTTGTACATATCTAACATTCCTTCTCCATCATGAACCTGACTTTACCTTACTTTCTGACTCAGTTTCCAAGCTACTTTGAGCACAGAGAACTCCATCTAGAACCTATACTCCTGGGGATAACATGGTGTTTTGAATACAGTGCAATTCTACTTTGGCACTCTTCCCCAGACTGTCGTCTCTGTGAAAAGCCACTAGCACATTCTTTCGCAATTTCAATGGACCCAAGAATTGGGGGATGTCTTTTTGGCATTATAAAGATTAGGCATTTAAATAACTGAATGAACACTTCAAGGACAAGAAATTCAACTTACTGATTTGTCATTTTCTACTAAGTAACTCAGCATATACTGGGTCACTCAGTAAATGTTTGCTAGTCTTTGACCCAATCAATGAATGTGTTCTGGTGTTCATTTGCTATGACATGCAATCTAACTGAAAATCTTCAACTAAATTTGCTATGAAAATATCCTGTTACACATGGTTGACTGATCAGTTATTTGCTTCTGAGTTAGGTTTGAAATCAAAGTTTCTTTTCAATGTGTACATATTATAAAAAACATTGATAAATCTTTTACTTGTGTTGGTATTTTCTTGAAATGCTGGTATAAGAGAGTGTGACCTCCTTCCTATCACCTTACAAGAGGGACAACTGATGGTGCTCATAACATTTCCAGTTGTAGTGACTTTCTCAAATTATATTTTGTTCTGATCTCTCTTATCCATGTGAAGCATATTTTTATTTTCTGAATTCTTACGTGATATGGGATAGCAAAATTATGACATCTGGTTACAAAACTAAGAAATAGAAACTTGTATGACTGCCTTCTAAACTTCCTGGTAGGAAGGCTCTTGAAAAATCTGAATCTCCTCCTACTCAGCTGCCATGAATAGGAATTATACTAACACCCAGCAAGACCCCCTACACAGAGATGTAAAGTGTCCATTCTGATATAGACACTCCAGGACAACTAGATTCTAACTTAGTGATCTATCTGCCCATGGAAATCTGAGCTTTTCAGTAATTTTATCTTATTTAGCACTGGAAAGATGTCAGAAAACTGTGTCTATTATTTGACTTTGCCCATTATCAAAGAAATAAAACCAGGGGCCTGTAACTCATCTATTTAAGGCATTTTAAAGATCTTTTTGTTAGAAGAGAAATAAGAAATAAGTTCAGTGGTGATGGTTTTAGAAATCAAAGAGTAAAGTGCACACGTTATCCGGTTGGGTGTCTTTAGGAGGAAGGGCACTTATATAAGGAAGAGAAAAGGCAGACACATCTCTAGAGAGAACAATAGCCCCAGAGGCTGTGAATAGAACTTTGAACTAATCATGTCCTAGGGCCTGAAATATCACCAACATTTCTGAAAGCTTACTTTATAGGTTTTGATATTTGACTACTCAGCATGAAATGGACTGAGAATTTTCTGTAAGTCTAAAAGCTATAGAAAAAACACACATTTCCTATTTGCTGCTAAGGACTATCGAGGGTGACAGATATGTAAGACTATGATGATGTTTATATGAATTTATACGCTGATCAAGGTGCAGATTGTAATTATACCAGCTTCGCTTAACACAATATGGAATGGACTAGGTGATATTAGTTCAAAGGAAAAAAAATTTTCAAAATGTTCAGCACTAAGCTATAACAAGTAATAGTAGTTAACATTTAAAAGAGATGTCTCCTTCATGCATAGAGATCTTTTTTTTGATAACCCCATTCCAATTTGAGAAAATACAGCATTTGTCAAATGCTACTGCTCAGTTAGGTTTAATCAGTTAATGTTAAGATTAGCCAGAGTCTCGTATGAGCAATACCATCAAAGTCCCAAGTAGAAAGATGATATATTTTTAATTGTAAAAATGTGAAAAAAAGGGCTTCAGAGAATCAGAATGGTAGAGAAACTCCACTTAAAGAGTCCCACAGATAACTGGGAGAATGATTTTAGAAAATTCACTGAGGAACATAGTTCAATAACTTTATTTATTTTCAAGATGTGTAATCCAAGGTCTCTGGAGAATAATGTGCTAATTGCATATGATTGGCAAATGAGACTGATAATCAAAGGGCAGAATTAGGTGGGAAGCCAAAAAAAGGAATCAGGGCACAGAGACTACATTGTGAAAGCATTAAGAAACGTCCTTTCTGATGGTGAAAGATGGAATATTAAAATTGAAACTATTGTAAAAAATAAGCACAAGGCTATAAGAAACTCAGAATGAGAGTATTGCCTCAGATCACTCTCTATGTCCCACTGTATGATTAAGATCAGTTGAGTTTCTACACCATGAGCATGCTGGAACTTGTATCCTTGGGATTGAAAGTAGAGTGAAAAAATATAAGAATGAAAAAAATCCTGGACAACCTCACAGTCTTAGAATAGAAGAAGTGTTGAGGGTTATTTCAACACACACCTACCTGTTCCTCAAGGCTCATTTCCAGTGTAAATTAGTCAACAGAGAACAATACAAAAAAAAAAAAAAAACCTTCATGGAAAGTACTGTTAAAGTAACGATTAGGTATTATTATTGTTGTTGCTTTGGTTCTTGAAACTCAATCTTCACCATAGTGAGTTTTGGTGTCTTAAAATCTGGCGTATTTCATGAAAATGGAAACTGAGTCTGAAGGAGGCATTTAGTTATGTTCAGTCACAGTTAGCAGACAGTCAGTCTCATTCCAAGGCAAATTAGTGCACACACTACACCATGATATTTTCTGAGAATCCCAACCACAATGCAATCACTCCCTCCTCTAAATTACAGCACTGTTGTGACTCTTCTGCTTATCATATATATTAACTTTATTTGGAATTGTTTGACTCCTTGTTGTACCCCTAGATTAGTATCTGTATTACCTTGTTTTACTCCAATACATCCTCAGTGCTCAGCAGATCTTGGTTATAGGACAGAATTGAATGGGGTGAAGTAATCATTCAAATCCCTATCCTGTCCATGCCATGAAAATGCCAGCCCAAATGGACCCATTCAGTCTTCTCCTTCACCCCAAAAAGAGGTGACAGAAACTTGCATTCAGCAACACAATGAAGGGCATGTTTCTATTACCATCTTCCTTCCTTACCCTCTTTCTCCAATGAAATCTGACTACCTAAACTGGTGTGCTTCACTTATTTAATTAAATTCCCTGACACTGGTGTTTCATGATACTTTTAAGAGATTAGATAATTGTTTGCCAAATTCAATATTCTATGAAGTTTTTGTAAAAGTCAATGACAACTCAAGATTGTCTAAAGGGGACATATTCTATATTTTTATTATTATTATTTTAATTGCACAAATTTATGGAGTACAGTGTGGTAATTTGATACATGTATATGGAGTATAATTGTCCAGTCAGGGTAGTTAACATTTCCGTCTTCTTTAATATTTTTTTTAAAATGTTGGTTAATATATAATAATTATACATATTTTGATGAGTATTTAGGGGTTGTGATAATTTACAAAAGATCCAGAATGCATGAAAATCCAGCAGCCTGGCAGTTCAGATGAGGATCCAGGGTCTCCTTAAGAGACTCTCCTTCTTACTTAACCTGTTGGCCTGAGAAACCATGCGTATTAACTCTGTTATTTGTAACATGGAATAAGGTTAAAATGAGCTCCTTTTTCTTCTTTCTCCTTAAACAACCCTCTTCGCCCTAAATCACAACCAACTGAAATCCCCCTTGTTTTGCATTCCAAGGTCAGGTTAAATAAGTCTGCAGGATGCCTTGCTACATCAAGGAACCAGCTGGCCCTAATTGGAGGACCGGTCAGCTTCTGGGCCACCCAGGGATAGAGAAATAAACACTGAAAAGACAAATTTTACAGTCAATCTACTGCTAGCTGAAAAATATTTTAAACTAAAGAAATGAAACCTTCAAGTCATAAAAATAAAGAATGTTGAACTGATAGGGACATTAACCATGTCATATTCCAGCCCCTGTTATTTCAAATGAGGATACTGATGCTCAATGAGGGGACATGCTTTGTTCAAAGACACACAGGGAAAGACCTGTAGCAACATGAAAGAATCTCAGCAAGATTATGTTGACCAAAAGAAGCCACATAGAAAAGAATACATAGCCATATTATTCCATTAAATTTTAAAACAGACAAAAGCTATGATGCTAGAAACTGGAAAATGTTTGGCTAAGGTAAGGATGAGATGTTAGCCAAAAAGGGGTCTTAGAGAACTTTTGGTGGTTATGAAAATGTTCTGTATCTTGAATGGGCAGGAGATTCCATTGTATATAGAAGTAGCTTAAACCTATCACATTGTAAAACTGAAATCTATGCATTTCATTATATTTAAGTTGTATCTCAATAGATTCATTTAAAAGTAACTACATTTTAAAGATTTTCACAAGGTGTGAGAGGCAGGCCTGACACTTGGACTCTGGTAATCTGCCCACCAGGCCAGCCCTGTTTGGCTCTACTACTTTCCTGGTTCTTTTCTTTTTGACACAAATGCAGTTCTCTGAATCAAGTCAGGTAATGGCCTTGTACCCTTGGTAACTGGTACAGGATAACTATATGAAGCAGCATCAAAAGGAACATGAAAGGTATTCAATGGGGTCCATGATTAAACATGAGACATTAAACTATTAGCTCAGAACGACTCTGAAGGCAGCTATGACTCATCCAAATTTCAAGCAAGAAAAATAATGATTACACGTCCCGAAAGAAGGAAGGGGGAGGAAATGACTGAGCTAAAGAATATTAGGTGTCATCGGTAACTCTAGAAGTAATATGAAAAAGTGCAAGTGTTCCACATTTACTTCTTTTCAGATCTGCAGAACGTCTAATCTAGGCATACGCTGTAATTATAATGTGTCCCTTGGTATGGCAAAAGCATGCATGTGAGACACGGGAAAGACAGAGCTGATAAAATTGCCTGTGCACTAGTGCTATATATAGATAGATATGCAGTTCTTTCTGCATCTCTGAAATCCCTTCTTTCTACAGGCTACTGTTGTTTCCATTAGAGAAGTAGTACTCTGTTTTATATGAGGCCATCCTCAAAAGAAGAAGGCTCTTGAGAACAGTGGACTTGCATGTTCTGTGTATTAAAGACAGAGCTGGGTAGAAATCAGTCTTTGATCTACAGGCCCTGCCACAGTCTAACCCTGCTGCTGGAGCGGGCACCTTATTTACACTGCCTCAGCTAGTCCTTGGCTAGAAAGACTACAGCACCCTCCAGAAGCCCATTTTCTGGAGAAGGGCTGGACAAGCAAAGAAGGAACCTTAAGTTCTAGGTTTTATTCTTTATTCTGAGCTTTTCCAAACAGCTCATATTTTAACTCTTTCGGAAAGAAAAGCTGTATTTTCAATACTTTATTAGGCCCTATTCATCTCTGAACTTTACTAATAGTAGATATATTTTTAAATTTTTTTCAGAAAAACTTTTTTCTAAAAAAAAAAAGAATATTTAAGTCACAAGCTCTTAGGTCACTGGAACCCTTGGTTAATGCCAGTGAACTACATGGAATGTTTCAAAAAGAATGTCTATATTGTAAGCCTTTGAAGAGTCCATGTGTGATTTGTTGTTTGTGTATGTCTCTTCAAGGAGAACCACTTCTTAGGCTGTTAACCTAATTTTACTTTTTTATTAAGAATTCTTTATGGTTGGCATATCTTACAAAAATGTTTTAGTTATTATTGTGCACCCTTCATAGAACTCACTGTTGTCCCGAATTCCAAAGTATTTAAACAAAATATATTCCAAGCCTGAAAATAAGCACCCCAGAAATAAATTAACAGGGAAACGAATAACATGAATCTTTTAGCAGGAGAATTCATACCAGTCAGAGAAAACTATAGAAAACACAATGGACATCACCATTTAAGGCTTCTTCTCAAGGGAAGAAGAAGATTTAGAAATTACTACTAATTTTGGTCAGCTCTGACTTATTCTTTTAGACACTTGTGTCTCATTTTCAACCAACTAAAGTATCAAAGTAAGTAATGACAACTTTTATATCCTTTACTTCTAGGTAATATAATGTCCTGAGGCTCGGCATGTTCTCTGAGCTCAAATTTAAGTACATTAAGGGAGAATTGTTCATTAGTCTATGGTATATACTCATGGCTTTTAAATTTCTTTTTAATCATTTGTACTAATTGACAGTCTAGAGCCCCTGGAAGCCCTGAAAAATCTAATGGACAATTGCTTTATATGTCAGCATGAGTATTCTAAACCTTTAATCTCATTAGATAGTTAATATTTTTCTTGTTATTTAACAATGGAGAGAAATTTGACTACCAATATGCTATTGATGACAGTTGCGAAAAAAAGAAAAAGCCTTTGCCTATGTTACTGATACTAGCAAAGAACAGTCTAAAAATACTAGTTTCACCAAGTAATATGATAATAGTAATAATAATGATGGGATCATAACCTGAATTCTGCTCTTGGCTCAGCCAACTAATTATTTTTAGGATCTCAGATAAGTCAGTAGTGATATAATTTCTTTGAGATTCAATTTTCTAACTTATAAAATGGATATGTGAACATCTGGTCAGCTACAGCTCTGCTCACATTTTACATATAATGCTCGTAAAACATTTTAGTTTGTCACTGTACTCCAGACACACAAGTTCCATTCAGCCATCAGTGGTGGCACAGTCACCATTGTGGTCACTGCTAGGACAAAGTGAGTGGAAGGTTACTTGTGACATAAGGCAAGTAAATTCCACATTGTGTTAGTTTCCTAAGACTGCCATTAAAAAGTATCATAAACTGTATGGCTTCAAACAATAAAAACATATTCTCTGATAAAGAGAACACATGCAGACTTCTGAAGGCCAGCTGTGTGAAATCAAGGTGTCAGCAGGCCATGCTTCCTCCAAAGACTCTGGGGTAGAACTCTTCCTGGATGTTTCCAGATCCTGGAAGCTTCTGGTGTCCATGGCTTGTGGAAACAAAGACTCAATATTTGCCTGTTTCTGCATGTGTAAATCTCCCTTTCCTTTCTCTTACAAAGACAGACTTTGGATGTAGTGCCTCTCCCACCCCTCCAATCCAGGATGAGTTCCTCTCTAGAGTTCTGTCATCTGCAAAGACCCTATTCACATTAAAAGTCACATTCTGAGGTTCTAGATAGATATGAATTTGGAGGAGACATTAATCAACTTACTAAACACACCAAGTGCCAGCTTTGACAACATTGTAAGTCTGTCTGGAAAGCTGTTCTGAGAAGAATTCTAAGGCTGAATTTGGGGTCAGTAGAGAGGAGCACCAGGAGCACATGCAAGGGCATGTAGTGTTAGTATACGTTTGTCATCATGTTGTCATCACTCATCATGTATCCAGGAAGGAACCAAGACCTAAGGACTCACTACCAGTGTCCAGGGTTACTGAGTGGCAAAGTTGTATAAGGAATAAAATTTCCTGATTCACAATTCAGTGTATTTACATTACATAACAACCTTTAATCATAGCAATACTTCTTTGTATATTCTTACTAAAAATAGAAATCTAAAATCTGGAAAATTATTGACATTTAAATACTGATGTTCATTGAACTGGCCAGGTAAGGATGGTTCAGTCTATTTGGCCGATTTTCATTTCCAGCTATGTAACTAGAATCAGTTTAGTACTCCAAAACAAAACATGGACATTATTAAACTTAAAGGAAGAATGTTTGAAATATTGGCAAACATTGAAGAGTTAGTATAGCTGATGTAGGTGTTTGATAATATCAAAAATTATACTTCAAGGAAGTGTTGCTATGGACAAGGAAGGATATTCCATACTTATAAGTAGTGATTTTAAAAGGGCCAATTCAGTAAGAATAAATACAAGACCTAAATTTGTAAGTATCTAATAATATGCCTTCAAAAATATAAGACAAAAAAGTGTACAAAATTAAAAGGGTAGATAAGCAAATCCATACTTACAGTTAGAGGTTTTTAACTACCTCTGTTTCTCACAGGCAGAATAAGAACACAATAAACAAGAAAAGACAAATAAGATTTGAACTAGATTAAGAAAGTTGACTTAATTATTACATAGGACAATTTACTCAATTACTACAAATAACACATTCTTTTCAAGTGGATATAAAATATTATCAAAATTAACCATGTGGCTGCTGCACAGAGGAAGTCTTCAAAATTTTACAGTCATTTAGAGTGTATTCTCTGACTGCACTGGAATTCAGATACAAATTAATCACTATATGTGTATGTGTGTATAGGAAAATCCTCAAATATTAGCTTTTAAGTAAAATATTTCTAAATAAGGAGTCACAGTAAAAATTATAAAATATCTAAATGAGTAATAATGAAAATACCAAATGTTAAAACAGCTGGAATACAAAATATAACTTGGGAGATTCAGCAAATGCAGTATTTTGAGGAACATTTAGAGTCGTAAATGCATGTATTAGAAAAAAAGAAATGCTGAAAAATTAATAATCTATGTTTTGATATTAAGAAGTGAAGAGGGAAACTGCAAAATAAACTCAAAGGGAGTAGAAAGAAGGAAATAATTTTTTAAGTGGCAGAAATAACTCTAGACCAAGAAAAAACCCCCAAATTTCATTTTTTAAAAAGACTAATGATTGGTAAACAAAACTAATCTAAAAAGAAAGAGAAATAAACAAGGATAAAAATATTTTACAGACATAAAAAATATATATTACATTTGCAGTACTCGTGAACTGTTTGCCTGGGCTGGCCTTAAACTGTGATCCTCCTGATTTCTACCTCCTGAGTAGCTAGGATTACAGGCATGAGCCACTGGTGCTTGCTACCCAAAGTATAAGTTTACAGAATCAGATGGCTCCACCCATGAATTCTTCTGAAAAGTGAAGCAATAATATTAGCCTAACAAACACACACAGGGATGAACTATAGAGAAAAAACCTTGCAACAGGTTTAGCAACACCAGCATAATTTTGGTACCCAAACTGACAAGGACATTAAAAGAAAGAGAAATTATAAAACAATCTGTCTTATAAACAAAGACACACAGACACACACACACACACACACACACACACACACACACACACACAGAGAGAAATCCTTAACAAACATTAGGAAGCTCATACCAGGAATACATAAAAAGATAATGCATCAAGACAAATGGGTTTTTAACCCAAAATTGGTTTGATATTTGAAAATTACTGAATATAATTCAATACATTGTAAAATAAGATACTGGAGGGAGCTTTTTCTTGCTCCTGTTGTTCTCCTGACCTAACTGGGATTAACTGGGGTGATGGGATATGCAGAAAGGACAAATAATAAACATCCATAAAGTTGGAGCCAGGAGTGCTGGGCGATTGGATGGAGACGCACAACAGCCTCATCCCTTCTTTTCTCTAATAACTCTTCTTTTACTTCTCTTTTCTCTATCTTTTCTTTAACGCCTTACTCCTTTACAATTCTTTAAAACCTTGCTTCTAAAGTCTTCTTTTCTATTTTTTAAAGTCTCTTTCCTTAGACTCACACTGTCCCATGTTTTCTTTAATCTCTTTTAAAGTCTTGGTCCTTAGACTTGCACCGTCCCATGTTCCCTTTAGCTTTTCTAAGCTAAGTTCTTGGTGCAGAAAGCTGCTCTGGTGGAGACACACAACAGCCAGCAACAGTGTCAGCGTCAGCCAATCAAAATCCCCCATCAAAAAGCCTGGTGTCCTCCTGCAGTGAGTCTTTTATATCCACTGGTAAACAAGGAGGTGGAGCAACAGTTCTCAGGGAGGGGCATGGCATTGTTACAAGAGAAACCTGCCTTCCTGCTTCTCTGAACCGAAACAACTTAGGAAAAGCAGCTGAGCTGCATTCTGCTTTGCTCTCTTCTGAGGCCGGGGCCATGCCAAAGTCAGCCTGCCAATTATTGGGCACAGCTGTGCTTATGTCAAATTCTCAGAGGCTTCTCATAATCCGCTCCCCACAAGAGACCATGTGAGCATGTATTGTAAAAGTATGTGATTACACTCAGCATCTATTCATAATAAGAACATTAGCGAGTTATGAACGAGCTGGGTGCTGGTGGCTCATGCCTATAACCTTAGCTTCTCCAGAGGCAGAGATAGAGAGGATCATGGTTTGAGGCCAGCCTGGACAAAAAGTTCATGAGACTTTTTGAAGTCTGAAGAGAAAGCAGAGAGTAAGTGGGACTGTTATGATTACTGCCTTCACAGTTCCCTCACTTCACTCTTCTGAGAACTTTGATGTTTTTTTAATTAGAAGTGAATAGAGTCTTGTTGATAGGAGAGAAAGCAGCACAGTACGTGTGCCCTTCTGGAGTCACGTGCATGTACTGAATTACTTTAGAGAAGGGGCACCTTCTTTTTCAAAATGCTTCATGAAACTCTCTAGTGGCACTTCTCTGTCCCAAGCCTGCAGTGCAAGTGGTGTGGAGTAAGCAGAGCAGAAGTCAGATCCTGCTGCACCTGCCATTTGCTGGCAGGGTGGTTGGTGTTGGGTAAGTCATATAAACCCTCTAGGCCTTAGTTTCTATTTATTTCAAGGTAGTTATGGGGATTAAATAAAATAATAAGTGTGAAAATACCTAGCATAGATTCCACACATGAAGTTTTATATGTACAGATGGAGAGAGAGATGTCTCTGAGAATGTGGAGACATTGTTTGCATCAGTTATTTACACAGCATATGCTACTTAAAGTCACTCTTGTCTATCTTTCACTATTTATTAAGAGCAATCAATACATGTTCCCAAAAGGTGACAATTTATTGTTGAAAGTATCTGTGAGTCAGTCTACTCATTGCACACATGTTAATTAGAATGTATGTAGTGCCTCCTATACTTTATTATTGGAGAGATGATGAGAACATTATTTGGGGGCAATGTCTAATAGTCAATACAAGTAATCAATACAAGTGCTCTAAGTTATTCCGTAACAATTCAGAAAATATTTTATTGTGTTTTTAAAGAAATATCTTGATAAAAGTCCTCTGGGTTGGCCCAGAGTAAGCAAACCATGGAACTGGCTTTGACTCATAAGACAGCACAATACAGAGAGTCAGATCCTAGTCCCATGTTCAAACTTCCTCACCTGAGCCACATCTTCTGTACCTCATGTCTTCCTAATTTCCTTGTCTGAAATGCTCCTTCTCATACCATTGCCTGGAAGATTATTGCTCATATTTTCAAATAACACATTCATTCTGTCAAAAATGATTATGAAGCTTCTAATCTGTCCCACAAGGTCTGCCAGGCACCAGGGACATAATATTGCATAAAGTCAGACCATGGCCTATTCCTCATGGGCTCTACCGCTGCACCCAGGCCCCACAGCAGCTGGCCTGAGTTGCTCACTCTCTGAGAACACACACTTAGTAAAAGGCCGCACACACAGTATCAGAGAACAATCTGCATGTTTATATGCTGCTACCCAAGCCTGAGAGGGGATCCATAAGATGAATGCTTAGATCTATTTATTTTTTCTTCTCTGATGCACACCTTAGAGTCTGACAAATGGTGGGCATTCAGTAAACGCTTCCTGGATAAAATTATTCATTTTTCACAAGGCATTAATATGGTCATATTTGTTAAATGATTCTCTTTCTGGATTTCAGAGAAAACAATCACATCCTCAAAATCCCATCCTTTTGTTTGTTCTTATTTTATTAACAGCCCTAGCAGCTGCCTTAAAAAGGGTCATAATGCTGTTAGTGATTTTTAAAGGTATGCATAGTATAAATGTAAGTGAAATGATGCCTTGTCAGCCTGTTGCAGCTTAAAATTATGAGAATCTTTAGGGGGAAATTAGAATGAGCTTCCATTTAACTGTAAATAGCTATGTATATAAATGGCTTAATATACTAGGGGATCTGTTAAGTTTTTACAAATAATCAACAAAATTCACCCAGAAAGTGGTAGAAGATACTTATAGACCTGAGTTCACAACAACAAAGTTTGGCAATTCCTACAAATAGGGATAAAATTGTTTATTTTTAAACAGTATAGGCCTAAAATTTTCCTTCAATTATCTTTGAAAAAAATGAGAAAACCCCCATAATTCCCATTATTTATGCTAAAAGTGTTTCCAAAGAAGTCATTATTCAAGAAGTCTGGGAGGATTCTGTAGGTTTAAGCAGCATAAAATATCAAAGGAATGCAGGTAAAGAGATGTAATTTCCATCTGTTTATTTTGAGAGAAACATGTTAGCCATTAGTCATCTTTCCAAAAAAACAAATCCCAGGAAAGGACTGAAGAGTAAAAACATGGAAGTACCTACTTGGTCTGGTGTTTGGATCCTTTCAGATGGGCGTGATACTGTTCTATGGAGTTTAGGGACACACTGCAGATGGTACATCTGTAATTGCGCCTCAGACCTGTGGAGGATAGAGACTTCGTTAGTGCACCAGTGGCTCATCAGCCACCTGAATGAGTTCTAGAATATCCACAAGTTGAGTGACAGACATCTGAGAGGACTTCTTGTCCACCACATAAGCCACACTTTAAGGTCCTTTCTCTAGAGACCAGCCGGCAGGTCCCCCCCTCATCAGAAGTGGGAGTTAGAATTGTTAGAAGCAACATAGTCCATTTCTGCATGGCTGAAATTATGAGAATATACTTCTTTGTGTTGAAGCAAAATGTTTCTGGACATTTTATAAATCAAACAAAGAAGCACTCTACTTTCCTCTAAGGCACACAAAGTCAGTTTTCATCTCTACAATGAAATTTGAGACACTAAAGAAAAAGTGTCTTAATTCCTTTCTCATCTCCTATCTAATGGCAGAACTGAAGTACAACTTTAGACATCATTAGTTTAGGTTTTTCTTTCAGGACTGTCTTATAAAATATGAATACTTAGGAGAAGAATAATACACGAGTCTGTTTCCCATGACAACTTACTTTTCATCAGAAAGCTTTTAAGAGGTATCTATGTAGTCACCTGTTTATTCATTTAATACATTAATACAGTATCGATTTTGGGCTAAGCACCGAGAATTCCAAGATGAAAATGATTGGCTTTGCCTTCAATGATTTTAGTAAAATCTTCACTACCTTATAATACTGACCCACTCAGAGACAACCTCACAATACTAAGCAGCTTTAACCAAGAAACTTGTTACATGTGCCACAGCTCAGGGACCACAATGGATCACACTTCTTCTGCTAGCGTGTCCCTTCAGAGGAGAGAGGAAGTAAAGCTACTCCTGATCTGAAATGCTGGATTTGTATCCTGGAGCCATCATCCCTGGGAGTGTGATGTTGGGGAAGTCAAGTAACTTCTTCCCAGCCTCAGTTTCCTGTTCACAAGGTGAGGTAAACCCATCCACATCACAATGCTGTTGTAAGAACTAAGTTAATAAGGCACACTAAAATGCTTAGCAAGTGAGACTGACTGTTACTGGTTTTGTCAAAAAATTCTGATTTTACTATTATAAAAGCCAGAATGTTAAGCAGCTATAGCTTTTCTTTCTAATTAATGCATAGTACTTGCTTTTCAAGAGGCAAAGTTATTCTCCATTTTCCTAAAAAGAAAGCACTGTGCTGTGGTTAGAAGAACTTTACAACTTGCTACCTGGGCCACTTGGTGCAACTTATTTGACTTCTGTTTCCTTGTAGTATTAGTGCAGACTAGCGTGGGGGTGTTCACTGAATGAGCTATGTCATGAGTGAGAGAAAAAGTGAGTAATATGTTAGCTACTATTATGATTTAGAAGAGATGTCAAAGTGGGCAGTGGAGGACAAGAATATCCTTGCCTTCTGCACCAAAAACATATTTTGGAAAAAAGACAGCATCTTTTACAAATGCTGCTAGGAAAACTGGATATCCACGTGTAGAAGACTGAAATTAGATCCATTTCTCACACTCAAAATATAAGACCAAATACTCTTGAGACCACTGTAGAAAACATAGGGAAACACTTCAAGACCTAGGCACAGGTAATGAATTCCTGCACAGGTCTCCAATTGCTCAGGAGATAAGAGTAAGAACTGATAAATGGGATTGTATAAAATTAAAAAGCTCCACAGCTAAAGAAAGAATCCATAAGAGTGAAGAGACAGCCTACACAGTCGGAGAAAATCTTTGTCAGATATTCATCTGATAAGGGATTAATATCTAGAATATATAAAGAACAAAAAATTCAGTAACAAAAAGCAAATAATCCAATTAATAAGTGGACAAATTAACTGAATACTTTTTAAAGAAAAAAGTGCAAATGGCCAAAACATACATTAAAAACATTCAAAATCCTCAGCTATCAGAGAAATGCAAATCAAAACTACATCTAGATTCCATGTTACCCTACTCAGATGGCTATCATCAAAAAACAAAACACAAATGCTGGTGAGGATATGGGCAAAAAGAACCCCATACACTGATGGTAGGACTGTAAAGAAGTTCAATCACTATGGAAATCATTATGGAGGTTCCTCAAAAAGTTAAAAATAAGGACTGTGTATAGTGGCTCATGCCTGTAATCCTAGCTTCTCAGGAGGCAGAGATGGGGGGATCATGGTTCTAAACCAGCCAGGGTGAAATGTTAGTGAGGCCCCGTTTCAACCAGGTGGAATACACCTATAATCCCACCTCCATGGGAGGTATAGGTAGGAGGATTGTGGGCCAAGGCTAGGCCAGCTGAGGCAAAAACACAAGACCCTATCTGAAAATAACTAACGCAAAAATGGGATGAGGGTGTGGTTCAAGTGGTAGAGTGTTTGCTTAACAAACACAGGTCCTGAGTTCAAACTCCAGTACCACAACCAAAAAGAAGTTAGAAATAGAACTTCCACGTGGTCCTGCCAGCTCTATCACTTCTGGGCATATACCCAAAAGAATTCAGCTTACTATAGCGATATCTGTTTATTGTATGTTGTAGCACTATTCACAACAGCCAAATTATGGAATCAGCCTTGGTGCCCATCAACAGACGAATAGTTAAAGAAATGTGATATTAAACTCAGTCATTAGAAGAATAAAATTATGTCTTTATGTCTGTCCATTTGGATGAGACTGGAGATAAGTGAAATAAGCCAGTCCCATAAAGGTAAGTATTGTATGTCTTCTCTTATTTGTGGAAGCTAGGGGAAATAAAAGAAAACAAGGGCATGAAAGTAAAAGGAAGACTACTGAGGAGATAGAAGAAGAGAGGAAAAGAGGGTGGCGGGGATGAACATGACCGAAGAACATTACATGCATGTATAGAAACATTACAATGAAACCCCTTTCTTTGCACAATTAATATTCCCTAATAAAAAGGGGAGAAAGTAAAAGGGGAAGAGAAGGGAAAAAAGAATAGTTACCTTCTGATGACATCAAATCCAATGAGCTCTGCTTACTGACACCCTGCACTGAGGTCCTGAGATACTGATAATAAGTGCACCTATATTACCAAAGTGACAGAAGAGAGTGCTAGGGAAGGACATGCAAGGGAAGTGGCCAAGAGCCAGAGTTCCAACTTGTACTGCCCACTCTCCTCCAGTCTACAGAAGAGACTAGAGAAGAGTTAGAGACTCTCTGAAGGGAAAGCCGTATTGTATGGAGAACTCCACCCCTTCTCCTCCATGAGAGCACAGAGCTTCTCCCTCCCTCACACCTAGGGAGAGGGACTTGATGGAATTACCCAGAGGGACTGAGGCACATCTTCTTGCACCTGAGAAGTAATATACTGGACTCTAACACCTGCTGCAAGATCCAAAGGGCTTGTCAACACCTCTCATGACAAGAGGTGGCAGTATAAGGCATGGACTGTGTTCTCGGAGCTTGTCAGAACTATGTTGCATAACAGTTTCCAAAGACTGTGTGTATACCATGCATGAGAAGAGCTGATGTGGTGATGTCTTTAGCTACTAGCCAAGAGAGCTGCCTAAAGTTGGGAGCAAAAATAACCTCTGCAGAAAGAAGGTGGAAGTATTCATTTCATTATCTTGGTGTTTAACGTGGCTCTCGACAACATATTTAGTTCAATATAAAGTAATTGTGAATCCTTGAAAAGCTGGAAGGCAGCCTATGAGAAGTCAAGTCCCTGTATGATCCTTGCCAGCCAGGCAGATTCTGTGCTAGCTTCATGTGGTATTGATCATGTGAGCTTTCATTCCCCCTGCCTTTCTCAGCTTTACCTTGCATCCCTCAGCCCTGAGGAACCAGAGGCAGTCTGCTGAGGAGGACAATCAAAAACTCTAGGCAGATCAAGAAAAACTTACCACATTCTCCTTCCCAGAGCAAGCAGGCAGCAGCCAAGAACTGAGTTGTTTAGAGGGGGATCACTAACTTTTATGGATTTTTTGGATATTTTAATAATATTGCTCTATCCTGGATATATTAAAGAAGGAAATGAAGATTATAAGGACTCTTTGACTACGTGACAGTGAAAATTCATGCCATGCTCTAATTTTATCCAAGGAGTAAGAAAGAGTGAACCCCACAGACAATTTGAGTGGTCAGTAGAGGACAAGAATAGTTATCTTCTGATGACATCACATCCAATGTGCCATGCTCACTGAATGTATAGTATCATCAGACCTGCTCTTAACATCTGTAATGGGAACAAGGATCAGGGCTTCCTGAAGAACACTCTATGGCCCAATGCACATTTCAGAGAAACCTATTTGAAATGTCCTGTGTGAGCTGGCTTGCTCAGTATAAGGATGAACTCATTTTTGTTTTTGTGTCAGTCACACAACTGAGAACTGACTTAAGTAATTATTTCCTTAAGAGTCAGTTTAAAGGTTCTCAGGACGCAGCTTAGTGGTAGAGCACGTGCAAGGTTCTGGGTTCAATCCTTGGCACCACTGCAAAAAAGTCTAATTGTGGAAGAAAAATGAAATGACCAGAGATCTTCTTCCAAAGTTATCTAAGGAAATCAAAACTTCCCAGGCATAGACTGTTAGTTCAGAGATGACACAGACAACTGCTGAGTCTCTGTTCACTTGAGCAATGGCTCCTCAGAGCAAGTGTGCATGCATGCATCCTCCAGTAAGCATGCTCACATGTAGACTCCCAGGGACAACTTGGGTAGATACTGGTTTTGCAAGCCTTGGATGGGGCCTGGAAATGTACAAAACTCCACCCCCACCTAAACTTACACTTTGAAAAGATGTTTCCCATAGACTTAAACTCCTTTGGAAAACTTGATTTTTTTCCACAAAAGGACTGGATCTTAAGAAAAAAAAAAAGCTATTCCATAAAGAACTGTACTTGCATTGCCCTTCCATTTCAAGGTATGTGTGATTCAGAAAGATTATTGTGCTACCCAAACCCAGAGGCTGTAAGTTATCACAACTAGCATGGAAGTTATCTGAATGCTTATCCAGAGCTGATCCATTCTGCTCTTTTATGCATAGAATCAAAATATGAAAACCAGC
The DNA here is from genome assembly GCF_047511655.1 of Castor canadensis. Taxonomy (NCBI): domain Eukaryota; kingdom Metazoa; phylum Chordata; class Mammalia; order Rodentia; family Castoridae; genus Castor; species Castor canadensis. The sequence continues at coordinate 56,543,389 of NC_133399.1, read as the reverse complement.
TTCAGGCATTACTCCTGCCAGAGCTCTCCATCAATCTTGTCATAATAAACGGTAACTACTATTTATATGAGTCCTCTTCAGACTACAGAGTAATCAAAGGTCTTCTCATAACAAATGCAGGTTCAGCTTGGTAATCCACATAAATATTTATGCTCAAAAATGGGCATTTTCAAGAACACCAAGAAATCTAAAAAATATTCTGATCTGTTGCTTTCCATAACAGTTCTCATGTTCTGCAGCCAAACAGAGGCGTGGGCAGGAACTATCTGGCACTTTATTAGGATGCAAACTACAGGGATCATAAACTGGAGAAGCAGTGCATATAAACAAGAACAAAGGCTGAGAAGGGGCGGAGGAAACCTCCCCCACACAAGACCCAGTGTCCTCGGTGGGGACTTAGGGCTTTATTAATACCCAGTTGAAATCCTAATTACTTTGGAATTATATGGCTCCTTTTCCCTTAGGGAACTAGAGAATCTTATTATTAAAACTAAAAATGTTAACTTCCTCATTCAATTCATTTAAAGCACAATATCATATTAAGAATATCCTAAAACCTTTGTAGGCCTGAAGGTCATTTCTACAGGATATATCAATATTGGTTAAAAATATAAACCTTGACTGCAAAGAGCCATCAGACCATCTAGTTGGAAAAAGGAAGTATGCATACAAGTACACCATGCAATATAGACCACAAAAATTTTGAGAGGATGAAGTGAGATATTATGGGAACAAGAGGAGGAGATTGTTTCTAACTCAGAAGATCTGGAAAAGTTTCTTGAAGAGGCATCACTTTTATATTTCTATTTCGTAGCACAGTGTTTATAAAACAGATGGTCTTGGAGAGTTTAGCAGAGTGTGACTACTCAATGTGTCTTTTCAAGCCTAGCAAAGCTAGATGTTCCTCTGGTTTCAATTGCAACCATTCTACATTAGAGAAGCTTCGTTGAGCCTGTATTATAAGTGCCAGGTATTTTGCTAAATACCAAGAATATAGGAGAAAATAAGACAGAGTACATTTTCTAAAGGAACAAGTCAGGGAGAAAGACAAGATACAAGTAAAGAAATAACACAATTAGAAGTTATGAAAGTGTTTCTCAGGAAGTAGAGGATAAGGAGAGAGAAAGTAAATGGGAAAAAGAGTGATTCTGTTTGGTCAACAAAGATCTTTGAAAAATGTAAATAAAGCCAATAGTAATGAGTCTGTGATGTGACAAACTGGATCAAGTTGTTTAGGGAAAGGGAACAGCAAGCATAGATAGACAGAAGTGGAAATGAGCTTGAACAATTCAAGGAATAAAAGTGAGTGAAAGAAAGAAAAATTTAAAAAAAACAATTAAACAAACAAAACAGCCTTGTCAAGCCAGAATTCTATATCAGCAAAAATACCACTCAAAATTGAAGACAAAGAATATTCTCAGTCAACAAACACTAACAGTATAGTATGCCAGCAAATCTGTACCACAGAAATGCTACATAAAGCTCTTCAGGTTGATGGGGGGGAAAAAAGCATTGTATGTAAACTTAGATTTACAGAAAAAAATCGTGAACATTGGAAAAGATTAACATGTGAATATCTAGCTTTTAGAGTTTCTCGTATAAATTACTTGAAGACTCCAAACAACTTAAAACAAAAATTGCACTACTGCATTATGCGTTATGGTGTTTACAACATGTACACATGTGAAATCTATGACAACAAGGCACAGGTGTGAGCTGGAGCACAGCAGTACTACTGGAAGATCATTGTGTTTTATAGCAAATGGTGCAGTGTTGAATCAGAATTGATAATGATAATTTTAGGAAAGAGACAATTCCATGTAATTCCTTAGAGCAACCATTAAGCAAATACCAAGATAAAAGGCATATACAGAGAATAGAATACAGAAGGAGGTAGGAAAGGAGAAATAGAAAACAGATGGAACAAATAGAAAATTAAAAAAATGAAAAGCTAAATTTAATCAGATTAATAGTTATTTTACATATATGGATTAATACTTACTTTACATAATGGATTAAACTCTCAAAATGCTGAAATTGTCAGACTAGATAAAAAGTAAGGCCCCAAAATATGATGATTTCAAAAGATGTACTTTGTGTACTTACAAGTTGAACATAAAGCACAATAAAAGATATATATAAAAGTTAAGAAAATACTTTTAAACAACCCATCAGCAAAGAAATAATCCAAAGGGAAATTAGAAAATATTTTGAACTGAATAAGGAAAATACTATATATGAAATGTTAAGGTTAGAGCAGTTTTTATAGAGAAATTTATGGTTTTACATTAGAAGCAAAGAAAGGCTTCAAATTGATGATTAAAGTTTTAGTATTGTGAAACTAGAATAAGACTAGAAAACTAAACCAAAATCAAATAGGAGGAAGGAAATAATAGGTAGAAATCAATACTGGGAAACAAACTACAGAAAAAATTAAAATTTATTTCTTAGACAATATTAATATAAATATTATCCGTTAGCAAGTGTAGCAAAGGTTTAAAAAACCACAAATAACCACAAGAGTGGATGTCAACACAGATTCTGTAAACATTTTAAAGAATAATGAAAAAATATTATGAACAATTTTATATTCAAATAAATCTCTCAGTGTTTATGGGCAAATATGTCTTTAAACATCCAACTGGCCAGAACTGGCACAGATGGAATAGAAAATCAGGATAGCTATTTATTAACTAAAGTGAATTTGTTGTCAGACTTTTCCATAAAGGAAGATCTAAATCCAGAGGTTAGCCCTGGAGAATTCTATCAAATCTTAAGGGTATACAAAACACTAATTTTATATATGCTTATAGAAAATTGAGGAAGAAAGTATCAATGGATACATAAAGAACATTTGACAAGTTTCAGCATCCATTCATGATCAAACTTCTTAGAAAACTAGAACTGTATTTGATAAAGAACATATTTGGAAATATTTGGAAATCTTACAGCTAATATTATAAAGAGGCTCCAATGATCATGAAAAAAAGGCAAGAATATCTTCCTTCCCTTCTCTTCCCTTCCCTTCCTAGCCAGAGAATGCCATTCTTACCATCTCTATTACACATTGCACTGGAGGTTCTAGTTTATGCAATAAGAAAAGAAAAGGAAACAAAAGACATGCAGATTGGAGATGGAAGTAAATTTATCTTTATTCATAGAAGATATTGTCATTTATACAGAAAGCCCTAAGGATTTCTAAATACTGAGTAACTACTAGAGAAAGTGAATTCAGTAAATCACCACATGGGAGGTCAACAGGAAAAAATCAATTGTATTCTTGAAAGAGCTGCAACCAATTGGAAAATGCAATTTTCTAATACCATTAAAATGGTACCAAGATTATTTAAAAATATTAGGAATAAATTAAACAAAATATATATAATTATGACTGAAAACTACAAACATCTTTGAAAGAAATTAGTAGGAAACTAAATAAGTAAGCCTGCTTTATTCATGAATTTAATTATACCAGTTTTGATTTCAAAAACTACAAAAGAAATCTCAAAAACAAAACTTTAAATTCCTGTACACACATTATGTAGTTCAGTTGATACAGAGAAGTTCTCAGTCAGCCCTACATTATCATTAGTTGTGCACAAACTGTCACATGATCTGCTGAGTATTTCCCTGCTCTTAATTTTGTGAAAATCTGCCTCTCAAATAGCTAATCGTGCCCAAGAACCAAGATAAAGTTATGTTAATTCTCCTAAGCCAAAAGGACACGTAATGTGCTTAATTTAAGTGGTAAGGTGAAAACCTGAGACCTGCTGAAAGGCAGCATGTCTTTAGTAGAAGTTGAGCCATCTTAGGAAAATGAATCAAACATCCACAGTATAATACTGAACATTCATCATGAACAGTCATGGTTTTTCCTCAACTGCAGTCTCCTTGGAACAACCCTCATGGACACAAGTCTAGTAGATACAGATATTTATACTCTATGCATGAATTGTGAAAGAGTCATTATTGGTAAGACTCTCCTATAGATTCATTGTTAATCTGTTAAAACCCCAACAGACTCTGTAAAAACAGACATGTAGTATATGTAGAAATCAAAAGATCTATAATGGCCAAAACAATTTTGAAAATGAAAAAAGTGTTAGACTCATACTTGAGGATTTGAAGGTTTACTGTACAGGGTAATGACTCATAACAGTGCTAAGTCAGCACAGATGGACAGAGTACTTCAGTGGAACAGGATACACTCCAGAATAATACCACACACTAAGGATCAGCAATCATCAACAAAGATGTCAGAGAAACTCAGAGGGGAGAGGAAAGCTGTTTCAACAATAGTTTGTCACCACAACAACTGGATAAATGTATGAAATAACAAAAAATTCCTATCAACCTCTAGCCCCAACACACATTAAAATTAAGGTTGTTTATACATCTAAGTGTAAAGGCTAAAATTATAAAGCTTCTAAGAAAATTTAAAAGAGTATGTTCATAAGTGTGGGATAAGCCTACATTTCCTAGGAAAGAAAATATATTAAACGTAGGAAAGGATAAATTGGATAAATTTATAAAAGATAATTTATAAAGGCTTCTGCTTATAAAAGACACAGTTAAGAAAACATAGAGGTTTATAATCCCAGCTACTCAAGAGAAGGAAGCAGGAGGATCATGAGTTCAAGGCCAGCCTGGGTAAAGTGAGCAAGATCCTGTTCCAAAATCAAAAGGGCTGAGAGACAGTGCAAGAGAGAGAGCACCTCACTTAGCTTGTGCTTAGTTCTAGATTCCATTCCCAGCACCTCAAAAAACAAACAAAAAGAATGAAAACAGAAAGGTAAATTACCACACAAAACATGTATCTAAAATGGATATTGTGTCCAGAAAACAGAATTAACTCCTAAAAATAAATAATTAAAAAAATCCAATTTTAAAGGGAAAAATACTTGATCAGATGTCATAAAGGAAGGTATGAAAATGATCACTAAGCCCATGGAAAAGTGCTCAACAGCATTTGTCACTGGGAAATGCAAATTAAATGAACAATTAAATGCTATCTCACACCCTCCACAAATGCTTACAATGCCAAATGTAAGTAACCATGTGAACAACTGAACTTTCACATATTCTTGGGGAGGCTGAAAAATGTGGCAACTACTTTTGAAAAACCATTTGATAGTTTCTTAAGAAGTTAAACGATACCCAACCTCATAGAAAGTCTATTAGACATTTGTTATAAGGAATAAAATCTTAAGTGTATATATATATATATATATATATATACACTTAATATATGTATTTACATATATATGTAAATACGTGCATACACATATGAAAAAACTTGCACAAGAATGTTTGTAGCAGCCCTATTCACAATTGCAAAATAATCCAAATATCCATCAACACAAATGGAATAACATCCGGAAAAATTTAAAGATGTACTGATCAACGCACCAATTTAAATAATTCTCAAACACATTACATATAGAGCTAGGCACTGGTGGCTCACACCTGTAATTCTAGCTACTTGTGAGGTTGAGATCAAGAAGACTGCACTTTGAGATGAGCCTAGGCAAAAAAGTTCACGAGATCCCATCTCAACCAATAGTTGGGCATGGTGGCATATACCTATCATCTTGGCTACAACAGGAAGCATAAAATAGGGGGATCATTGTTCAGGTTGGCCTGGACATAAAGTGAGACCCTATCTCCAAAATAACCACAACAAAGAGGGCTGGAGGTGAAGCTCAAGAAGTATAGTGGTTGCCTAGCAAATGCCTAGCCCTGGTTCAAACCCTAGCACCACGAAAGGAAAAAACAAAACATATAAAGAAGTCAAGACACACACACAAAAGCAAAACAAATACTGAATGACAGCAAAGCTCTTCTATGACAAGACACTTCAGAACAGTGCTGCCCTTTGGCAATGAGAATTGACAGGAAGCGAGTCAAAAGGAAATTTTTTTTAGTGAAAATGTTCTGTATTCTGACTTAGGCTGATAATTATAAGACATATTCATTTAGCAAAGCTCACTGTATTGTATCCCCTAGATCTGCACATTCCATGTTACTAAAAAAGAACAACATAAAATGGCTTGCAGTTTTACATAGAAACTTTAGCACACCAGAAGCTCTAATTTGTCATTTTTTTCTCATTTATTCCCTAAAAGTTCTATTGTTTTACATTACTAGAATGTAAACTTCACACTGATGCTGATTACCTCGCAACATTCAAAAAGAAATATTTAAATACATTCTGTACTATAATACTAAAGTTGGAACTGTTTTGAAGGATGATTCATAATACTAAAGTAAAAACAACAATGTGTTTGGTTACTGAATTATTTCTTTCTCCTCTGTTTCTTAAACATCTATTAATCAAAGCGTCTTGTATGTGGATTTGTTACCCTGCAGCAGAAAAAATGATAGCTAAATGTTACATTACACACGTCATACATAGCAATGTCTTGTGCCTTATCTTTTTACCCGCTCACTTGTTCTTTACAACATTCTAGAAGGAGACACTATCATTATTCCGATTTAACAGGTGAGGAAGCTGATGAGCAGAAACTTGCTGAAAATGAGAATTAACAGGAAATAGAGTTGGGGTTTGAACCCATGCACTCTGGTTCAGAGGAGTTCAAGTCTATGAAGACTGCCTCCTGTGACAAGGCAACTAGGAATAGAATTACCAAAGTATGAAAAGCTCTTTTGAGATCATCAGTCCAGTATTCTCACAGCCTCCCACTTGCTAAGTGAGATTCAAGACTGATTTGTCAAAACACAAATTCTACATCTTAACTCAGATGAAAGTTACTCAGTAAATCTAGATTGGAACCTAGAAATCCGTATTTTTTTAAAGTTGCAAGTGTTGGGGAAACCATTGGTTTAGCCCCAAATCCCATGGGGCTATATGAATTTGCTATGTCTTTGACAAGCAGAAGTTGATTTTTTAAGATCTGCTTTAATAACCACTGGCAGCATGGAATTCCTTGATTTGAATGCTCTTTCTTAAACACAAGTGAATTCCACCCACTGGCTTGGGTTCTGCTTTGTATAGGTCTCCCAGCACAAGTTTATTTCCATTTTGTCAAGTACATGAAATACCTGAAGAAAGTGACCATGTTTCCTAAGGCTTAGCTTGGCAGACCAGAAGTTCACCTGCACTTGAATAGTTCACGTTCCCTGCACTGTCTCCATCACTATCTTCTTCATAGCATTTCTTGTATGTTGATGACTTTTGAAAACTACACCCCTACTATGCCCTCAGCAATGTAGAGGACAGTCATAGTCCTGTGCCTATCAATACATTTGAAGCTGATACACTAGTCGATACTCACGTTAAATCTGTTTTGTTCAATTCTCCTATGTCTCTTCCACAAAAGTTTCTTCTAAGGCAGGTCTTCATTTCCTCTCCCTTTATACCTGACTACTTGGATGGTACTATTTGTCAATAAATTCTACCTATTCCTTTTGGGCTTGCACATAAAATCTAACTCCTGAGTCCATCATAACTGGGTGGTAGTGGCTGTTTAGGGTGACTTGAAAGAATTATGAGCCTCACCTCAGACCTTAGGGAAGATCTAGTTTCCATCATCTATTACTAAGTCTGCCCACCTAGCTCCGACATAACAACAAAAATTGCAGAAAAATCAAAGCAAGAAATGTATGTCACTAAATCAGAGTTATGAACATGTATGTGGTATTTAAAGCCATAGGGAAGGTAATTCATCTATAGAGATAGTGTAAATAAAAAGAAGAGGGTCAGGAGAGCAAAGGAGCAATTAGTGCTGCTTGGTATCACGTCATTGCTGATCTGTCGCTTCAACTTGATACATAGGACAACAGCCCTATGACATTTTCAACTCCTTCTGAATACTGGGTGTCTACCATCAGTGTTGCTGCATCCTGGGCCAGATGTATGTGAAGGAATCTGATGCAGATGGCCACAAACCCTGCAGGTTGCCCGTGTCATGAGGCTAGAGGCACAAAGGCAGACAGTCTCCAGTTTGTCTGTTTGTCTGCAAGTGTTCCACTTTCCCCTCTAGGGTACGGCTTGTCCATTCTTCCTTCCTAACTGCTAGCCAACATGAGATGCAGAACAAACAGCCTTATATACACTGCTTCAGCAGTTCCCATAATTTTCTGACATCTAATGCTTATAATAAATTCCTTATTCTATAGTGAATATGGTATTTACTTGTAGGATCAAACTCTAACTGGAATAGAATTTGGAGTTTTGAGGAAGCTAAGAAAGAAAGATTTCCTAAAAGATTAGAGGGATGTTTTTAAAAATTATATTTAATTCTCAAAACCATCTTATGAGCATTATTAGCTCTCTTTACAGATGAGAAAACCAGGGTTCAAAGACACTAAAATCAGAGCTAGTAAGTGGAAAAAACAGATCTGCAACTACTTACTTCTGCTTTCAAAACTAGTGACCTTAATAAACAGGGCTCTTAAAAGAAAAATAAGAGGGAGGGAAGGGAAATAAAGGAACTTCAAAAAACCAAAAAACTTGTTTTTGAAGCTTGCCACGCTGATACTGCTTAGCAGCTGTGGTGGGTCCTTTCCCAAGAAGTAGTAGGACAACCAAGTCTTTCTTGAAAAGCTAAAGAAAAGGCTTCTTGAAAGTGAAAAGCAGACTGGAAACTGGCAGGGGTGGGGGGTAGGGGTTCTGGAGTCTTTCTGGTGTTCGTGCCAAGATTTTCTAGCTTTTTTGGTTTAGATTTGGTGCCAAACAGCTTGTCAGGAATTGATTGGAGGAAGACATAAAGGTGGTGTCTTCATGCACAGTCCTCTGAGAAGAAAACAGTTCAGCTCTTTCCTTTGTGGCACTTCCTCCTATTGCCATCTTTAGGGTGGCCCCAACAGTTAACCTTTAAGGCTACCCCTCAATGAAACCAGAGTTTTAGGCCCAAACTCCAGGGGTACTACATGTCAGGTCCAGCCACTTGTCCCAACACACAAAATTTTAAACAGACAAGTAACAGTGAAGGGCAGAGAAAGATTTATTATGGGGCTCATGTCCTCCACAGGAATAGGCAAAGTAAGTATATTTCAGGCTATCTTTTGGGTATAAATATGAGGGTATAACTATGAGCTTTAGGTTTAAATAGACAAAGAATTTGGACATGGGTGAAAGGTATGCATAATGATTAAGTAGTCCCAGTACAGGCATGGCCTGGTTGATCATTTTGAGAGGCGTTCTGGAGAAGTTATCATCACTTGAGGTGTGCAGTCTGGTCAGAATAAGCAAGTCATAGTTGTCTGGTGGGTGGTCTGTCCTGAGAAGGGTTTCCCATCCCTCCTTGTAAGCATGTCATTGAACAGTCCTGTACTTGGACTCCAAGGTGACTGCAAAGGGCATGGTTCAACAGCAAAAACATACAAAAATGGAGGGAGAGATGCCAAGCTTTCCTCCTGCCTTCAGTTAAATCATGAGTCCAAGTGAGGAGTCAGTACTTTTCAGCAAAAGCAATTTAGGTTATCTATTATAATTAGGATAACATGAGGATTGAGGATAATATCAGGAATGCTGGCAGATCCAATCTTAGGCTTTCATAGTGGAAATGACTCTTCCCTGTGGGTTTAAGCTAAGAAAACCTCACTAAGACTAGGGTTTGCCACAGCCCAAGTTAAAGAGCCTGTATTCCTCTATTACTCCATACTACAGTCCTTCTGAAGTATAAAATGCTTAAATGCTCAGCCTTCTGATTCAACCACTTCTTGCAGGCATAGTCTGCAGGGTACCAAACAGTCAATAAAAGAACACATTTTCTAAAACAATTCTTTCTCTATTTAAATAGTATATATTCAAAGCTTTGAAAACTGAACCAGGAAGCAAATGGATTTGCATCTTCAAAACTGTTTCCAAACAAACAAAACTTAAAGATAGGGAATAAATTCATTCTCAGTAATTAAAAGACAATTTTAGCCATGTTGGATGCCTGACCCAAGAAAGGGCTGGGAAAATGTAAACCTACTGTGAAAATTAGGAAGAGACAGAATAGTTTACCCTAAATATTTAAAGAGATACTACACTGGAAGAAGGTTTAGATGAATTCCATATGGCAAAAACTGATACTGGAGGAACTGAAGTGTTTCGTCTTTATTTTTGTCATCTGAATTGAATGTTAAAACAAACAGACCTACTCTGAAGCAATCAATTCATTTGAATTGTACTCAAGTGATTTTTAAGCATATATTAAATAATAACAAATATGGAAGATACCTTCTTCTTGGTCTGTATTTTGATGTGCTATAAGTGGAATTCATAGAACATGAATTGTGCTTCTTCCTTTGTGTCTCATGGAAGGGCCACAGATGAAAATACATAGATAACAAGTGATAACATGACAAGGCAGTTTTTATGTACAGTGTTTTAATAAAATATTATTTTCTCTAGGGCAAAAGTTTTGACTACAGAATACTCTATGCCTAAACTGGAGTGTACTCCTAACATAAAAATGTGGATTATCACAAGTTAAACAATGGGTTAAAGTTCAAATTGTTGCTTCTTACTGTTTGGGGTCAGGAGGAAGCAGAGAGGTATACAGGATAGAATGAATAAGGAAAGAGCATGACTCGTCTCTTCTCTTTCTGCTCTATCGTGCGGCTCTTCTAGGCCATCTCTTATCTCTTCCCAAGTGTTGGGGATTCTTGATTCCTGTGCTTTTCCTAAATAAACATTAACAGTAAAGATAGGTCCACAGCTATCAAAGAATTGTTATATTTACCCATTAGCTGCATCATCTGAGGACATGAGTGATTATAAACTCTGCTGTAGTCCTACTGCATCTTCACCAACCTTGGCTTTGCAGCTATACCTACTTCCTGTACAGTTCAAAGGCCCAGAGAAGGAACAGCAGCATGGGGGGTGGGGGTGGATGTGTGTGTGTGATTCTAGCCCAAGGAGGACTTGAAATGTGAAGATCAAACAAGGCCTAAATGCCAATATCTCCTTTTATTCACTCTGGATGTAATAAGCCAGATTGTACCTGTGCTTTTTGCCTCCTTCCCTGTGTTACTGACGTGCAGGCTGGGCAGTGGCTATGCAGGTAAAATCACTGGTGTCCTTATAAGTCCTTGCTATTCCTTTTTCCCTGCTTGCAGATGTGTCTCTTACAGGCAGGTCTTTATCTAGCTTTCAGCAGCTAGCCCATCAGTTTGTGTTAACTCCTGGATGTATGCTGCTTCCCTGCAGAACTGGCCTTTTAAAAGGGCTATTTAAAAGATAAAACATTTTAAACACCAGAATAAAATTCCTTTAAAGGTAGAATTGTAAGCTTAGCCAGTTGGGTTGGAGAGAGCTTGGTGGAGACAGTGGCTCTCAATTCACCACAGTCATGTCTCCCCCTGGTCTGCTTTCCCTGGACTAATCTGACACTGACACCTGATAGCCCCACTGTTACTATTTTAAGTGACTTTTCTCTGGGGCACTTGACAGGAGACCTCCCAATTTTATATAGTTATTCCATATGACCTTACTTATTTATAGGAATACACCTGATCTCACTTATTTATAATGTAACAGAGAGCAGCAGAATTCACAGATTATATATGAGAGAAACATTGTATAATGTCTAGAAAATAACAATTAATTCCCAAATATGTTAGGGCCTATGAACAACAGAAAGACAAAGAAACCAAAGAATAAAATACCTATTGATAATTTTCAGAGGAAGAACTCCCTATTTTTCCCTTTTTCATGCTATACTTACTTTTTAACTCTTATGTGTTAATCTACAAAATGGAGATACAAATTGTACCTACCCAGAGAGTTCATAGGAGAGTTGAATGAGTTAATATAGGCAAAAATTTAGGAAGAAACAAACAGCTCAATAAATGTAAATGGCAATGGATCATTTTAATCATGATGCTCTTATAATTTGAACAAAATTGAAGACCTACGTCACGAGTGGGCCATTTCATAATAATTTAACATTCTAGAAAGAACACTCATTTTTTAGCATACCCAGGAGTATTCAAATTATTCTGGCAGGCTGCCTTCTCTACAGATGCTATTTATGCACATTTTTTTTGACCGGTCAAATGCTTCCTTATATACTAATCATCCTATATATTTGCTTGGCATGGAGTTGAATGGAAAATTATCCCTATTCTTCATTTAAAAATTTTTCTGAAAACATGGAAGATGTGATATTACATGATCTGCTTCTAAAAAAGTTATTGACACAGTGGATCTCAATATATTTTGCCTGCTTTGTTCTTAAATTGAGTGATTGAAGCTATTGAATAGGTAATTGGCTAAGTTCACAAATTAGATAAAAAGGAAAAAAAGCAGTGTGTACTGAAAGTAGTGTAATCGCATCTTCCTTATTCTTAAGGAATGGTCAGGGATCCATCTGAAGAGCTGCTTTTTCACTGTTGTTCTTCCCTTTCTCAACAGCCCCTGTAAACAATGCTGTTTGTTCTCTCCATCTTTATGAACACTGAGCAGGCAGTGAATGGTACTGGTAAGAGAGTAGCAATTCCTTTTCCACTGTTCAAACTGACGTTCTAATAGCCTTTGATATGCCTGAACAGGAATATATACGTATATACATATGTCTACACATACGTACTTACACATATATATGAGTAATTTGTAACCTCCATATCAATAATCAAAACCCTTTCGTGGTCATGGGCAAGCGTGAAAAGCAGCTCACATGCATATTTCAGCTGAGGTCAGCAAGCAAACTTGCCTCCTGGTTGCAGCCTTTACACCAAGACAAAAACACAGATAGTAGGGGCAGTGTAGTGCAGTACAAGAAATTTCAACTTTGGACGTTTGAATCTCAACTGTGGTATCTGTTCCTAAGGCAACCTGAGGCAAGTCATTTAAAGACTTCTGAATCTAGTGTTTTCTATTGTAGAATAAGAAAAACAGAAAGCACCAGGATGACATGTTTCAGTACTTAGCCAGATATGGGAATGGATGGTTGGGTGGAAGGACCCATTTCTCAGTATTGATCAATTTAGGTGAGAGGGGAGGTGACGTCATAAAAGATAACTACTGCAAATATGGAGAACTGATTTTACATAAGCACAGGGTGGGGCGGGCCAATACGATGTGAGGACTGGCAGGCACCTGGTGCCACAGGCTTTTGATCAGTGCGTGTGCCAGGAAGCCACTGGGCTGAAGTATTAACAAGATCACTGTTACTGCTGTGCTGGGAACTGTCTAAAGGGTGGGAGGACAGGAGCAGGAGCAGGAGCAGGAGGAGGAGCAGACGCAGAAGTAGGGAGATAGAAGGTCAATTGTGATAACTCAGATTGGGAATTATAGTGGCCTAAACTAAGATGATGGACCAAAAGTCCTATCCAAAAAAAGTCATACCAAAAATTAGGTTAGACCATTCCCTTGCCCAATCTAGTAAGAAAGGCAACAGAAATTAACTATGAAATGTCTGTGTCCATAAGCATGCTCCCAGAAGCTCTGTGTGCTGCAGGCCCATCTACAGAGGCTCCAGTTTTAGAGTCATCCTCCAGTCCTTCTATGACCTCACCTTGCTTGAGGGACAGTCTGCTCTGCATCTTCAAAATAAACCCAGAATCAATTCTTACATTTTGTAAACCTTACTTTTATTGTGGTAGAATACAGGACATAAAATTAACCATCTTATCCACTTTTAAGTGTTCAGTTTGGGTATCAAGCTCATTCATGTTGTACAAACATCACCACCACCCAGCCACAGAACATTTTCTGTCTTACAACGAGTCCCCATTTCCACCATCTCCCAGTGCCTGGACATTATCACTACACTTTCCACTTCTATGACCCTGACTACTCTACATCCTTCTATGAGTGGGATTACATAGTAGTGTGTGTGTTTCATTTGGCATTTCATCCTCAACATTCATCTATGTTGTTGCATGTGTCAGAATTGCTTTCCTGGGTGGGGGGAGTACTGGGGTTTGAACTCAGGACCATGTGCTTGCTAGGCAAGTGCTCTACCAATTGTGCATGTCCTCAGTCCTTTTGTTTAACATTTTGTTTTTGAGATAGAGTCTCACTAACTTTGCCAGCTAGGCTGTCCTGGAACTCATGATCTACGTGCCTACACTTCCTTAGTAGCTGGGATTATAGGTATGCACCACCATGCTAGGTTCTCTTCTTTTTATGGGTAAATAATCTTTGTGTGTATATACCACATATTACTTACCCATTCCTCCACTGATGGGTTGTTTCCACCTTTCAGATATTGTGAATAATGGTGTTACAAATATGAATGTACAAATATCTGTTTGTTAAGCTGCTTTCAGTTCTCTGAGGTATATATTCAGAAGTAGAGTTTGTGGATAAAGTATATCCAGAATCTGTTCTTTATATTTCCTGCTATTACTAGAAGTTTCAACCCCCATAATCTCATATTTGAACCTTTACCACTGGCCTGCACCCCAGTCTCCCTGTTTTTGTTTTTGTGCTCTTTTAATAATTCTCAGCACAGCAGTCAGAGTGATCTATTAATATTTCAGCCCAGTAGTTTCCTTTCTAAAAGCCAAAGTCATCAGAGTGGACTTTGAATGCCCATCCTGCCCGGGTGTCCCCTGAAGCTCTGTCTCACCTCCCTCTACACTCCACTCACATGCTCCAGCTGCAGGGCCTTGCACTTGCTGCTCCTCTGTCAGCTCATCTTTCAGATGTGTGTGTGGCTTGCCCTCAGCTCCTCAGTCTTACTTTAAATGCTACAGCAGTCCTCCCCATCACTTAGCTAAGCCACAAACCTCCTCAGCACCGCTCCCTTCTTGAACTTATTTTTCTCTGCAGCACTCAGCAGCATGTAACATTTTACATATTTTACTTTTCAATTTTTTTCTGAAATGATGTATTAAATTCTATAATTCAAAAAGGCAGGCATTTTTGTTTTTTGTTAACTCCAAAGTTATAGCTCCAAGTCCAGAAGAGTGCTTGACACTCAATAAATGTTTGCATGGATGTATGGAAAAACAAATGATATGAACAACCATTAAAAAGTAATTCAGAGGGCTGCAAAGTGGCTTAAGCTGTAAAGCACCTGCATAGGAAGCATGAAGCCCTGAGTTCAAACCCTAGTGCCACCAAAAGAGAAAGAAAAACGAATTCAGATAAGATGAATGCTGAAGAAATGCTTAATCTTTAGAGAAGTAGCTAAATGGATTTCTTTTGTTGATGTTATTACTTGAATGAGAAAATTCGTTGACCTATTTTTTGAATTTCATGTCAAATTAAAACCAAGGTATACCCAAGAAGGAGGTTCCTGGAGTAGCTATAATGCTTCTTTTTCCCTTCCATTCTAATTTGCCTTCTCACAATGAAGTACTTAAAAGGGGTGAAGAGTATGTGCATTTTTAAAACTTCATGAGTCTTATGATATTGGATTATAGTACAGTTTGGAAGAATGAACACATGCAATTCAATTTTTGCTTTCATGCCAGTATGTGAATGACACATTGATTTTGAAGGTGAAAGCAATGCATGGTGGGTACTTTTAAAGGACACAAATGAATTTATGTTAGAATTCCATGTGAACATGTATAGGAAAATAAATACAATATTAGTCCTACAATTCAGTGAGATAAAAATCCCAATAATTAGAAAGCGTTTACTTGATGTCCTAATCTATAGTTTCAAGGTATAATTATCACCAGGTGTTTAGCTTGTTACAGGGTTTTTTCAATCAGCCAACACAAGTGACTGATATTTTGTTAATAGTTGAAATTTGCTGGGGCATTGACCTAAAATAATAAGATAAGTAGACACAGTCAAATCTATCAGAAGTTTTAAATTTGAGATTTTTTGAACTTCTACAATGTCTGACATTGACTTTTATTCTAGAATATTTATAAGTGAAATCTTAAGGTCCTAGAATCTGTCACTGTAATTTTTCTTTTCTTCTCTTTTTCTTTCATTGCACTTTAATTATACAACACTCTGGTCTCCTGTAAGATTTGGTTATAAGACCCTGGAGAATAAGCAATGTCTGATTTGTTTATCTATTTCCAACATAGTGGCCTAACACCTAGTAGGTATTCAAGTTAGATCTATAATTAAGGTTAATTAGAAGGACTATAGTTGTCAAATACACAAAGGTACATATAAACGCACATATACACACAAACACATACCCATGCATGCATGCACACACACATATACACACACCTAGAACAACATGACATATACCTATATATACAGATATACACTGACTTTCGAGAAATTTAAGAAATAAATTTCCTAGGTAAAACTGAAAAACTTCACCAAAGAAGGATTTTCCTAGTATTTAAAGACTCTTTTCCGTAAAAAGAAGAGCTCTACTAAACTTCATTCAAAGTCAAATTAAAACTGTTCAGAAATATCGTATATTTACAGATAATTTTATCTATCAGATTGATAAATGGAAGAACAAAAGCAAGATGCAAGGAGGAAAAGCTAGGATTCTTCGCCTTTGGTAAAATTAGGGAATAGCTCATGTGATAGCATACTCTATTAGGGAAATGTCAGTTCCTTTGAATTGAGTGTGCAAAAGTCTGCCTAATTATGCCGCTTCTTTGCCAGGGTTGTGCCTAGAAGCAGTGAAAGGCTAGGTTGAAAATACCCAGAAGAGGATACTTGAGCATTAGCTACATGAGGAGAAAACGAAAATGGGGTGGGGAGAATCCCACCTTGTCCCTCAGCCCACCATGTCTTCAGTTCCCAACATCAGTCCTTTTTGCCTGAGGTTCCTCACAATGTAGTACCCAAATCATTCTCTTAATTCCTTGTACAAGGATTGTCTCCACTAATCATGCAGAGTGTGGAACTTCCCTTGGTCCTAGTCAAGCTACACTAGTCTAATTTCATTTTTTCTAAGTTTATACCTCCCCATATAAGGTAAAAGCTAACTCAAAGCAATGATAGCATCTTGAGACAATTTCTTTTGCCTCACTTCCATAAACTGGGTACCTTAATCTGAAGTTTCCCCAATATCCATCATCTCTCTTTGGACAAAAGTCAACAGATAAGAAAGGTAAAATTTCCTTTGCATTCATATATGCCATTATTCTGGCTTCCTTTCTGTCCTGAGCCATTCTAATATCTACCTGTAAGTTCTTACCAAAACAAATTGGACCAACTACTGTTTTCACACTACTATAGAAAATGTAGGAAGGATCCTGCCTGGGTGCCAGCCCACACAGTCTTCCTACACCTTCACAGGCAAGTCTAGCTGCCTTAACAACAGGTCTAGCCTTGCCTTTGGCAAGCTCTGGTGGCATGTTGATCTCAGACAGATAGCGGAAAAAGTTCTGAGAGTAAACCCCAGCACTGGGCAGTTAGTAATCCTTGTGAACCTCTGATCTGCAATAGTATCCAGGCTTTTTCTTTGTTTTATTTTATTTTTATTATTCATATGTGCATACAAGGCTTGGGTCATTTCTCCCCCCTGTCCCGACCCCCTCCCTTACCACCCACTCCGCTCCCTCCCTCTCCCTCCCCCTCAATACCCTGCAGAAACTATTTTGCCCTTCTTTCTAATTTTGTTGTAGAGAGAGTATAAGCAATAATAGGAAGGAGCAAGGGTTTTTGCTGGTTGAGATAAGGATAGCTATACAGGGCATTGACTCACATTGATTTCCTGTGCGTGGGTGTTACCTTCTAGGTTAATTCTTTTTGATCTAACCTTTTCTCTAGTTCCTGGTCCCCTTTTCCTATTGGCCTCAGTTGCTTTAAGGTATCTGCTTTAGTTTCTCTGCGTTAAGGGCAACAAATGCTAGCTAGTTTTTTAGGTGTCTTACCTATCCTCACACCTTCCTTGTGTGCTCTCGCTTTTATCATGTGCTCATAGTCCAATCCCCTTGTTGTGTTTGCCCTTGATCTAATGTCCACATATGAGGGAGAACATACGATTTTTGGTCTTTTGGGCCAGGCTAACCTCACTCAGAATGATGTTTTCCAATTCCATCCATTTACCAGCGAATGATAACATTTCGTTCTTCTTCATGGCTGCATAAAATTCCACTGTGTATAGATACCACATTTTCTTAATCCATTCGTCAGTGGTGGGGCATCTTGGCTGTTTCCATAACTTGGCTATTGTGAATAGTGCCGCAATAAACATGGGTGTGCAGGTGCCTGTGGAGTAACCTGCGTCACAGTCTTTTGGGTATATCCCCAAGAGTGGTATTGCTGGATCAAATGGTAGATCAATGTCTAGCTTTTTAAGTAGCCTCCAAATTTTTTTTCCAGTGTGGTTATACTAGTTTACATTCCCACCAACAGTGTAAGAGGGTTCCTTTTTCCCGCATCCCGCCAACACCTGTTGTTGGTGGTGTTGCTTATGATGGCTATTCTAACAGGGGTGAGGTGGAATCTTAGCGTGGTTTTAATTTGCATTTCCTTTATTGCTAGAGATGGTAAGCATTTTTTCATGTGTTTTCTGGCCATTTGAATTTCTTCTTTTGAGAAAGTTCTCTTTAGTACACATGCCCATTTCTTTATTGGTTCATTAGTTTTGGGAGAATTTAGTTTTTTAAGTTCCCTATATATTCTGGTTATCAGTCCTTTGTCTGATGTATAGCTGGCAAATATTTTCTCCCACTCTGTGGGTGTTCTCTTCAGTTTAGAGACCATTTCTTCTGATGAACAGAAGCTTTTTAGCTTTATGAGGTCCCATTTATCTATGCTTTCTCTTAGTTGCTGTGCTGCTGGGGTTTCATTGAGAAAGTTCTTACCTATACCTACTAACTCCAGAGTATTTCCTACTCTTTCCTGTATCAACTTAAGAGTTTGGGGTCTGATATTAAGATCCTTGATCCATTTTGAGTTAATCTTGGTATAGGGTGATAAACATGGATCTAGTTTTAGTTTTTTGCAGACTGCTAACCAGTTTTCCCAGCTATTTCTCCATTTTATATTTTTAGCTCCTTTGTCAAAGACAAGTTGGTTATAGTTGTGTGGCTTCATATCTGGGTCCTCTATTCTGTTCCACTGGTCTTCATGTCTGTTTTTGTGCCAGTACCATGCTGTTTTTATTGCTAGTGCTTTGTAATATAGTTTGAAGTCAGGTATTGTGATACCTCCTGCATTGTTCTTTTGACTGAGTATTGCCTTGGCTATTCGTGGCTTCCTATGTTTCCATATAAATTTCACAGTAGATTTTTCGATCTCTTTAATGAATGTCATGGGAATTTTGATGGGAATTGCATTAAACATGTAGATTACTTTAGGGAGTATCGACATTTTTACTATGTTGATTCTACCAATCCATGAGCATGGGAAATCTCGCCACTTTCTATCGTCTTCCTCAATCTCTTTCTTCAGAAGTGTATAGTTTTCCTTGTAGAGGTCTTTCACATCTTTTGTTAGGTTTACACCTAGGTATTTGATTTTTTTTGAGGCTATTGTAAATGGAATTGTTTTCATGTATTCTTTTTCAGTTTGCTCATTATTACTGTATAGAAATGCTAATGATTTTTCTATGTTGATTTTATATCCTGCTACCTTGCTATAGCTATTGATGATGTCTAGAAGCTTCTGAGTAGAGTTTTTTTGGGTCTTTAAGGTATAGGATCGTCTGCATATAGGGATATTTTGACAGTTTCTTTACCTATTTATATTGCTTTTATTCCTTTTTTTGCCTAATTGCTCTGGCTAGGAATTCCAGAACTATGTTGAATAGGAGTGGAGATAGTGGGCATCCTTGTCTGGTTCCTGATTTTAGAGGGAATGATTTCAATTTTTCTACATTAAGTATAATGATGGCTGTGGTTTGTCATATATAGCTTTTATAATGTTGAGGTACTTTCCTTCTATTCCTAGTTTTCTTAGAGCTTTTATCATGAAATGATGTTGGATCTTATCAAAGGCTTTTTCTGCATCTATTGAGATGATCAAGTGGTTTTTGTCTTTGCTTCTGTTAATGTGGTTTATTAGGTTTATTGATTTTCATATGTTGAACCACCCCTGCATCCCTGGGATGAAGCCTACTTGGTCGTGGTGAATAATCTTTTTGATGTGCTGTTGAATTCGGTTTGCCATTATTTTGTTGAGGATTTTTGCGTCAATGTTCATTGAGGAGATTGGCCTATAATTCTCCTTTTTGGAGGTGTCTTTGCCTGGTTTTGGGATAAGTGTAATACTGGCTTCATAAAATGTGTTAGGCAGTTTTCCTTCCCTTTCTATTTCATGGAACAGTTTAAGCAGGGTTGGTATCAGTTCTTCTTTAAAGGTCTGATAGAATGCAGAAGAGAATCCATCAAGTACTGGACTTTTCTTTTTGGGGAGACTCTTGATTGCTGCTTCAATTTCATTTTGTGTTATAGATCTATTCAGGTGATTAATGTCCTCTTGGTTCAGTTTTGGATGATCATATGTATCTAGAAATCTGTTCAATTCTGTAAGATTTTCGAATTTATTTGAATATAGGTTCTCAAAGTAGTCTCTGATGATTTCCTGGACTTTCATGGTGTTTGTTGTTATCTCCCCTTTTGCATTCCTGATTCTACTAATTTGGGTTTTTTCTCTCCTCATTTTAGTCAGGTTTGCCAGGGGTCTATCGATCTTGTTTATTTTTTCAAAGAACCAACTTTTAGTTTCATTAATTCTTTGTATGGTTTTTTTGGTTTCTATTTCATTGATTTCAGCTCTTGTTTTTATTATTTCTCTCCTTTGATTTGTTTTGGGATTTGCTTGTTCTTGTCTTTCTAGGAGTTTGAGATGTATCATTAGGTCATTAATTTGGGATCTTTCAGTCTTTTTTTTTTTTCATTTTTCTTTTATTATTCATATGTGTATACAAGGCTTGGTTCATTTCTCCCCCCTGCCCCCACCTCCTCCCTTACCACCCACTCCGCCCCCTCCCTCTCCCCCCCCAATACCCAGCAGAAACTATTTTGCCCTTCTTTCTAATTTTGTTGTAGAGAGAGTATAAGCAATAATAGGAAGGAACAAGGGGTTTTGCTGGTTGAGATAAGGATAGCTATACAGGGCATTGACTCACATTGATTTCCTGTGCGTGGGTGTTACCTTCTAGGTTAATTCTTTTTGATCTAACCTTTTCTCTAGTACCTGTTCCCCTTTTCCTATTGGCCTCAGTTGCTTTAAGGTATCTGCTTTAGTTTCTCTGCGTTAAGGGCAACAAATGCTAGCTAGTTTTTTAGGTGTCTTACCTATCCTCACACCTCCCTTGTGTGCTCATGCTTTTATCTCTGACAAAGTAGACTTCAAACCTACATTGATCAAACGAGATAAAGAAGGACATTCCATACTAATAAAAGGGGAAATAGACCAAAAGGAAATAATAATCATCAATCTGTATGCACCCAATGTCAACGCACCCAGTTTCATCAAACATACCCTGAAAGACCTAAAAGCATATATAAACGCCAACATAGTGGTTGTGGGAGACGTTAACACCCCATTATCATCAATAGATAGGTCATCCAAACAAAAACTCAATAAAGAAATCCAAGATCAAAAATATGCAATAGATCAAATGGACCTAGTAGATGTCTACAGAACATTTCATCCAACCTCTACACAATATACATTCTTCTCAGCAGCCCATGGAACCTTCTCCAAAATAGATCATATCCTAGGGCACAAAGCAAGCCTCAGCAAATATAAGAAAATAGAAATTATACCGTGCATACTATCTGATCACAATGCAGTAAAAGTAGAACTCAACAACAAAAGTAAAGACAAAAAACATGCAAACAGCTGGAAACTAAATAACTCATTGCTTAATGAAGAATAAATCATCGATGAAATAAAAGAGGAAATTAAAAAGTTCCTGGAAGTCAATGAAAATGAAAACACAACCTACCGGAACCTATGGGACACAGCTAAGGCAGTCTTGAGGGGAAAGTTTATAGCCATGAGTGCATATATTAAAAAGATTGAAAGATCCCAAATCAATGACCTACTGATACATCTCAAACTCCTAGAAAAACAAGAACAAGCAAATCCCAACACAAATACAAGGAGAGAAATAATAAAAATAAGAGCTGAAATCAACGAAATAGAAACCAAAAAAACCATACAAAGAATTAATGAAACAAAAAGTTGGTTCTTTGAAAAAATAAACAAGATCGATAGACCCCTGGCAAACCTGACTAAAATGAGGAGAGAAAAAACCCAAATTAGTAGAATCAGGAATGCAAAAGGGGAGATAACAACAAACACCATGAAAGTCCAGGAAATCATCAGAGACTACTTTGAGAACCTATATTCAAATAAATTCGAAAATCTTACAGAATTGGACAGATTTCTAGATACATATGATCATCCAAAACTGAACCAAGAGGACATTAATCACCTGAATAGACCTATAACACAAAATGAAATTGAAGCAGCAATCAAGAGTCTCCCCAAAAAGAAAAGTCCAGGACCTAATGGATTCTCTGCTGAATTCTACCAGAACTTTAAAGAAGAACTGATACCAACCCTCCTTAAACTGTTCCACGAAATAGAAAGGGAAGGAAAACTGCCTAACACATTTTATGAAGCCAGTATTACACTTATCCCAAAACCAGGCAAAGACACCTCCAAAAAGGAGAACTATAGGCCAATCTCCTCAATGAACATTGACGCAAAAATCCTCAACAAAATAATGGCAAACCGAATTCAGCAACACATCAAAAAGATTATTCACCATGACCAAGTAGGCTTCATCCCAGGGATGCAGGGGTGGTTCAACATACGAAAATCAATAAATGTAATAAACCACATTAACAGAAGCAAAGACAAAAACCACTTGATCATCTCAATAGATGCAGAAAAAGCCTTTGATAAGATCCAACATCATTTCATGATAAAAGCTCTAAGAAAACTAGGAATAGAAGGAAAGTTCCTCAACATTATAAAAGCTATATATGACAAACC
The DNA here is from genome assembly GCF_047511655.1 of Castor canadensis. Taxonomy (NCBI): domain Eukaryota; kingdom Metazoa; phylum Chordata; class Mammalia; order Rodentia; family Castoridae; genus Castor; species Castor canadensis. Next base: position 56,520,591 of record NC_133399.1, on the reverse strand, counting down.
TACAGCCAGCATTATACTTAACAGAGAAAAACTAAAACCATTCCCTCTAAAATCAGGAACCAGACAAGGATGCCCACTATCTCCACTCCTATTCAACATAGTTCTGGAATTCCTAGCCAGAGCAATTAGGCAAGAAGAAGGAATAAAAGCAATACAAATAGGTAAAGAAACTGTCAAAATATCCCTATTTGCAGACGACATGATCCTATACCTTAAAGACGCAAAAAACACTACTCAGAAGCTTCTAGACATCATCAATAGCTATAGCAAGGTAGCAGGATATAAAATCAACATAGAAAAATCATTAGCATTTCTATACACTAACAATGAGCAAACTGAAAAAGAATGTATGAAAACAATTCCATTTACAATAGCCTCAAAAAAAATCAAATACCTAGGTGTAAACCTAACAAAAGATGTGAAAGACCTCTACAAGGAAAACTATACACTTCTGAAGAAAGAGATTGAGGAAGACGATAGAAAGTGGAGCGATCTCCCATGCTCATGGATTGGTAGAATCAACATAGTAAAAATGTCTATACTCCCAAAAGTAATCTACATGTTTAATGCAATTCCCATCAAAATTCCCATGACATTCATTAAAGAGATCGAAAAATCTACTGTGAAATTTATATGGAAACACAAGAGGCCACGAATAGCCAAGGCAATACTCAGTCAAAAGAACAATGCAGGAGGTATCACAATACCTGACTTCAAACTATATTACAAAGCAATAACAATAAAAACAGCATGGTACTGGCACAAAAACAGACATAAGACCAGTGGAACAGAATAGAGGACCCAGATATGAAGCCACACAACTATAACCAACTTGTCTTTGACAAAGGAGCTAAAAATATATGATGGAGAAATAGCAGCCTCTTCAACAAAAACTGCTGGGAAAACTGGTTAGCAGTCTGCAAAAAACTGAAACTAGATCCATGTATATCACCCTATACCAAGATTAACTCAAAATGGATCAAGGATCTTAATATCAGACCCCAAACTCTTAAGTTGATACAGGAAAGAGTAGGAAATACTCTGGAATTAGTAGGTATAGGTAAGAACTTTCTCAATGAAACCCCAGCAGCACAGCAACTAAGAGAAAGCATAGATAAATGGGACCTCATAAAGCTATAAAGGTTCTGTTCATCAAAAGAAATGGTCTCTAAACTGAAGAGAACACCCACAGAGTGGGAGAAAATATTTGCCAGCTATACATCAGACAAAGGACTGAAAAGCAGAATATATAGGGAACTTAAAAAACTAAATTCTCCCAAAACTAATGAACCAATAAAAAATGGGCAAGTGAACTAAACAGAACTTTCTCAAAAGAAGAAATTCAAATGGCCAGAAAACACATGAAAAAATGCTCACCATCTCTAGCAATAAAGGAAATGCAAATTAAAACCACGCTAAGATTCCACCTCACCCCTGTTAGAATAGCCATCATCAGCAACACCACCAACAACAGGTGTTGGCAAGCATGTGGGGAAAAAGGAACCCTCTTACACTGTTGGTGGGAATGTAGACCAGTACAACCACTCTGGAAAAAAATTTGGAGGCTACTTAAAAAGCTAGACATCAGTCTACCATTTGAGCCAGCAATTCCACTCTTGGGGATATACCCAAAAGACTGTTACTTCAGAGGCACCTGCACACCCATGTTTATTGCGGCACTATTCACAATAGCCAAGTTATGGAAACAGCCAAGATGCCCCACCACTGATGAATGGATTAATAAAATGTGGTATCTATACACAATGGAATTTTATGCAGCCATGAAGAAGAACGAAATGTTATCATTTGCTGGTAAATGGATGGAATTGGAGAACATCATTCTGAGTGAGGTTAGCCTGGCCCAAAAGACCAAAAATCGTATGTTCTCCCTCATATGTGGACATTAGATCAAGGGCAAACACAGCAAGGGGTTTGGTTTTGAGCACGTGATAAAAGCCAGAGCACACAAGGGATGTGTGAGGATAGGTAAGACACCTAAAAAATAGCTAGCATTTGTTACCCTCAACGCAGAGAAACTAAAGCAGATACCTTAAAAGCAACTGAGGCCAATAGGAAAAGGGGAACAGGTACTAGAGAAAAGGTTAGATCAAAAAGAATTAACCTAGAAGGTAACACCCACGCACAGGAAATCAATGTGAGTTAATGCCCTGTATAGCTATCCTTATCTCAATCAGCAAAAACCCTCGTTCCTTCCTATTATTGCTTATACTCTCTCTACAACAAAATTAGAAATAAGGGCAAAATAGTTTCTGCTGGGTATTGAGGGGGGGGGAGAGGGAGGGGGTGGAGTGGGTGGTAAGGGAGGGGGTGGGGGCAGGGGGGAGAAATGAACCAAGCCTTGTATGCACATATGAATAATAAAAGAAAAAGGAAAAAAAAAAACAAAACAAAACCCACACCAAGGATACTATCAACCATTTTCTGAGAAATGTTTTAGCAGTCTTCCCAGTACTTCTCAAGGTACCTTTGGTAAAGGATCAGCTTTTTTCCCTTTTACTGACTTTTAATTTTCAATATTCTGCAGACCATACTTTTGCAAAAACCAATAAAAATTAAATTAGTAGGCAAATAAATAAAAGCAAAAGCATGTAAAACACCAAGTCCAAAGCTTTATTACCAGACTTAACAGACTTGAAATTACTCTATAAAACTGACAGTAAAATATTTCTAAATGCTTATTCTCAATTTCTAAATATATTTGTCTCTTTGCAGATGAGTGAAAATCAGTTCTCAAGCTAGCATCAGTCTGTGAGTTGACAATATGAGAAGCAATGTTTTAACTAACTGGACTTTCTTCTTGCTTCCAGTTCTCAAAACTATATTCCACCTGTCCACTGGAACATTCCACCCTTCACCTTGGGCTTTGCTGGGATGGACTAGCTGTTTGCTGGACATCATGCTGTATACTTACCTAAGACTAGCTCATCGTGGTCTCCCTTTTAGCAAGAATTTACTTCTAAAGTCCATAGTTGGCTAATATTGGTTAATCTGACCTTTTGATTTTTGAACTTGGCCAAGTCAAGTATGTAAGCATACCTCACTAAGACAAAATAGCAACATGGCATTTTTTTTTCTGTTTTCATCTTTATCTTCTTCTTACTCACCCTTACTTTCTTAATTCCTTGATGGATAACTGATTCAGGATCCTTTGGACTGACACTCCTTAAACTTGTAGCTTCAAAGTTTGTCTTCCTGCAAGTCTTACTTCCTAGCTCACTTCCTGTCAGTCACAACTGAATTCACAGAGTCCCAATTTGGTGAGGACAAAGGTCACAAACCTTTTGCATCAATGGGCACAGATGGATCCAGATCCAGGACTCAACCCCTTTACTCTATCCTTATGTAGTTAACCAGTTCTAAGGTAAGGAAGCATCTCTGATTTTATAGTTATTAGATTTATTAATGTGGTGCAATTCAAACAGATTCCAATTTGTGAATCTGATATAGTTTGTTAAGAATAAAAATAAGTAAAAGTATCTTCCAATAATGCCAATCTTTAAAAACAAAATTATAAGGAATCCACAATGATTTTTGAATGCAGAATTTGGAAAGCTTCCATTTTAAACAATAAATCCAGGAAACTGAGATATTATTCACAAAAGCACACATAAATAAATTTAAAGAATACTGTCAAAAAATTTTTATCTGCACAAAGAACATCTGAGTACACACTTATCCTTGATCTTAGATCAAGCTAGTAAACCTTGACTTAGTTAGACAAAGCAAAAATTAATTATATGAAGGAGATATGCAAGGTTGGCATTTCATCCTATGAGGGGATATCCAAAGATAATCACACAAAAATAGCCTAATCAAGTGGATGATCAACCAAATCATATATGCTTTTTTCATTGTGTCTGTCTAGGAAGCTGGATGGCCAGTTGACAAACTTTAAGGGAAGTGTCATTAGCTTCATTTGGATAAAAGCAGGAACAATTTTATTCATAAATGGCACGAAAATAATTTAATTCTGTCATTTCTGCTTGGGAAAAGTGCCTGGATTCCACACAGTTCTAAGAATTTTATGTTTTTGCATTTGGCATGTTTTTTTCCTTGGGACTGTAAGGAATCAAGAGATAGTGCTACATGCAATTTTGACTCTTTGAGCTTATCTTTGATTCAAATTTGCAGACTCGATGAACAGTAAAAAAGAGGGATAAAAGATGGACAATAGAAAAAGCAAGCAGTGCATGAAACTCAGGGTAGCCATAGTCTAAAATTTCTCCTATTCTTACACTAAAAACCAGAGTCATCCATTAGCATTTTTTGGGTTGCCTTAGCTCATGTTCACAATGCCTACCATCAAGATTTCTCTTCATCATTATATAACAAATATATAATTATCACTTTCAAAAAGACCTGGAGTGGAGTGGCATCTGTGTTTTCTTTGAGTTCTGAGAAGAGAGGTCTGAGCTTAATTGAAAAGTTCCTTTTGCAAATACAAAAGTTGTGGAAATTTTTGCTGCAGAGTCACTTGAAAGTAGTTTTAATGGACCATGTAATAGCTTATTTGACTGTACTCTTTTATTTTAGCATAAGAACATAAATATTCCATTCAAATGTTGAAAATCTATTCAAGGCAAAAATACAGACCCAGCATGCCAGCTACAGCATTATTTAGGTTGTGGTCCATTTAAACTACATAAGTGTGTCATCATTAATTGTGTCTGCCCGGAAATTTTACATATTATCTTCAAGACAGCTCTCATCTCTGAAATGCACATTTCAATTTATTGTCTGGTGCATGTAATCACATTTAAAAGAAAATTATTCTGTCTTACACAGTGTAGGATTTCTTTCCCAAGAAAACATTTGTATCATGTTCTTATTCTAAGCACTAGTAAGGGAGATCAGTAAAGATGCAAAGTAAAAGTTTCGAATGTTCAAATGGTTTCTCAAAGAGAGGTTAAAAATAAAATTTTACTATCATCTATTTTAGTTTTACAGACAAGCAGTTTAAGTGCAGCACTAAACTGGAAGAAGTAGGGTATGGAACTCTATATTCTAGAAAACCGATCTTTCAGCAAGAATTTTTATGAGTAGATCCCCATTGTCACAGCAGAAGGGCAGCAGTAGTCCAGCACAGACAAAGTGCATGGATTTTAGGATCAGACAAACCTGAGCTTCCAATACCAGCATGATAACTTACTGTCATGTGACACTGAAGCCCATTTTCCCTGCTTTGCAAGAACAAAGATAATACTATTTATTTCACAGGGTTATTGTGGAGAAATAAAGGAAGTGGCAGATGTAAAGCACCCAGCACAGTCCATGACACTCTAAATACTCATTGATACTCCCTTTCTCATGATTGAATACATACAAAATGACAGGATTAATGCTCTGGGGCCATATAATGGAACCAAGAGCCAATTAAGTGCCAACACAAATAATGGGCAGGAAATGCAAATGCTGTGTCAATGAAGTTATTAGTAACAACCAGAGAAATGTTCTAATCTATTTATTTGGCAACTCTAAGTTTTTTTATTGCTGTCCTCTTCCAATGTACACCAATATTCAAGTCTCGTAAGCTGCTATTCCTCAGGCTGCTATCTTGCCTTTCTTTTCTCTTGGCTCTTATCACTGGTCTTATGCACTTCTGGACTTGAGCCACAACTTTTGTGTTTATGATCTGAATTCCACACAGTCAGTCCTGGCTTCTTTCTAAACTCCAAACTGACATATCCAATAAGTAACTGACATCCTCACCTGAGTGGCTTCAAACTCAAGCATATCCAAAAGTGTCTTCACCACCTCATCCCACTCAATCCTTCCTATAAACATGTTACTGCTACTCAAATTCTAGTTAATGGTAATTTTACCTAGTTATTTTCTTCACCAGCCAATCTAAATGGGTAAAATAAGCTTTGTCTATTTTCTAAGACACCTATATTCATTCCTCAATTCAAATTTGGGTTTTTATTTCCTCCTACCTTCTTCCCACTCATATTTGCTCCCTGCTTTCTATCTACTTGTGTATCCAAGGCAAATCTTAGCCATCTTTCTGGATTCCTTCACTTGGCCAGTTTTCTGGACTCAATGCCACCACCAGGAGCCAATAAGACACTTGCCCTAAGAGTGCTAAGCCAGGTATGTGTACTGAATTTCTGGTTCCTTCACTTGTTTATGAACTTGAACAAAACACCAGACAGCAGAGTATGGAATCTGGTAACCCAACCAGTCTCCGAAGGGCCTGCATGACCCAACCTGGAAGGATGGGAGTGTTAGCTTCCCATAAGGCCAATTTTGCTCTAATAAGAATCACACATGCAATGTATCTAGATAAGAATTCCCTTTTATCTTCTCTCTTATGGGCTGCTTTAAGGCAAGCTTCCTTAGAACAGTCAGCCAGAAGTATTCCACATACTGTGTGGCAGCTGGGTCACCTTCTATGTCTTTCTGCAACTCATCACAAAACAGCAGCCAGCATGTGTCACTTTTCATTGTTTCACATTTTTCTTCAGTGTAGCCCCCCGCCCCCACCTCTCCTCACTGGTGCTGCCCCGCATTTGCACTTTGCAAACAAAAAATCAGCATTTTTCATCCTTGCCTCAAGTTCTGCTTTCTAGGGAATCCAGGAAGGAGTACACTTCTAAAAAGGAGTGGATACAACTCTAAATAGAAGCCTCTTTACAATAAGTAAGGACCCTTGCCTCATTCTCCTTTTTCTGGTACAAGCACTAAAAGGAAAAAGAAAAATAAATTATTTGTGTTTTAAAAGCTTACTGGAGAAAAGCCACAGTCATCTTATAAACTTTGGTTTTAGATTTTCTAGCGGCCAGAGTGAAAAAGGAAGCATAATAGACTCAAAAGTGAGTAATAATGAGAAGAAATCTTATCAAGGGGAAAAAAAATCAACTTTTACTAGACCTGAGATTTGGGCAGAACTGTTTTATTTTCTGTAGTGCTGGGGATTTGCCTCACACATGCTAGGCAAGAGCTCTATCACTGAGCTATTCTCCTGAGCTATACTCCAGTCCTAGCTTTGGAAATAATTTGTCATGGTAGTCTCTTTCCAAAGGTCTTAAAGTAACGTAAAGAATCACATACTTTACATTATACGTATTTTTTACAAAAAGTTTAAAAAACACACAAAGTGCTCCCCATTTGGCTTCTTCTTATTCTAGAATTTAGGGAAAGGCAGCAAGATGTTAGAGCAGAGACTATAAAACTTTGATGTATACATGCAGTTTCTTAGAAATACACATTCCAGGCCCCCTTTCAGACTCTGCATCAGTCTAGAGTCTGGGCATGTTTATTTTGAACAGGAAGAATCTATTGTACAGTTCAAACAATGTTATCCTGAAAACGGTTATAATTTTAGCAGCAGGTTCTAAAAGAACATTCTAAATGTTACATAAGCAAGCTGAATCATTACACAAATCAACACCATCCTTTGGATTTCAGGACTTATAAAATACATATAAAACTAAAATGAAGTGGAAAATTATGGATCAATTGAATATTCTTTCAGCAAATATCTATGAATACCCTCTATGGTTGCAATGCCCTCACTAAGTAAACAGCAATGTGTGGAATGTGGATATTTAAAACTGAAAGCAGGGTCCTTGCAAGGGAGCTTACAGTATAATTCAGAGGAAAAGCCACACAATAAGATTCTATCACAAAGGGCAAGAGGAGATCCTATCAATTGTGTACACAGATACAAACAGCTTACTAATTATGCACCTGCTGAGGGAGCCCAAGATCAGCCAAATGCTTTGCCTATTCTAAATAAAAGTTTTTTTTCTACACATAGCATTGTTGCAGGCAATTGGTGTGAAATTGGAAAGAAAATAATAAGGCATACAACACAGATCAGACCACTGGAATATTCTCTTAATTCTACCCCACTCTCCACCTTACAGGGGACAACTGAGACTGGCTGGATATCCAGAACTGAACTCACGATAGCTTTCTACATGTTATAGGCACTTGATTTCTGCCATTGGTGGGTATATATTATTAAGCCTAGCAAATATTAGGAACAGCACCATCTTAATATGACTTTTCAGATTCAATATTTAGAGATATTTGAAAATATGAGTCCAATTTAACAAAAGGAAAAATATTCTTTGTCCTGGGATGTGCGGGACAAACTGACAGAGGTGAATGCTCTCATCTATAATGGAGGAATCAACCTCCTATCTTTCCCCAGCCACTAGCATTTATCTTTTATGTCATAAATCTAAGAGACCAAACACTCAACAACAATTCCATCAGAGGGTCTCGTAAAAAAGGCAAGCATAAGTAATACTCCTTGAAAACAAATAAATTTCATAGTGTCTCCTGAAGTTCTAGATGTAAAAAATGGAACAAGGGTTTAAATATCTTTTAAGAGGATACAGTTTGTGTTGACAGAAACTCAAATACCAAGCCACAAATTCATTTTGTCTAATGAAGGTTGGAACTGTGTGGTCACATTTAATTGAGAATATTACACTTTTTTCTGCAGCTACAAAAAAGGAAACAAAATGATGACAGTGTTAGAGGTCAGATAGAAAGAAGAAGCCAGGGTCTGGCTTACACAGCTTCCTGACCCTTATGTTCCCACCTGGTACTGTAATGGTGTCATGGTTCAGGTTTCAACAGAAGTGACTAGTTCAAGAAACTGGATAGGCATGAACAAATAGCTAATAACTGGCTTGTTGTCTAGTAAGTTAATTCGATGCCTAAGGTTAAATCCTACTGGGGACTCTGGGAGTGAGGATAATGTGCATAGTATTATACAGGATCCCAGCAGGGAGGTGGGGGAGAGGGGTCTTAAACCAATTCCAGCAGTCATTGTGCAAGAATGCAGAGGGAAGGGGATAGGGTGATTCATTCTCTGAAGCTTTCCACCCTCCATAAGAACAACAAAAAAGAGCTCTAGTGACCACAGATAGCCCTCAGACAAAGGCTGGTAGTGACCATGTTAAGCCCAGTGGATGTACATTTAAGAGTTGTGGGTGGGAGGCATAGGTGAGGCACCAGTAGGGTCAGCCTCAAATGGGTTTGGCATTGTACATCCTTCAAACTTTGTAGTCTTTTTAGCTCTAGAATGTGCCATAGGGAAAAAAAATTAAAGAAAATGAAAGAGCACAACTTCTTCAGATTTCTTATGCATAGGTTGAGCATACTTGTCACCCTTAACACATATGATGTGCTGATGGTGAAACCTGGACTTGTCTTTAAGGCAAACATTTATGGGGACACTGCTGCATCTATGTAGACAACAAGAAAGGCCTTTGCACTGCATTGCTGGCAAGCAAAGCACCAACAGAAGCTAAGTAGCAGAAGGAAGAGGGAGACCTGAACAGGAACAAGGCCCAGTGTTCCATGAGGAGCTCTTGCCAGTCAATAACTTTATTCTACCCATTCGATTTTTTTTTTAGCATCAAACACCCCTTAACTCAGAAGTGCTGCTGTAGTCTGTACCTGAAATACCACCTCCCCTGAAAACGTCACATGTTACAGTCTTGATCTCCTGCTTGAAACTACTGTTACATGAGGGAGCTTAAAGAGGTGGAACCTACTGGGAGAGCTTTAGGCCATGGGGGTGTGCTCTTAAAAGACACACTGGGGAGAGATCCAGGATGGCAAAAGTAGTGTTACAGAAAGCAGAAAGCCTAATCTCTGTGACTCCAAAACATACCTGAGAAGTTGGAGCCACACCTGAGTAACTCTGACTGCCTCTGGCCAAAATAATAACTGCCATCACACTAGGTGCAGGAAAAATTCAAAGACTGACCCACAAATCAGCCTTTAAATGTACCTAACAGCTGCAACCCACCACACAGCCAGCAAGGCAGGACTGCCAATGCCACCATTGCCGCAGCTGCTGCCATTGGCTCCAAAGCTGCCTACGAGACATTCAACAGAACAAACAGGTGAGCGCCACGCATCACACAGAACTTCCTCAGACACCCCTAGGATAAACCAGCACAGCCCCTGGGCAGACTGATCCCTCTCTCAAAAAAAACTGAATTAACAAACAGCGAACTGTAATCTAGCACAACAGCAGAGGAGGAGGGAACACTGAAAATTCACCAGAGAAAGGGGAAGAGCAAGGAGCTAATTTCAGAGCAAACTATCAGTAAATAAACACTGGAAAGGCAGGAAGGTAGAGAGTGGGTGGGCAATAAGCCACTCCCTGAAGCAGGGCAGGTAGCAGATAACAGAGCTCATTACCTGAGCCAGTGAGCAACACCCAAAGCCAAACTGCCCAACAAAACTGAAAAACAAACAGCCAATGGTTATAACACACAGACAACAGAGGGGGTTGATGGAACACTGAACCTGCCCCAGAGAAAGGGGGCAGGGCAAAGAAATAAACCCCCCAGTGTGGAAATCTCAGTAAACAAGCACAGTGAAAAGCCACCTCCAAAGCAGGGCAACTAGTGGACTACAGAGATGATCTCCTGAACCTGAGGGCACCATTCAAACTTAAACTGCCCACATCACTGGGGGAGAAACAGACCAAACGGCTGCAGCTGAAGGGTAACACAGATATCATCTGAGGAAATAAATAGCTCTAACCGCCCTGCATGACCTGGCAAAGCGACCTCACCTCACAATTTCAATTTAACTGGTAGACAGAAGAACAAAACACTACTCACAAGCCAGTCACCTGGTGACCACCAAGGGGTCATCTATATAACATATAAACTACTGGTAAGGTATTAAACCTGTGAATTAGTTACTACTAAATTACATTGAGACAAGGCACCGAAATAGCACACAAACCTAGTTAAAAACCCAAGACAGTCAATGGAAAGAAAACAGGTGACAAAAACAACCAACTAGCATACCAAGAACATAGTTGCATGGTACCAAGTGGAGTGATGGGAAGAAGAAAAAGGGATGGAAAAACACTCACCCCCCCCAAAAAAAAATTTAATACAGGATTCAGAGGGAAATGAAGAAAATGGATACCCAGTTCCTGACTCCAACAAAAGAAAGATAAGTAACACCAAGAAATCCAGCAATGGCCAGAAAAACAAACTTGAAGAAGAAATCCTGCAAGTAATCACTGAGAAGTTCATGGAGATGATACTAGACATGGTTAACCGAATGTACAAGATGCACTCAAGAAATTTCAAGACACAAAAATAAAGAATACAAGAAGACACAAAAACAAATAAATGAACTCATAGGAGCCTTAAATAAACACCAAAGTGAAACAGAGAACACTATAAATAGATAAATGAATTAAAGATGAAAAAAGAAAATATTAAAGAGGAAATGACCCATAATATGGAAAACCTCAGAGAAAAGAATCAAACAGAAACACAAAACACAGTGGAAGGACACTCCAGCAGACTAAAAGAAGCAGAAGACAGAATCTCAGAACTCAAAGATAAAATAGAAATTAAAGGAAAAACTGAAGAACTGTTAGTCAAACAACTCAAGACCTGCAAAAGGAATATACAAGAACTCACTGACTCCATCAAAAGACCAAACCTGAGAATCATGGGCATTGAAGAAGGAGATGAGGTACAAGCAAAATTTTCCAAATCTAGAGAAAATTATGCCCATTCAGGTACAGGAAGCCTCCAGGACACCAAACAGACTTGACCAAAATAGAACTTCCCCATGACATATTATCATTAAAGCAACAAGCACAGAGAATAGATAAAGAGTATTGAAGGCTATAAGAGAGAAAAAACAATAACATACAATGGTAAACCCATAAAAATCACAGCAGATTTCTGAACAGAAACCTTAAAAGCAAGAAGGACATGGAGTGAGGTATTCCAGGCACTGAATGAAAATAACTTCAACCCTAGGATACTCTACCCAGCAAAACTATCATTCAAGATAGATGGAGCAATAAAAATCTTTCATGATAAGCAGAAACAAAAACAATATATGACCACCAAGCCACCACTACAAATGATTCTCCAAGGAATACTTCATATAGAAAATGAAAGCAAACAAAACCATGAAAGGGCAGGGAGTACCAAATCACAGGAGAAGAAAAGACAAGGAATCAGTAACATTGATTCAGATGCATACAATCAAACCCTTAAACAACAAAAACAGCTAAATGGCAGGTATCACCACATACCAATTAATATTAACATTGAAGGTCAACGGACTCAACTCCCGCATCAAAAGACACCGTTTGGCAAACTGGATTAAAAAGGAAGATCCAACAATCTGCTGTTTACAGGAGACCCCTCTCATTGACATAAACAAGCACTGGCTTAGGGTGAAAGGCTAGAAGAAGATTTACCAAGCCAATAGCTCCTGAAAATAGGCAGGAGTAGCAATACTATCTCAGACAAAGTAGACTTCAAATTTATATTGATCAAGTGAGATAAAGACAGACACTTCATAATAATAAAAGGGGGAATACACCAAAAGGAAATAACAATTATCAACCTATATGCACCCAATGTCAGTGTACCCAGTTTCATCAAACATATTTTAAAAGACTTAAAAGCACATATAGACTTCAATACAGTGGTTGTGGGAGACTTTAATAGCTCCTATCACTAATAGATAGGTCATCCAAACAAAAAATCAATAAAGAAATTCTAGAACTAAGTCATACCATATGTCAAATGGACCTAGCTGATGTCTACAGAATATTTCACCCAACAATTGCACAAATACATTCTTTTCAGCAGTCCGTGGAACTTTCTCCAAAATTCCCAATTCAATTTCTCCAAAATTGATTATATCTTAGGGCAGAAAGCAAGCCTCATCATATATAAGAAAATAGAAATAATCCCATGCATTCATTCTATCTGATCACAATGCATTAAAACTAGAATTCAACAACAAAAAAACAGCAGATAATACACAAACAATTGGAAGCTGAACAACACATTGCTCAATGATCAGTGGGTCATCGATGAAATAAAAGAGGAAATTAAAAGGTTCCTGGAAGTCAATGAAAATGAAAACAAGGCCTACGAGAACCTATGGGACACAGCAAAGGCAGCCCTAATAGGAAAGTTTATAGCCATGAGTGCATATATTAAAAGGACAGCAAGATCGCAAATAAATGACCTAAGGTTACATCTCAAACTTCTAGAAAAACAAGAATAAGCAAAACCCAAAACAAGCAGAAGGAGAGAAATAATAAAAATAAGGGCTGAAATTAATGAAATAGAAGACAAAAAAAAAAAATACAAAGAATCAACAAAACAAAAAGCTGGTTCTTTAAAAAAATAAAGAATATTGACAGACCCCTGGCAAATCTGACTAAAACAAGGAAGGAAAAAACCCAGATCAGTAAAATCAGAAACAAAAAAGGGGAGAAAACAACAAACACCATGGAAATCCAGGGAATCATCAGAGATGACTTTGAGAACTTACATTCTAATAAATTTGAAAATCTTGGAGAAATGATCAAAATTCTAGATACTTATGATCATCCAAAGCTGAACCAAGTGGGTATTAACCACATAAATATTTCATTTCGAGTTATAGATGTACAGCTAGAAAATGTTTTCTAGCTGTACATCTATAACTCGAAATGAAATTGAAGCAGCAATAAAGAGTCTCCCAAAAAAGAAAAGTCCAGGACCCAATGGATTCACCACTGTATTCTATCAGACCTTTAAAGAAGAACTATTACCAACTCTCCTTAAATTTTTCCACAAAATAGAAAGGGAAGGAATACTGCCTAACTCATTCTTTGAAGCCAGTATTACACTCATCCTAAAACCAGACAAAGGCACCTCCCAAAAGGAGAACTATAGGCCAATCTCCTTAATGAACATAGATGAAAAATTCATCAATAAAATTATTGCAAATCGAATCCAACAACATATCAGAAAGATTATTTACCACAACCAAGTCAGCTTCATCCCAGGAAAGCAGGGGTGGTTCAACATATGCAAATATATAAATGTAATACAGCACATTAATAGAAACAAAGACAAAAACCACTTGATCATCTCAATAGATGCAGAAAAAACCTTTGATAAGATCAACACCACTTCATGATGAAAGCTCTAAGAAAACTAGGAATAGAAGGAATGTACCTCAACATTATAAAAGCTATATATGACAAACCTATAGCCAACATCATACTTAATGGAGAATAACTGAAAACATCTCCCTTAAAATCAGGAACAAGACAAGGGTGCCCACTATCCCTACTCCTATTCAACATAGTTCTGGAATTCCTAGCCAGAGCAATTAGTTAAGAAGAAGAAATAAAAGGAATACAAAAGGTAAAGAAACTGTCAAAATATCCCTATGTGCAGATGACATGATCCTATACCTTAAAGACCCAAAAAACTCTACCCAAAAACTCCTAGACACCATAAACAGCTTCGGCAATGTGGTAGGATACAAAATCAACTTACAAAAATCATTAGCTTTTCTATACACCAACAATGAACAAATTGAAAAAGAATATAGGAAAACAATTCCATTTACAATAGCCTCAAAAAAAATTAAATACCTATGGGTAACCTTAACAAAGGATGTGAATGACATCTACAAGGAGAACTACAAACCTCTGAAGAAAGAGACTGAGGAAGATTACAGAAGGTGAAACGATCTCCCATGCTCATGGATTGGTAGAATCAACATAGTAAAAATGGCTGTACTACCAAAAGCAATCTGTATGTTCAACACAATTCTCATCAAACTCCAAATGACATTCATCACAGAGATTTAAAAATCTACTCTAAAGTTCATTTGGAAACACAAGAGACTGCAAATAGCCAAGGCAATACTCAGCAAAAAAGAACAATGCTGGAGGTATCACAATACCCGACTTCAAACCACATTACAAAGCAACAGCAGTAAAATCAGCATGGTACTGGCACAAAAACAGACATGAAGACCAGTGGAACAGAATAGAGGACCCAGATATGAATCCACACAGCTATGCCCACCTTATCTTTGACAAAGGTGCCAAAAACATATGATGGAAAATAGACAGCCTCATCAACAAATGTTGCTGGGAAAAGTGGTTATCCATCTGCAGAAAACCTAAACTTGATCCATGTCTATCACCTCATACTAGTATCAACTCAGAATGGATCAAGGACCTTAATATCATACCCGAAACTCTGAAGTTAGTAAAGAAAAGAGCAGGGAATACTCTGGAAGCAATAGGTATAGACAAGGACTTCCTCAATAGAACCCAAGCATCCCAGCAACAAAGAAAAAGGATGGATAAATGGGACTACATGAAATTAAAAAGATTCTGCACAAGAAAAGAAATGGTTGCTAAACTGAAGAGACCACCCACAGAATGGGAGAAAATATTTTCTAGCTGTACATCAGACAAAGGATTGATAACCAGAATACACAGGGAGCTCAAGAAGCTAAACTCCCCAAAAATCAATGAACCAATAAAGAAATGGGCAACTGAACTAAACAGAACTTTTTCAAAGGAAGAAATTCAAATGGACAAAAAACCTATGGAAAAATGTTTACCATCTCTGGCCATAAAGGAAATGCAAATCAAAACCACACTAAGATTCCACCTCACCCGTTAGAACAGCTGTCATCAAAAACACCACCACCAACAAATGTTGGCAAGGATGTGGGGAAAAAGGAACCCTCATATACTGCTGGTAGGAATGTAAACTAGTACAACCACTTTGGAAAACAATATGGCGGCTTCTTAAAAAAACTAAACATATGACCCAAGCCTTGTATGCACGTATGAATAATAAAAGAAAAAAAAAAAACTAAACATAGATCTGCCATGTGATCCAGCAATCTCACTCCTAGGGATATACCCAAAGGAATGAGACTTGGCTTATTCCATAGGTACCTGCACACCCATGTTTATTGCAGCACAATTCACAATAGCTAAGTTATGGAAACAGCCAAGATGCCCCACTGCTGACTAATAGATTAAGAAAATGTAGTATTTATACACAATGGAATTTTACTCAGCCATGAGGAAGAATGAAACCTTATCACTCACAAGTAAATGGATGGAATTGGAGAACATCATCTTAAGTGAAGTTAGCCAGGCTCAGAAGGCCAAAAATTGTATGTTCTCCCTCATATGCGGACTTTACACGTAAAACAAATGCAGTCATGTTATTAGACATGGGTCACACACTAAGGGGAGAACACATACAGGAGGAATAGGGAAAGGTAGGAAACCAAAAACTTGAAAGTGTTTGATGTGCCTACTGTAGAGGAGCTAATATAGTAATCTTAAACTGACAGAGGTCACTATTGGAGGGTGACCAGGAAGTAGAGAAGGAAGAGGTCTGGTAGAGATGAACCAATTCGGGTTGTAATACACAAGTGCATAGAAGCAATGCTAGAAATCTCTGTGCACAGCTATCTTTATTTCAAACTAGCAAAAGCACTATGTCTTTCTTATTATTGCTTATGTCTTCTCTTCAACAAAATTGGAGAAGAGGTCAGAACAGGTTCTGCCTGGAAGTGAGGGAGGTTGGGGGAAGAGGGAGGTGGCCAGGGGCAGGGGAGAGAAATGGCCTAAATAATGCATGCACATATGAATAAATGAATACATAAATCCAAAAAAAGGACATATAAGAACTCTGGCTCTTCCTGAATTTTTTACTGGCCATTAATTGAATGGCTTTGTCCTGCCACATGTTCACACACTATAATGTATGCAGGCCCAAAATCAATGGATCCAAGTGACCATGGACTAAAACCTCCAAAATAAACCTTTCCTACTCATAAGTTGATTATATGAAGTATTTTGTTATAGTAATGAAAACACGGACCATGAAGGTAAAGAGGGAGTTTCTACGCTCTGCTGAGTAAAGAAGAGAGATCTGGGAAAAGAGGGAGAAGACATCTGTGTGTACCATGTCTACCACAAATAGCTGAAGTACATGCCTTTTAACTGTGGGTCAAAAATGTATTTTTCACATTTGAAGCACAGCCAATTACCATTGGCCTTCAAGTGGATCACTCAGGAGAATGCATGGTAGAAACATTCATCCCCATGGGGGGCACGGTGGGTCATTTCTGTGATCCCAGCACTTGGGAGTCTGAGGCAAAAAACACAAGCTGGAGACCAGCCTGGGCTACACAGCAAGACTGTCTTAAAAAGTCAAACTAAACAAGCAAGATAAAAACAACAAAAGAAACATTCAGCTCCATAAATAAATGGCCTTTAGCCAAACAAAATCCCAGCATTTGGAGCATTTGTCATGAATATGACTCTAGAGTTTTCTCACTAGTTGTCTAGAGTTTTGGAAGCTAGTGAGATAGGAAAGTGACTTGGCTTATTTAGAATTGCAATAAGCCAAGAATTACTATGGGTCATGAATAGTGATATTTCCAATAGTGATAGTTGCAATAGTTTTACCTCTGTTACTCTAGAAACTAGAGCATCATGACAGAGGCAAAGTATAAAGTGAATAATAAACATCTGGGCATTCGGAGCAATAAGAAAGTCAAATCTGGAGCAGAGGGTGATGTAGAAACATGTCAGGGACTCTCTCCTCCATCATTTCCCAGAGCATGGCAGGATGATACTTCAGGGCACAGGGAAGTCTATTTTGCTCAGAGCTAGAGACATGCTGCCTGATGACTTTCACTGCTATTCTTATGTAAAGAAACATTTCTGGATGTTAGGCACTGTGGTACAGGCCTGTAATCCTAGCACTATAGTGGAAGACTATAATCCTAGCACTTGGGAAACTGAGGCCAGAGGATCATGAGTTTGAGCCCACCTGGGTTCAAGACTAGCTGGATTTTACTACAAGACCTTGTCTAGAAAACAACAAAACAAAAAGGAACATTTTTGTAACTCAGTGTGTTAGTCAGTTTTCTGTCACTACAACAAACTACCTGAGATAATCAACTTAGAAAAACTATAGGTTTATTTTGGCTCATAATTTTGGAGATTCCAGTCCATGATCAGGTGGCCTCATTCTCTGATGTTGTAATGAGGCAGTACATCATGGGCAGGAGCATGTGGCAGAGCAAAACTGCTCACCTGCAGCCACGAAAGAAAAGAGAAAGAGGAAAGGTAAAGGGTCCCAAAATCCCACTCAAAGGCATACCCCCAAAGACTTAAAGACTTTCCAAAAGGCCCCATCTTAAAGCCCCACTATCTCCTGACAGCACTACCCTGATGACAAAGCCTTTAGTATGGCCCTTTGAGGGACACTTAGTATCCAAACTACAACACTCAGGACATTTCCTCTAAGTCATAGTAATAACATTTAATACCAAATCAAGGACTTTGATCAAAGGACAAACAGACCAGTTTCAGATTTTGAGAAGCACTCAATGTTAAATCTGTTGTGAATTGTTAGAACACAAATTTTCCATCAAATATCCTTCACCCCACCTCTTACTTTATAGATTTTAGCTTCTTGGTCTGACCACCTGGTTTCCTAACATTTCAACAACAGTCATCCCAAAACACATGGTCCTGGTAGGTTATAATTCAGAAATTATGTACCTAATACAATCTGTCTATGAATTGGCATGAAAATGCTGAGGAAGGTCTGTTTTTGTTTTAGTGGTATTCTCAGGCAAGCATTTCTGTTGCTTGAACTCCTAGTAAGCCTGCACTGCATAGTTACTTTTTAGCAGAGTAATTGATTACATATCCCCTATTGTGCATCCACCTCCAGTGCATTTCATACCACTTGGAAGTATACTAGTAAAGTCTTGACAAAATTATTTATATTCTAATGTTAGCAATGTTCTTCTGTCCTGAAAAACTGAGACTTGAGGTGTTTTATTAAAGAAATGATATCTACCATTTCTGGTCACTATCCTTGTAGCCTAAAAAGATTGGGTGATGTACTGCAAAGGACTATGTGCTGGGTGGGAGGCTGGGCACTGTTCCTGGAGACTCAGACCTACTGGGCAACCTTGGGAATGTAAAGTGCCAGGCAGAGACTGTGTACATGAGACAGGCAAGCAAACACCATACCACCTGTCTAGGAAAACTCACCATGTGGGGAGATGAGAAAATGTTGAAATACTTAGGTGAGGCCAGAACTTGGTTCACTAAAGGATTGTTACAGGCATACAAGACTGAAGACAGTCTCAAATCAGCACTGAAATGCAGAGGAAAATGACTGGAAGCAGGATATAATTCCACTAGCTGGGCTTCAAAGTGAATCCAAAATTATGAGGTATGAGAAGCTAAGATTCTTCACAGATTCAGAAGTTCACAAGTTGGAGCAGATAATATGGAAAGGTGAAAGCAGAGAAAAGTAGAGATGTGGTACCAAGCAGGGCTGGTAATTTAATGCACCATAGAGTGAAAGGACTAAGCAACAACACTGCTGTGATTTGACAGCACTGACTCACTGGATCCTGCCCTGAGCATATTCAGTACATAGTAAGTAGAAATTGTGAGGCCTTGGAGGCCCCAGTCACTGGGAAATAGAATGGGGAATCAAGGAAATACTGTACTTTCGTCTTTGGGTTTTCCATAATGAATAACTTGAACCAGGTCTCTAAAAGTTACTCAAGGTCTAAGATTTAATTATTCTAATGATTCTTTGACACCATCTAGGAATTTCTCAAGGCAGCTTAAATCATATTTTGAAACAGCTTATTCAAGACTTTCCTTTTTCAGTCATGTTAGAGCTAACAGCAGTTACAGGGTAAGAGAGCTATAAATATTGAATCTGTCACTTGGTTTTAGTAAAAATAGAAATTACTACCATTTACCAGAAGAACAGTTATGATAAATTTAATAGTAATACTTCTAATTGTTTAACAGGCTTAAATTGTACATCAGCAATTAATGAAAACACAACAGAAAAGTCAAGGGTAGTTGTAACTGACAAATAATTTGATTAATTTTTTTCATCAGTCAGTTACTCTGGCTTAGAATTTAAACATATGAAACATAAAAATAGGTGTTCTAGACATTCAGGGTGAAAAATAGTGAAGGACTTAATATGTGTGTGATTCATGATTGAAGGACACTGGGAAGGACCTTTCCTCAAATACTCGTCTTCTCTGAGTAAACTCTTTTCTTCCAAGGCAGAAATTTTATATTTCCAAGAACCCGACATAGGTGATCAGAGTTATAGAGAACAAAGGACACTGGGTCAAGAATCAATTCTGCCTTAAACAGTGCCACAAATTCCTTCTTTTTTCTGGGCTTTGTGCCTCACTTGCTAAAGGAAGATTAAAGACCAGCTTAAATGTTATGATTCTAAGATAATGTGTAGTATCAACACTTCCTCTGACAAACTTCCTTTGTATTTCAGATTCTGTGATAAGGACTGGGACACATCCAAGATCTGAGAGAGAAAAGAACCAACTTCTTACCTCATCAACCAAGAAGCAAAAGAAAGGGCAAGGAGAGGGCCACGATCCCAAAATTCCTTTGAAGGGCATGCCCTCAGTGACCTAAAGACTCTTAATCATTATTACCCTTCAATAATGCTGCCCAGGAGACCATGACTTTAACAGATGGATCTTTGGGGGAGCATTTAACACCCAAACTATGGTAGGAGGCTTCTGTCTAACTGGAGTACTATCAAGAACACTTTTGACCAATGAGTAGTCTGAAGACTGGAAATTGGGCAGCAACAGATGCTCTGAAGACAGAGGAAAGGTCACTTGACATAGCAGATGAAGCCAGCAGAGTTCAGTATGGGCCTCCACGTGTCATGGCAGACACTAGAGCAATGTGACATAGTGAGCAGGCTTAGGAGCTTATTCTAGGCAAATACAAAAATACAGCAAGCATATTTTTTAAATCTGCAAAAACAGACTTATAACATTTCTTTGCAACTTTGGTGGGAGGATTAAAGTGGGAAAATGCATTTGAAAATACTAGCAAATGACTAATCTAACTATGATAAATACATTCATTTTTTGCTAATGTTCAAATTATGCAAAAGAAAAGCCAAGAAGATGAACTTGGCAATTTTACTTCAGGTTGGCCCTGTTCAGCCTTCCTGGAAGAATGGTGATTTGTAACCTGAATGTCCCCAGACCTGCTGTTCCTTGGATGGCTGGGGATTATCAGGGATACAATGGACAGCATGTAACATGCCAGTAACAACCACAAAAAAAGAGCTTTGTTGGTTTCTGTAACCTATCACAGATGAGACACAAAGAATCATCCTAAAAACACATTCTGCCAAGTCACATAGGCCCTAAGATGAAATAATGACCGATCTGTCCTCCATTCAAATAACAAAGTCTTCATCTGCCCCAGTTAAGCAACCATAGTAATGAGCTGTCTTATTCTAGTAGGAGACACTTTTCTCTGTTGGTGGTCCTTTGCCTCTTGCTTCCTATAAGTACTTAAAGTTTATTAGAAGTAGAAAAACGGACCAGGAAATCATTGGTTTTATTTGAGAAATGTTAAGGCTGAAATATTTAGTAGACACTAAGTGCAGAGGTAGAAGATTCAGGTGATACATCGGTATAGAATTTAGGGAAGAAGTCTGAGCCGGGTGAATGAACCTGCCAGTAATCAGCCTAAAAACAATGTTTCAAGCCATGGGACTATGGAAGAGCATCAAGGGGGAATCTATAAGTGGAATAGGGCTGATGACTGATGATAAAGTTGTGGGGCACTTCAATATCTAGAATGAAGCGTGGAAAAAGAAGCCTGCCAAAGAGGCTTAAAAGGTGAGGATTAGTGAAGAAGAAAACCAGGTTAAATGTAGAATCTCAGAAACCAGCTGGAAATAAACATGAGTTGTATAAGTTGAGCAAGGTGAAGCTACTTTCTAGAAAGAACATTAGAAGAGATTTTAGACCTCATCTTCAAATAAGGAAATGAAAATATATATATTTATGTTGTTCATCTGTGTCTAGGAGGACCAAGAGTAAATGAGGCTGCTAACTGGTCCTAGACCTGCCCCCATTTTTCTATCCCAACTTATCTCACCTGCCCCACCCTGCCTCATTCCACCTATCACCATGTAATAAACATACAGGATGTCTGGGGTCCTGGCAAAGTTGGTTGTTGAAGCATCTATTTGCAACTTACTTTTATACCAAGCACATTGTTCAGTAGGACAGATCAGATATTTATCTGCTGATGTGAAGTCAGGCCTCTACGATGAAAGGAAAGTGCCAATCTTCAGAGTTAAGAGAGCAAAATGGAAGATTGCAAATGTGAGATGTCCAGTGGATAGGCAACAATTAGGATTCAACTGGGAGATGAAAGAAAGCACAGGGATGATGTGGTGTTGGATGGAGAGAGCTCTCTGCACAGGAAAAGCCACAATTACTGAGCTTGGAATTTGGGCACAAGGAGGATAGAATGAGGAGCTGGGGATTATGTGATGAGCTGAATGTCCTAACAGTAGAACCTGTGATAATCCTACTATAAATTATTTGCTCCTTCTCTATTCCTCCTAAACAATTTTGTGTATAAAATTGTTTCCCAGCTTCTACCTTTGCATCTCTTCCTTCACTATGCTGTGCCTGGTCTACCAGATATTCAACAAATGATTATTGTACCGATCAATATTCAGACAACTAATGGGTCTGGATTTCTGAAATTTGGTTTGTCCTTAAAAATTTGAGATTTGAATTCAGCTTAAGAATATTACTGTGGAATATTCTATTAGAAAGGTTGAGAATTTGAAGGGCATTAAGCACACTTAGGATATATCATTAAATTACATAACAAGAACACTTTAGAACAAGATATGCAGCCTAGTCAGGCATCAGAATCTAATAAGCAAAAGACATGCAATTACACGAATGAGTGTACATGTGTGTGTGTGTTCATATACATACATAGAGAGAATATTCATTGTTTTACTGTCTTCATTGATCAGGAAAACATATAGAATTTCTAAATTAATATTTAATAACATTTATTATGACATAATTCAACTTACTTGAATTATAATATTTTTATAACAACTCATTCTGTGAGAATTAAATACTTTCTAGATGATTTTTCATACTTGAATTATTTCCACTTGCTTACTGAGATTTATGAGAAGTCTTTTTTTCTTATATGGCAATAAGCACTCTCTGTGTTAAACAAACAGAACATTAATAAGGCTTTGTAATTTACATGCCCTATTTCTTATAGAACTCTCTGAGAGTAAGTAGCTAAGTCCATAGAAGTAGTGGCAGGAGCCTGGAGGATCAACTGCTGGAAGGTCTGACTACTGTCTTTAGAGTAGGAGGGGATACCACCTGCTGAGAGAATATGTTGGGTTAGGAAGGACTTCAAACAAGCTTTGAATTGTCTTTCATAGGGAATGGGGAAAATATTATACAGGGATGAACATAGTTAAGAGCTAAAGAAGAATTTTGCTAATTTATCATAGTCCAAAATTTAGGTGATTTTCTGATCATAGGAACAGCCACAAGACCACTGCACTGACTGCATGGCTCCAGGATAGTCTGAGAGGGTATATTCAGGAATGCAAGACACCTATGGTACCAACACAAGAGGTACTGAAAACAGAGGGTCATAATGAGTCAAAGCTAAATAAAACATCAATGAAGACAAAAAAAGGCTAGTAAGACCAAAGGTCATTAATACAGAATAGTATTTAGAAGACTTTCTATGCACTAAGCATTGTAATAAGCAGTTCATATACATTATTTCATTTATGTTTAGGAAGTATATACAATGTTTATGTCTATTCTAGGTTCAGAGAGGTTACATAAATTATCTGTGTTCAAACTGCTGATAAATAAATGGTAAGCATAGGAGGTGTCAGTCCCCTCACCATTGTAATACAAAACCACATGGATGACAATTTTGGATTTATGAAACAATTTTAAGTATAAAAGCTGTGATTTAGGTATACAATTTTGGATAGAAAGGAGAAATTGTTGGGGTGGATGACAAGAAGTTCCAACAGTTGGTAGCTCCATGTTAAAGAACCTCAAAGGAACATAATAACCAAGTTGGAGCAGAGAGGTGAAAATTGTGAAATGGCATAAATGAAGTATCATCTCTCTGGGTACTCTGAAGCTACAGAAAAAGGCCGCAGAAAAAAGGCCAGCATAAATTGGTACTATACAAATTACTTCCACTTACAATCTAAATATGTTGACATATACCATATGACCACATGAGGGAAATAAAGCATGTATTTCTATGCAGGATCATGTATAGATATATTGTAATGTGTACTTTCCTGGTCTTTCATTTCAATCTTAGTCCCCTCTACCTCCCCTCAAAAACTCATTTTCAATTCCTACTCAATAAGCTGTTACTCCACATGCAAAGCTTCCCTATTACCTACACTGACTCCTCCACTTGGAATGTCCAACCCTCAAATGTATTCCAATTCTTTTTTGTTTGGATCCAATTCCAGTTTATACATGAAGTTTTTCTTCCTTCTTCAAATGGAAGAATATGCTACCTGTTACAGAGTCCACAACACCTCACTTGTACTTCAAACACCTATCCTACCTTTCATAGGCATGTCCATGATTAGAAAACAGCATCTCACATTCACTAAGAACATCCTCCCCACCAAAGTAAGAAGTGATGACTTTAAGTAGATTAGTCTCTCTAAATGTCATACATATCTTGTGTGTAATATACTACTATCAGTTCTACTTCACAGATGAGGAAACTGAGTTCAGAGGCTAAATTACTTGCTAAGATTATACAACCAAATAGTGGGGGGCCCAGTATAAGCACTGTGATTCCTACTATTTATCTTATATTCAATAATTGTAGTATATTTATACTACATTTTCAGATTTACATTCTGTCAATCCTGTGTACATTCTAAAGAGTAAGTACAGGTTAAGATCTGAGTCCAATTTTCCTTGAGTGCCCATGACAGTGTTTTGCCCATAGCAGGTTGAGCAAATATACTCAATTAAGGGATTAATTAATCATGATTAAAACATTCAATAAGGGAAAGCTTTGATACTGAACATATAAATACCTGTGGGAAAGGGTAAATTATCAGAAGATAATAAGCAATAAGGAATAATCCGCAGTCATAAAGAGGAAGGAAAACAGGATACAGTTACATGTGTGTCATGTACACACTGAAGAGACCTGAGCCAATTCACGATGACATGGGCTCCCTAACCCCGAGATTGCTAATGCAATGGTGTGTAGATGTATTTGTGTAGTGTTCACAAAGTCAGTTTCTTGTCCTTAAGAGTTCATTTTCTCTTATATGATTTCCTTAATACATTACCAGTACAGAGCTGATAATTCGTATATATCATTTTTTTCTAAAAGAAATGTTAAAACAAGTAGTTTTAGTAGTTTTCATTAGTACTTAGTTTGTGTTAAGTCAAATCCTTTCATTTTTGAGGTAAGAGTTTGTAACCAGGACAGGTGATAGAACTGATAGCCTGATAGCCTGATAGCAAAGGACAGTGATAAAATATATGATTTTAAATAACATTTTTAAAAAGATGCCTTGTATATATGTGTATGTGCAGACATTTACATGTGTACACATGCAGATTAAAAGCACGCATGGCACATGGTCACTATACTTGGGCCTTTGTACTTTCATCTTAAAACTGTATGCCACAGATATTATAAAACAGTACCAAACAATAGAAATATGATGTGATCCACATGTATAATTTTATATTTCCTAGAATCCACAATAAAAAAGAGGGGCAAAGCAGATGAAATTAATGCTGGAACATATTTTATTTCATCTGATATATCCAAAATATGATCATTCAACATGTAATCAATATAAAATATAAATGATAATGCCCATTATTTTATTCACACTAAATGTTGCAAATTTGATAAATATTTTACACTTGCAGCTCCTCTTTGCTTGGACTAGCCACCACATTCCAAATGCTCAACTGCTGCCTGTGACTAGTGGCTATCACGCTAACTAGTGCCATTAGGGAATGCTAAAATTGGAAATGCTCATAGGAATTTATCTACTTTGATGCCATTATTTTACATATTAGACAGTAAGGCTCAGAAAGGTTGAATAACTTATTTAACTCTTCTCATTTCTAATACAAAATATTTGAAGTTCCATTTTCTGGCTATTCGCTTATTGTTCCATGTTTGAATGACATATGCTAGATATGAGACATAAGATAAAAGGGACAAGATGGAGTAAAACTCAAATCACAGTCTTTTAGAATTTCTGACATAGAAGAAACATTTCCCAAATGAGGAAACTGAGAAGGAGTGGAATTAAATACTGAGAGGTTTCATGCTCTAAACTATAGGATGATAATAAGGGTCTGGTTAGGGAGTGACCCCTTAGAAGGCTCCCAAAGCCAGAACTAAATTTGCATCCTTCCCTTGAGATTCCTCCAACATGGAATACTCAAACTAAAGTGCAATACGAGTCAATTGTCTGGCAGACTTTTTATGTCTGTGAACAAGCATTAAGTTATTCCTTTACCTGGAACTAGATTTCTGCTCAAACCAGTTCTTCCCAATTAAGCAACCATAGGGAATAATTTCTATGATTCTATTCACAGGCTGGTCTAGTGGTTGAACAAATGAGGTTGAGAATTCTTGGGGAAGACTATTGGCCCTGGATGCCTGTAATACAAGCCTTACACAGCTCTTTTTAGATGCAAGAATTTCCTCAGAAATCCAGATCACGCACATAGAACCTTGTCAAGACTGAAAGGTAAGGAAAAGTTTATAAAAAGAAAAACCATCTTAAAATAATTTCATAGAATTTTTGAAAGCCTGCTCATTACCAATCGATAATGTACAAACAGTATTATAATGAAATAAGAAAAAAGAGTATAATACATCAATTACAGTGAGTTAAAATGTGGCTCCCAAAAGATAAGTCCAATCAGAACCTCAGAATGTGGCCTTAGATGTAAATATAGTTTTTGCAGATATGATTAAATAGAGATCTGAAGGTAAGAACATCTTGGATTAGGATGGGTCCTGAATCCAATGATGAATGTCCTTGTAAGAAACAGAAAAGAAGAAAACAGGCAAGGAGACAGAGGCCACATGATAAGGTGTGACTGGAGCTACACAGTTACAAGCCAAAGAACACAGTGGGACACCAGAAGCTGGAAGAAGCAAGGAAGGATTCCTTCCCTAGCACCCAGAGAGGAAGAATGGCTGCCAACACCTTGATTTCCAATGTCTGGCCCTCCAAATGGTAAGAGAATGAATTTCTATTGTTAAGCCACCCAGTTTGTAGTAGCTTGCACGGGGAAACAACTCCAGTTACATACAATAGATACCCTGCCTGTGACAGAGTAGCTTTTGTCAGTTAAACATGTTGTGTAAACACAGAGGATATGATGTAAGGAAAATAAATATTCAAACACTGGGACACTGGGAAGAGTGAGAGGAAGATGGAACCAGGGACCAGAAGTGAGTAAGCAAGGATGACACTTAGGGTAGCCACCCCTTATCAACTCAAGAGTGCAGCAACAACAAAGTAACATGAGGCATCTCATGAGCAAGCTAAAAAGAAGTCACTCACTTCCCTGATAGTATACAGAGATCCAGGCTGGGTGTGGTGGCTCACATCTGTAATCCCAGCTACTCAGGAAGGAGAGACAGGAAGGATCATGCTTTGAAGCCATCCTGAGCAAGAAGTTAGCAAGACTCCATGTTAACAAATAAGTGAGGTATGGTGGTAGTTCCAGCTGTAGGGAGGCTTAGGAAGAAGAACTGCAGTCTCAAGCCAAACTAAGCAAAAGTAAGACCCTATCTAAAATATAAAATAAAGGCAAAAGATCCTGGAGGTGTGGCGCACGTGGTAGAGCACCTTAGGCAAGTGCAATATCTGAGCTCACAGCCTGTACTGCCAAGAGGCGGGGTACAGAGAGAGAGAGAGAGGAACCAGAAGTATTTGAGTCTGACTGGGAGCTTCTCAAAGGGGAGCCTGTGTGAGGGAGGGATGATTCTATAGGATAGCTCACCCAGGCAGGGATAAATGGTTGTCACAGTCTCTCCAGGTGTCTACAACATCTACAGGAGTATAGTCCGTGGAAGTTAGCAGCACCACAAGGTTGTTCGGAAGGCAGCTGGACCGTAAGTTACTCCAACTATCACTGCAAATGCCAGGAAATAGCAACCAAGTGGCTAAGTGACACCACCTCAGAAATCCACACTGATAAAGGTCACTGAGTACAAATTCCTCTCCTTGAGCATGAGGTTACATAAGCCATGACTGTCTATGTACCTGATATTTCCTGAAGAGGTGGTTGGAAGGTAAAGAAATTGATATGCAAAAAGGGCAAAAACCTTATCTTAAAACATACACATCTGTGGGCATGGGCAAAAGCAGAGCTGTGAGCAAGTATCCTATAGATGGAGCATTATTTAAAGAGATTATTTAAATATCAGATATAACTAAACTTTAAATGAAGTTAATTTCCTTTTGACCCACCAGCAGTTAGAGGCTCATGAAAAAGACCCTATAGGTTTAGAAATACAAAGGAGCTTAATTCTTCTATGCATATAAGCACAGTGCAAATGAATGTGTAGCTTTTATTACTCCAGGTTTGCTCTCTTAAAATAGCAAAAGAGAAATATTTTCTATTTGCTCTCACCTCTAAGAAATAATTTTTCACAGCTAAGAAACACTCCTTATAGCACCAATCCTAAACAAAGATTGTTTCTACATCCTTAATTTCACTTAGAAATTTAAAAGTCAGTCCAGGCAATAATGCCATGCACCACACAGCCATTCTGCATGTATAAAGTGCCTCTTAATAGAGGCTCCACAAGTTGTAATTCTCCAAATAAGGAAAAGGGCAGGGAATGTGTTCAATTTGTGGGTAAAGGTTTCCTTTCTTAAGGAATCATTTGGCACGGTGACCTTAAGGCCAATTTCCTTCCTTGACTTCATAATATTTCTGATCACTTCCCTAAAAGCAACTCAATCACCTTACAATTCTCTCATGTGTAAAAGCTTGCAGGGAATGGAGCCATCTTTATGGTTAGAGCAAAGATATGCATGCATGACTTACCTTGCAGACTCAGTAAGTCCATTCACCATGGCCCTCAGCACCTTACACATCCTTTGCAGGATGTTCATTTGTATGTATTTGTACTAGCTTTGTGATGATATTCTATGAGTTTAGTCTTAATCTTTATTCTATCTCCCCATTTGATGGTGGGGATCTTCTCTAAGGAAATTCCCTAGAGCCCATGATTAAACTGCCCAGCTATGAACACAGATAACTAAATTTCAAAACACATGATCAACAACTGATAGTGTTCCCAGGTTTTCTCTCCCAAACCTATATTAAAGCATTTCCATCTGGAATATTCCTGTGTGGCTCACTGAACTAAGGGACCAACAAATAAGAGTTGGATTGGGGAGTGATTTTCAACAATCTTGGTCATTACTTCCACTAAGAACCTGAACACAAGTGGTGAAGATGACTAAGGAAAATTTGGCCACTGCTTCCTTCTAGCTCACCCCCTACCACACTTCCTTTCCCTTAACATCCTCCACTGCTTTCTTAAGAGTACCCTGTATGCTCTGTCACTTCTTTCTTTTTAACAGATATCCTGGTGCCAATGTATGTGCATGCCTACACACAAGCACTTTAGCTCCACACCTAGGCACACTTACATTCCAAGATACTCCATCTTCTGACCTAAGCAACCAACACTCCCATTCCCTCATCATAAGGCAGACTAAATATTTAAAATAATTCCCACTGAGAAAGTTGGTTATGATATTCCAGACAGAGCACTTGACTTAAATTTGGAAGTCCTAGGTTTGAACCCTTGCTCTATCATTTACTGTTTCTGTGGCTTGCAAAAACACTGCATCTTCAATGACTGATCTTTAACTTTGGTGGCAAGGTCATGTAAAGGTTCCAAAGAACTTACCATTGGGAGTGAATGACGAATAGATATGGGCTCTGTGGATGTATTCTGAAAGGCAGTATTTTAAAAGGAAAGCTTTCTAAGTCAGAAAAACTATAATGTAAATTATTCAAAGTTGTAGAGGAGGACATTTTGAATTCTTGAACATTTTGGAGGATCCCATCACCACCTACTGCAAAAAGGATCAGAGGCTCTGGCCTATCTCTAAAGGTCCCAGACATCTGAGTAAGCTGTGTTGTACAGACTGTGAGAAAGTCCAATCACAAAAGTTGAAAGATTTTCCAAAACAACCTGCAATGACTCAATGTGATCCTTGATACTTAGTTACTTTGTAATACGAGGGACACGAGAAAAATTCTTAGTGAAAATTTGAGAGCTTGAGAACACACACACACACACACACACACACACACACACACACTCTTTGCATGTCTTTTCTTCTTGAGAACCAGGCCTGAGTTCACAGAACTGGCTGCAACTGAAGAACAGACTCCATTAAGCAACAAGGGTTGAGGTATGGTTCGTAAAAGCTTTCAGTTCAGGAAAAAAGAGCATCTCTGACATGAAGCCAAACAGTTGCCTTAAGGCCTGCACATACCCATCATTTTTTAAGCCTGCACTTAATTTATTCTGACAAATGCAAGCAATTTACCTTATAATTTTTTTGTATGTGTGTTCAGAAGTCAGCTTTAAATGCCTTCACATTTCTTCAGCTGCTTCTATTATTATTTCAAGAAAATATATAACAACTTAGAAAAGAAGGATAATTTTCTATACTCACTCAAGCTTCAGAGGCGATAAGGAGGAAAAAACCAACAGGGGGACAATATTGACTGACATGCCTACAGCAGCTCTTATTAAATACTACCGCTTTGAGCACCAATGGAAAGCACCAACAATGGACCAAGCAGGGAAGAGTTTGTGTCTGAGACAACTGAGTAAGTCTAATGGGAATATCAGAGGACTCTTTTATGAGGAATTGGAGAACTAAGATAAGCTTTTTTTGTTGTTGTTGGTACTCAGGACTTCATGCTTCCTGGGCAACATTCTACTGCTTGAGCCATACCTCCAGCCCATTTTGCTTTGGTTATTCTGGAGATAGGGTCTTTCTTTATGCCCCAGCAGGTCTGGACCATTGTTTTCCAATTTATGCATCCTGATAAAATGATAGGCATGCTTAACCACACCCAGCTATTAGTTGAGATAGGGTCTTGTGAAGTTTTGTGAAAGCTGGCCTGGAACCTCCCAATCTCAGTCTCCCAAGTAGATGGGATTAAGGGCATGAGTCACTGGTACCTAGCCCCTCAGTTCAATTTTAATTTCACTAAATCTGTAAGACACAATTGCCAAGTTTTTAAATTAAAACTTTTCATCTTTTTAACAAACACATCTTTTCAAAGGGAGTACCTTTTTCTGACCTGACAGTTTCCTAACCCAGAACCTGGTATTCTTAAAAAGGAATTGCTTCTTTAGCTGAGACTTACATGTGTAATTCTTGAAAAAAAAATCACCTTCAAAAGCTTCCAAGAGGAACAGACCTTGAGTCTTAAATATTTTTAAAAATGAAATAAAGTTTTAAGAAAACCCTCTGCAATTCCCATGTGAGTATACAGAACACCCCAAATGTCTTCTCTATCATGAAATTACATTTCTCAGCCAAATTGCAAATGTTGGAGAAGGGGTTGGAGGGACTGCTACAATAATATGACTGAAACAAAATAACACCAAATTATTTTCAGATTATTCTCAAAATGGAAGCAATTTTGGAGACAATAAAAGTCAACAGTTATCATGGGAATTGCTGAGCATCAAACCAGAATTAATGATGGTAAGGCAGACTCAGAGGCTGACATTTCCAGTAAATGGATGATTTTCTTCCTCTCTCCCGCCCTCTCTCCTTTCTTTTTTTTTTTTTTTTTTTGGTCCAGGTTGGCCTTGAACTCTCTATGTAACACAGGCTGGGCCTCAAACTTGTGATCCTTCTGCCTCAATCTCTAGAGGACTGGATTACAGACATGTACCACCATGCTCAGCAAGATAGATGATTTCTAAAGTCAAGTTCCTGAATCAACTAAGGACTGGACAGAGTGACTTAGAGCAAGCAAGGAGGGAACACATAATTCCTTAAGCTTCTGAGCTCACCTCATCTCATCTCCCCCCAAAGCAGAGAGATGAGTGTGATCCAATCAAAGAATTATTAAAACTCAATTTTAGAAATCTAAATCCCTCCAATGTCATGATAAAATAATTAACTCATACTCACTGATCAACTTTTCCCCATCAAAGGGTACAAAGCTACAGTTAGATAGGAGTAATAAGTTCAGCCTGATGTGGTGGTACATGCCTATAATCCTAGCTACTTGGAAAATGGAGGGAGGAGAATCATAGTCTGAGGCTGGTCTGGGCAAAAGCATGAGACCCCAGCTGAAAAACAAAACTAAAGCTAAAAAAAAAAAAAAAGGGAGGTGTGTGACTGGGAACATGTCTCAAGTGGTAAAGCATTGCCTAGTGAGAGGTCCTGAGTTCAAACCCCATACAGCCACAAAAAAGTTCAGGTATGCTATTGCACAGTAAGGTGCCTACGATAACAATCATATATTATATATTTCAAGTAGAAAGGATTTTAATTATTTTCTCCATAAAGAAATAATAAATGTTTGGGGATGTAGATATGCTTAACTTGATTTAAACATCACACAATGTGTACATAAATGAAAACATCATATGGTACCCATTAATATGTGTAATTTTATGTTTTATGTATCAGTTAAAACATATTCAATTTAAATTATAAAAATCAATAAAGTGCTAAAAACAAATAAGAATGCTAATTATGATTAGGTAGGTCATCTGCTGCAATGGACATTAGAGAAGAAAAATCGCCACTGAGGCGATTCAGGCCAGGACGATGACCTGGACAAATGACTGTTTAAGAATGCCTAGTGTTGTGGTTTGGATACGAATTGTCTCCCAAAGTGAAGGTTAGTCCTCAATGCAACAATGTTCAAGGACAGAGCTCTGAGAGGTGACTGGACCCTAAGGGCACTCACTTCATCCATGGATCAATCCTTTCATGAATGCACAGCTAATGGGTTATTAAAAAGCTGCACCTAGCTGAAGGGAGCAGATTACTGAGGGTGTGTCCTTGAAGGGTATGTTTTCTTCCTTCCTCTGGCTCTCTTCCCTGCACCATGAGGTAAGCAGTTTCCTTTTCCCATGATGTTTCTGCCTTGCCACAGCCTAAAAGCAATGGAGTCAGCCAACCATGGAACCATGAGCCAAAATAAATCTTTCCTTCTTTCTTTAAGTTGATTTCTCTTAGGTATTTTGTCACAGTGATGCAAACCTGACTGACAAACTTGGTAAAAGCACTTTTGTGACTTTTGGGTATAAGGATCCTTTCTGAACTTGCCATGATACTGTGTTCCAAGTTCTAAGAAGCCAGTGAATGACTTGGCTTAATTCACTGTTTTTGTTTTGTTCTTTGGTTACAAAGAACAAAAAGTATGGTAGGGCCCTGGAACCAGGAAGACAAGTAATGTAGAGAGACTCTGAGGGAAAAAAAGAACCAAGTCCAAGCATTGCAGTCCTACTTTATACACTTCTCAATGGTGTACCTGTTAGGCTGTACCTGCATGGTGAAGCCGCTGAACAAGCTGCAAAGCTTTGGAGAAAACAGAGTACACTTGAAGAGCTCAGCAGTATCCACTGCTCTATCCACTGTCACACATGAATGAGGTAGTATTTGAGAAAAATGAAAAAGGAAAATGAATAAAATGCACCAAAAATCAAGTGCAACAGGGAAGGCTTTTATGAGTCCAGTTCATTGCATAGCCGTGATCAGTCTCATACATAATTGTTAAGTCATTCTCTCATAATGGAATAATTACTCTTAATCACAGCAACCTTGCTGAATTTTCATAGCATTCTACGCTGGCAGATTGCATGGCATTCTCAGGTCTGTGGCTAGGTGCCTGGCACTCGTGTTTATTAAGCTAAGCAGAGTTTGGAAATAGTAGGGATTTATACCACAGACAGAAGCAGGGAAAACACTGGATGCCTGCTCTTTAGAGGGAAATCCTGCATTTAGCTTTGCTTTTTAAAAATCTTTATTTCTTGGTCATTGCTACTCTGTACATCTTTTGATCTAGTTGTGAAAACTGCCGATATAAAAGTTGTACTCCATAAAAGTGTCCCATGGGATTTTGGGATATGGTTTCTGAGACAGTAGGCCCCAGCCGAGGCTGATGTACCCTGGCAGGCTCTAAGCTTCTAAGCCTCCAAGGGATCCAGCTTGGCAGCTACACTTGAGCTTCAAAATTACTACCATTCTTGGCCATGGGGATTTCCTAACAACTCTCCATAAAGGTGGAACCAAAAGACAAAAATCCCATTTTTTTTTCATCAAGTCAGCCAAGGTAAAGTTGGATTTTTCCCAAATGACTTTTATCCCCCCACAGAAAATAATAGGACAGGAGAGAAAATGAGTGAGAGTCAGCAAGAACACACACCCACACACCCAGATGAAGTTACAGAGAACCTGTATCTGAGTTTCTGCCTCTCTGGTTCTACCCCTCGTAACTTTGAGCATGTTGCAAGCTTAACAAAGTAGTCATTTTGTAAATGACTACTTTACACATACAGTAAAGACCTATATATTCTATTATCCATTATTATACAATAGAGAGACCCAAGAGAGAACACAAAGTGAAAAGATGGTTTTAAAGAAGGAAAAAAATTAAGCAAACACAAATAGCTCCCTTGCTCTGTTTCCCCCTCTTTCTCTTACACCCATCTTAACATTGGTCCTCTTCACAGAGGATGTGGAGGTAGGAGGGTGATTAAACTTCCAAACACATGCATATATTTAGGGACATTTGCAAAGACATGTTTATGAAGTGCTCCAATAGTGACTCCACCTTGATTGCACATCATTACGCTACAAGTTGCCTCTCTTTGGTTCTTATCAAAAATACAGAAAAATCAGTGCTGCTAATGAGTAACTAACAAAAAGAATTATTTTGATATCTAGGTCTGATTGGCCATCTAATTTCCTAGGTGTATTGGAAATTTGATTTGATAGTTCTGAGAAGTTCTTGTGTGTTGGGGGTGCTTTCTGATACTTCAGTAGCAACACACCAAGTAGAATCTCGCAACATGCTTGAGGATCCATAGACTTAAAAACTCAAACTTTTTTATTTTTATTTTATTTAAATAAAATACTGGGGTATTTTTATACCCGAATACTTTATACTCAGTACTTTGAACTCAGGGCCTCACAGATGCTTTCCCACTTGAGGCATGCCCCAAGTCCTTTTTGCTTTGGTTACTTTTGAGATAGGGTCTCACCCTTCTGCCCAGGGCCAGCCTCAGACCCTGATTCTTCTACCTCTACCTTCCACATAGCTGGGATGACAATCTTGTCATCCCAGGGAGATGAAGGTATCCCTAACTTTTTGCCTGGGCTGTCCTCAAACCAAACCACTATCTTCCCCATCTGCCTCTGAGTAGCTGGGATACAGACATGAGCTACCATGCTGAGCCAAACTTTTTAAATACTTAAATAATGACTAATGTTAGCTCAATCACAACGGCAATTACTGTATATATATATACATCAAATATTCCTCACATTTCTAGAGATCTGTGTCAAAGTAATAGCTAAAATTATCTGAGGAAAGAAGTGTAGTAAAGGTTAGTAAGGGACAAAAATAGCATGAAAAATCTTTTAAAGTAAAAGATGGCTGAGGCTTTGATGTTATGATAGAAAAGTATTCAGTCAAAAATGAGGAAAAACTCCTTCCATTTACTTTGGAGTTTCTTTTTCTTTCTTACTGTTGTATATTTATTGAACAAAGGGGTTTCATCATGGCAGTTCTACATTTACATCATGCACTTAGATCAAACTTACCTCCCGTATTACTCTTATCTCCCCGACCTCTTTTTTAAACAAAAATGGCACTGCAGGGGTGTGAACTCAGGGCCTGTACTTGCTAGGGAGGCACTCCTCCAGCCTCCAGTCATTGACAGTTTTTAGAAATTTCATTAGTCCATGTTCACATATGCATATAAAGTACTTAAGTAATAGTCATCCCCCGCCTTCACCCCCCCCCTTTTACACTTCCCTCTCCCACTGTCCCAACCTCAAACAGTCCCCCTTCACTATTCAAGCCACTCGCTTTTCAAGGTCTAGATTCCACATAGGAGAGAGAACGTGCATATTTGTCACTCTTGGTTTGGCCGACTTCATTTTCATGATGATTCTCAGTTCTGTTCATTTTCCTGCAAATAATTTCATTCTTCTTTACAGCTGAATAATACTCCACTGCGTATTTATATATAAAATTTTCCTCATCTACTCATCAGCTTAAGGACACCTAGGTTGATTCCATAATTTGGCTTTGATAAATACTGCTGCTATAAACATGAGTGGGCAGGTATCTGTACTATATGCTGACTTGCATTCCTTCACATACATGCCCAGTAGTGTTGAAGGATGATCATATAGCAGTTCTATTTTGAGTTTTTTGAGGAACCTCCATATTGATTTTCATAGTAGCTGCACTAATTTACATTCCTACACCTCACCAACAATTGCTGTTGTTACATTAATTTCATTGGGCAACTTTTCAAATCTCATTAGAAGAACAGAAATGGTACAAAAGCTTAAACTTTTACATTCTTAATTTCTCAATAACTTGGGCATAAATATATTGTTAAAAAATTTTAATGACTTACTTTTTAAATTTTAAGTCACTTTATTGTGGTATGCCCAACATACAAAAAGCTGTGAAATGTTTAATATATACGACTTGCTAAGATTGGAGAAACGCATACACTCATAGAACTATCACCATAATCTATGCTGTAAACCAATCCATCTACCTTCAAAAGTCTCCCCTGTCCTCTTTAGTGATTAGTATTATTCTGATTGTGATAAGAAGATGTAACACAAAACCTGTGTTCTTAGCAAATGTTTAAGCATACAATGCATTACTACTGACTACAGACACTATGCTCCAGAGTCAATTTCTAGGACTTATTCGTCAAATGATATAAAGCTTCTGTAATTCTTTTTATTAAATTACCTTACAGATTTTGGGATCCTGGACAGCCAAGTTAACATTATAAAAGTAAACTTATTTTTTCCTTTTATGATATAATCTATTTGATTGAAATTTAAACTATTAAAGATATTTTAAGTCTAAAGAAGTCAGGAGGACATTAAGGTTGTAAAATTAAGCAAATAAAAATACAGGAAGTTTAATTAAATTTGAATTCTGTATAAATAAAAATTATTTTTAGTATAAGTATGTCCCAAATATGGCATACTTATTAATTACTCCTGCTAAAATGATAGGGTACAGAGATAACCTATTTATTATGCAAGAATGTTTGGAAGCCATATTGATAAGAGATCTCTAAAATATACAAAGAGCTCAAAAACTCAATAGAGAGAAAGCAAAAACTCCAATTAAAATTGGCAAAGAACCTGAATGGTCAGTTCAAAAATGATAAACATCCGTAATCATTAGGAAAATGCAAATTAAAACTACAATGGGATACAATCTCACATCTGTGAGAATGCGATTTATCCAAATGAATATTGACTAGAATGGAGAGAAAAGAGAACCCTTGTGCATTGTTGGTGGGAATGTAAATTAGTAAAGTCATTATTGAAAACATGTGAAGGTTCTTCAAAAAAATCAAAAATTGTAAGGTGCCGGTGGCTCATGCCTGTAATCCTAGCTACTTAGGAGGCAGAAATCAGGAAGATCACAGTTCAAAGTCAGCCCCAGGCAAACAGCTCATGAGACCTTATCTTGAAAAAAACCCATCACACAAAAGCACTGGTAAAGTGGCTCAAGGTGTATGTCCTGAGTTCAAACCCTAGTACTGCAAAAAAAAACTGAATTACCATATGATCCAACAAACAATCCTACTTCTATGTATTTACCCCAAATATTTATAAAAGAGATGTCTGCACCCCATGTACGCTGTAGCATTATTCCTAACTGGCAAGGTTGGGAAAAGCCCAAATGTTCTCTCAACAGATGAATGGGTTAAAAAAAAAAGTAGCAAATACATGCAGTGGAATACTACTTGGCCTTGAAAAGAACGAAATTCTGTTACTTGCAACAACATGGATGAAACTGGAGAACATTACACTGAGTGAGATAAGCTGGACACAGATAGATACTTGACTCAATTATTCCACATTGAATTAATAAATAATAACATCACATTGTACCCCCAAATTTACACCTTATAAGGTATCAATTTACAACAAAAACAAAAATTTTAAAAATAAATAAAACTATCAAGTGGGCTGGAGGTGTAGCTCAAGCAATAGAGTGCCTGCCTAGCAATAGTGAAGCTGTAAGTTCAAACTCCAGTCCCACCAAAAAAAAAAAAAATAAATAAAACTATCAAGAAAAAGATTAATAGATTTATTATATAAAAGTTTAAAATATTTACATTAAAAGCTAATATATACAAGTCAAATGACCACTGTAATAAAAAAGAAAACAAATTAACTAGAAAAAACTAAATATTTAGTCATTATAATGCAAGGGAATATCACAGCATCACAAACATATAGACAACATGGCCTCCTTGGGGACCAGAGGAGCCAAATACTTCAGTGTGCAGTATACCCCTAATCCAGGTCTCTACAGTTTTAGTGACCCATGGTCAATGGAGGCCCAAAACATTTATTTATTTATTTACTTATTTATTGAGCATCCCATTTATCTCCTTCACTAAAGAACAAAAGTGATATTGGCAATTCAGATACTCCAAAGAGATACCGTAAAGTGCTTCTTTTATCTAAAGTGGTGAAAGTTATAAACTCAATTAGGAAGGAAAAGAAATCACATGCTGAGGTTGCTAAGAGCTACAGTACGTAATCTTCTATCAATAAAATTGTGAAGGAAAAGGAAATTTTATGCTGACTTTGCTGTTTTACTTCAAACTATAAAATTACTGCTGCAGGGTACGTCGTTAGGTGATTAGTTAGGATGAATAAAGCATTACATTTGTGTGCATACATATATAGAAACATAGTACATGGACAGAACATAGATAGTTATATCCATGGTCTCAAGCATCCACTGGGGTCCTGAAACACAGAGCCCCTTGGATAAGAGGGGTCTATTGTATTCAGCTGTCCTCATTTCTTCACTTAGCCAAATAGTCATCCCTTTAAGAAAACATACACAGTTAACTTGATTTAGTAACATGGTAAAAGATTTTCTTTCCAAATCTGATACGCAAGAAAACTATCTGCTGGAGGAGGTTATTAATATTCTCTCCATTTCCCTATCCAAGGAAGATCTGAGCTAAAATGAGAGGATTGGAGGGAATGTCTGTAATATGCTATCAGATCTAGAGGAGGAACATTGCTGTGCATATGTTTAGAAAGACGAGATCATTTTCATTCTAAAAGCTCTGGAAACGTCACATAAAACCATTATTTCATGAGAGCAAAATGACTGTCTCATTTTCCCAAGAAATGACATTTTAAAAACACTGAAGTGTTCTGAATAAAAAGGGGCATAAAGAAGCCGTGTCAAATCTATCTACTATTCTTGTGTTAGAATCTTTATCTTCAGTGTGGAAATGTAAAAGTTTTGAATTTTTTGGCAATGCCTTTGAGGTCATGCCCTATTTGAGTGACAAGGTGGAGGTGTAACTTCTAGGCAGCTTTAGAATCCTGTCCATTGCTCCTTGGCTGGTTTCCCAGTCTGCTTCACCAGTACATGCCCAAGCACTCTACCAGTTGTACTCTACCTTCTACTTTCATTTTGGAAATGAAGAACAAAGGAGGCCAAGAAATTACTGCCTTATGAATAGCAGCTGATGGGTTTCATTAACTGTTCACATCTTTCTCTCATGGAGGAAAGGTCTTACAGACTGAAGCCTGCTCTGCCTATAAAAATTAGTACATTTCATGCCTGATGAGCCACATTTTTTTAGAAATATGTCAGTGACTACTATATTCTAAGGCTGGCCTGATGGAGTCACTTATTGATTCACTAAACAGGTACATCCTTAGTACACAGCAAGTTAGCAAGTGTCAAATGATGTGTTCAGTGTTACGAATGCAGTGATGTCACAAATGTAGGAGGCCAATGCAACTACACAGCTCTCAGTACAATGGGAAAAGACATGTGGAAAGGTGACTGTAGACCACTGTAATGAATATTGCAACAGGAAACCACAGCATAAGACTCTGTGGGAGACACAGGAACAGAGCCTAGCTGGAAAGACTTCTGGAGAAAGTTTCCAAGAAAGAAGACACTCATCTAGGGAGAGATCTAAAAATTGAGTAGAATTCTACCCAGTGAAGGGTGTGTATAACAAAGGAGGAATAAAGGTAGTGTTACAGGAATAAAACTATGTAAAGGCTCCTAAGAACTACAATGTTTCAGTGTAAACCAAAGTAAAGAGTTTTTAGAGGTAAAGATGGAGAGGAAAGTAGGAACCAGATTCCAAAAATCTTTCCAACAATATTAAGTTTAAACTTTCTCCTGAAGGCTAGCTTGCACTTATGAAGGTTTTTTAACAAGGGTAATGGCCTAATGAGATTTATATCCTACAAAAATCTCTCCAGTTGCTAAGTGAGAATTAGATTAAAGAGGGAGATCACTTAAGAGGCCCTTATGTATAAAAATGATAAAGGCATGGATTGAATTTGAGAAAAAAAGAAAAAGCCTTGAAGGGGAAGAATTTGACTAGATTAAAAAAAAAAGGGGGGAGAAAATCACTCAAAGTAAGCAAGAAACTAGTGCCCAAATCTTGGTTTCTAAAATCATTCTCCAGGAAGAAAAAGAACTGGGATTCCTTCCAGAAATAGCTGACTCTAGGACTTAAGTTGAAAATTTACAAGGTAAGTCTTAAGTATTATACTGTGCCAGAAAATAAGGATGTGTAAACCAGAAACAAAACCAAAAACCACTTTACATACATGCACACACACACAAAATGGTGGAGGTATATTAAATGGACATAGGAGTCAACTAAAAGAGTTCCTAGTAGCAAAAATTGAATGACATTAGTATAAAATGGAGGCACTGTTTGGAGGGGGGAAACTAGGAGGAGGAGAAAGGCTGGGAGAAGAAAGGATGAAGGAGAGGATAAAGGTGGGGGGTGAATATGATAGAAGTATTTCATAAAATAATAAGACCCATAAAATAGAATAATGAAGACCATTAAAAGGGGGCATGGGAAGTAACAGTAGAGAGAATGAATTTAATTGGGGTATACTGCGTGCATGTGTGAGAACATCATGATGAAAGAATAACTTTATATAGAATGCATAATATATAGAATAATTTATATAAAGTTCCCAGTAGCAAAACTAAAGGGAAATTGAAGCAACAAAATAGAAGGAATAGAATGAGATTATAATCCAAAGTATAAAATAAATATATCTATGAGTGCATACTATTCTAAATAAATGACTGAATAAATAAATGTGAAGAACAGACAAATCTCCCATGCAGAAGAATTACAAATAACTTATATAGATGCTCCACCTTTGAGGAGATGGATGATAACTCCCCACTCCTTAAGTGTGCACAGCACACCAAAACTTCCCTCTAAAGAGTACAGGATGACAAAGATTTATCAAGATGATCATGAGGCAGGCAATCAAGTTTAACATCAATAATGACAGGTCATACTGATAGTATATGCACTTGATATAGTGTGATGAGAATCAGTTTATCTCTGCGGTTTTCCTCTGAAAAACCTATAACCACCATATAATCAATTGGAAAACATCAGACAAATCCCAATTGAGGCAAAAGAAAGAACACTGAGATGAATGAAAAAACAACATATCAAAATGTATGGCATGCAGCAAAAGCAGCACTTAGAAAAAATTTATAGCTATAAACAAAAACATTAAAATACATAGAAGTCTCAAACCAATAACCTAACCTTTCACTTAAGCAACTAGAAAAAGAAGAACAAAACCAATCCCAAGAAAGTAGAAAGAAGGAAATAGTAAACATTAGAATGGAAATAGAGCATAAAAAACAATGAAGAAAATCAAGGAATCCAAAAATTGATTCTTTGAAAATAACAAAATTGATAACCCTTGATTATACTAAAAGAAAGATAACATACAAATGGATAAAATCATGAATAAAAGAGAAGGGTATAGTGATCTTAAAGAAATACAAAGAATTATAGGTAAACACTGTGGAAAGGTACATGCCAACAAATAAGCCAATCCAGTTAAGAACAGATAAAGTCATAGAGAGAAAAATCTACTAAAACTGATTCAAGAAAGAAAAAAATAGAATATGTGTGTAGACTTACAATAAGTAAAGACACTGAATAAGTAATTTTTAAAAAGTTTCAGCAAACGAAATGTCCAAGACCAGATAGTTTCATTGATGAATTTTACTATTCTAAGAATGAATACCAATCTTTCACAAACTCTTCCTAAAAATAAGAGGAGGCACTTCCTAGCTCAGTCTATGACAACAAGTTATTGAACAGTCAAAGATGGTCCCTAGCATGTTGGCCCTGGGTTGTGTCCTTCATAGCTGGTTGAAACCCATTAGGTCAAAGCCTAACACAAATACACTGAAATTTTTATAAATTCAATTGTTTTAATAGGACCCAAGTAACCATATTTTTTCCCAGATGGAACATCTTTTCTTTGAATACCCTGTAGAACTACACCCAGCATTTCTGCTAGCCATAGATAAAAATAAATCCAGTAGCTATGAAAAACCCAAAGTCACTGTTGCCTCACCCAGCTTTCTGACCCAGACTCCCTGCTACAACTGAGTGACACTCAAGCCTTCACTGACCCTCAGGAGAACCCTTGGCCTCCTTCTCTTGAGGGTAGTGGTCTCACATCACAGCTTCTGGATAGTCTCATGCTATGAAGGATCTCCCTCATACACAGCCTACCAGAGTATCACCTAAGCAAAGCTCACAGGTATGACTGACACCAGTGCTTATACCTTTTCTTTAATCAGCTCTAAATTTCTCAAACTCACTATAGACCTGTATACCCTGATACTGAAACAAGACAAAGTCATGACAAGGAAACTATATGCCAAAATCCCTTATAAAAACAGATGTAAAATTACTAGCAAGCCAAATCCAGAAATATAAAAAGGATTATATGCTATTGTTATCGGCCATTGATGTTCTCAGAAGATCTTAATCCATGTGTCCCAAATGGAACACGTGGATGGGGTAAGGTAGGATAGCTTTATTGAGGGAAGGGGAATCACCCACTATGCTGAGTGAGGGAAGGGAAGAAGCAGGGCTGGGGGTATCTTAGTAGGTCATTTTTATACCACCTTGAATTTGGAGGTGGGGAGACATTACATCATCACCTGTCTCCTCCCACCTATGGGCTAGAGGGAAGAGCCCTTGAGCCAACAGGGGGACACTATGACTAACTAGAAATAACAGAAAGAAAGCAAGGTTGGTTCACCATATGAAAATCAATTCATATAATTCACTGTATAAATAACAAAAATCCAATGATTATCTCAATAAATGAAGAAAAGGTATTTGAAAAATCCCCAAACCCTTTCAAGCTAAGAACACCCAATGAACTAAAAATAGAGAGAAATTCCTAGAACTGGTACTGAATATCTATTAAAAACAAACAACAACAACAAAAAAAACCCATAGCTAACATCATACTAATGGTGTACACCTAAGAAATTTCTCCCTAAGGTCAGGAACGAAACAAGTATGTCTACTCGTGCTACTTTGACTGAACATTATTCTGCAGGTTCTGGCTGAGG
The DNA here is from genome assembly GCF_047511655.1 of Castor canadensis. Taxonomy (NCBI): domain Eukaryota; kingdom Metazoa; phylum Chordata; class Mammalia; order Rodentia; family Castoridae; genus Castor; species Castor canadensis. Next base: position 56,477,124 of record NC_133399.1, on the reverse strand, counting down.
TCATTAGGAAAGAAAATTAATAAAAAGCATTCATATTGGGAAACTCTCTATTTGCAGATAACATAATATATAGAAAAATTCTAGGAAATACAGTCACATACACACACTTTTTATAGCTAACAAATGTGTTCAGCAAATTTTCAAGATATGATTCATATAAAACCAATTATATGTCTGTACAATTATAATAAATAATTTAAAAGTTAAGAAATTAATTTCATGTGAAATTATATCAAAATATAGTAGGAATAAGTTTAACAAAATAAGCACACTAAAACCTTTAACATACTACTGAAAGAAATTTTTTAAAACTGAAATGAAGAGAAGAGGCAAAATGGCAGAGGAGTAGAAGCTTTCTCCATCAGGCTCTGTGAATTAAAGTTTTATTGGGTCTGGAGACCTAAGGCAGATGAGTGAGTAGCCAATCCCCCCCATGGAGAGCACTGCATTCCTGCATCCTGAGGAGTTATAAACCTACATTCCTGCATCCTGAGAGGGAGGTGTTAATCTGCATTTCTGCACCCTGAAGAGAAGATACAGGGGCTCATAGAGCTGATGAGCAAAATGCTCTCAAGATTGTTCCCCTCCCTCAAAAAGGGACAAACACACCAGTTCACCTAAGAAAGCCCACGAATCCATGGCCAGTGAAAAGAACCCACCCAACCCAGAGTTAAAATGTCCATAAAAGCCCTAGCCTTCACCTGAGCAGCGAGCTACCGGTTTCCGGGCTCTGCTGCACTGCTCTAGCTGTAGCCTTTCTTCTCTCTAATAAATCCTACTTCATATACCGGCTTTGGCTCATCAATCAGCTTCCTTACAAGCCAGTTCTCTGACCTGTAAAGGCAAGGACCGTCAACACTGGCCCACAACACCTCAAACTTGCACATAACTGTCTGGATACCAAAGAAAAACTACATATAGCAGTGACAAAATGAGGAAAAACACACAAGAGTACAGAATATCTGAAAAATACAGTGAATCAAAAAGATGACAGAGTTAATTAAAAAACAGTTTATGGCTATAGCCTCAGCTCCCCCTGGAGGGAGGAGAAGCTGAAGCTTCTACCTCAAGCAGGCAGCTGCCACAACAGACTGGCAAATCTAACTGTGGGTCAGTAACTTCATCACCCACAGACCCTTAAGCACAGTGCAGGGATATCACAGGACAGTCATTTCCCCTGTGCAGTAGTACCCATACCTCAGAGAACTGTGGCAAGGTACCATATTTGGAGAGGGCCTCCTGATGGAGTCTGAGGTATGCAGGGGATCTTGAAAACAAGGAGCCATCATTGCTCAGGTATCCTGAGACACCCGGCCACAGAGAGGCTTTGACTTGCAGCAAACTGAGAAGTTAAAGGGGGCTAGGACAGGAAATTGGCAATCCCACTAAACTGCCTATGGAAAGTTTCCAAAACAAAGCACTCAGCCTTTGCTAGCAGAAATCTCAGATACCTGAGTCCCTTGCAGGCAAGCAAGCTTGGACTGAGCAATTCAGGGGATTTGAAAAATCAGAGCCCAGATTGTTCTAGGACTCCTAGCCACAGTGTCCATTTGGGAATCTGCCACTAGAGAAAAATTTACTGAGGGAAATCTGCCAGGAAATCAGCAAAAATGCCCAGAGGTTGGTGGCCCTGCCCAATCCTGTCACAGAAGTTCCACTGAATAATGTCAATTTGAAAAACAAAACTCCCAGCCCCCACTGACTGAGAATTCAAGTTAGAGAAGCTGTCTGCAAACAACAACAAGCAGAGAGCTTTGAAACTGATCAACTCTGGGGATTTAAAATGTTGCAGCTTGGAGAACTCCAGGTCTTGGAACCACAGTGTCTGAGTGCAAGACTGTCACCACAGGCAGACAGAGAAAGAGTGAGGTTTTGACTAAGTCAATCTGAAAAGCAGCAGAAGGACCAGAAGGCCCAGAAGTCCATGGCCCTACCCTTTCAAGCTACCAGCTATCTACTCACAGAACAAGTGACCTTACCTGCTCTCTGCATTTCAATAGGAAGTCTTGCCACTCCTCACCCCCCACTCCCATCTACAGAGGATGTTCTATAAATGGAGGGCAAAATTCTTTAAGAGAAATGGCCTGGAGAGCAGCAACCACACAGTCCCAGCTACTCTCCCCCAGGCCTGTGACACAACCAAAGCTAAAGGTGCAACTCCTCCCTCCTGAAGCTGTCCCTATAAAACCAGGACAAAAAGAACTTGAACAAATGTACTTCTCTCCAACAAGAAATATGAGTTTTTTGTTTATTTGGTTGTTTTGTTGTTGTTGGTTTTATTTGGTAGATCTTTTGTTTGGCTTTGTTTTCCTTTGTTTGTTTCCCTTCATCCAATTTGTTCTCATTTGACTGCTTCCTTTTTCTTTCTTCTTTTATTTGTCTTTTATACTTTTTTCTAACTTGGCTTCTAATTTTTTTTTTTTACCTTTTTTAAATCCCCAAACCGTTCTCTATTTCCCTGTTATAAATATATAGAGCTCTCCATATTATTACCTCCTATACTTACCTCCCCTTCTTTCCACCATTCTATTCCCCTCTCTTCTCATGCCCAACTCCCTTAACACTCAATTTCCCATCCTTATAACTTTCAACCAATGTTAAGCTCCCAGAGCATTTCCCTAGAAACCAAAATTTTGCTCCCATACAACCTTACTAGGGACACAGAGAAGGGTTCCAATTATTCCTTACTCATTTAAGTACTTGATTTATTTCTGAATTGTTAACCTCGTTACCGCAGTAAATTCTCCATTCACCCAAGGAGGTAAAAGGAAACACTTAAGATAATGTACACACAGATACAAATATGGTTTATATATATGGAGAGAGAGAGAGAGAACAGGAGGGAAAACATGACTGTATTAGTGGGCCTGCTGGAGGAGACTCTAGGGAAGTGGGAGAGGGAAAGAGAATATTAGAGTGAAAAACATTGAAACACTGCATCTGCGTATGAAGATAATTTAACACAATGCAGTGTAAGCTGTTGAATAATGGGGAACAGGATGGTAGAGAAAGAGGAAGAAGTAGGGGGTTTATCTGATTAAAGCACAACATATAGATGTCTAAAATACCAAGGCAGAACTCCCTCAAACTATCAATACACACACACACAAAAGGACAAGAAGGTAAAACAGATCCTTTCTGGGGGTAGGTATCAGTGGGAGGGGGAGAGGGTGAATATTATGGATGTATTTTGTAATTATGTATGAAAATAGAACAATGAAACCTGTTGAAATTGTTATAAGAAGCTGGGGAGGGAGCATGAGAGAGAATAATAGTGGGGGGTGAATATAATTAAGATATATTATAAGCATAAATTTCACAATGTATCCCCTGGTACAACTATTATATGCTAATAAAAATCTAAGTAAATGAATGTCATCTTGATTTATTGATTGGAAGACTTGATATTGCTAAAGTAGAAATATTCTCCAAATTGCCTTTTTGTTTTGTATTGTTTTTGGAGAAAGTGACATGGCGATGCTAAAATTTACATGGAAATAAAAGAGATCCAGAATTGCCTAAGTGATATTGAAAAGTAGAATGAAGTTAAAAGACTGGCACTTTCTGAACTCAAAACTTACCACAATGCTACAGTAATCAAGACTATGTGGGCTTGGCACGAAGGCAGATAAACAGACCACTGGACTAGAACTGATAGCCTAGAAATAATTCCACACATCCATGGTGAATTGGTTTTCAGCAGGATGCCAAGAAAATTCAGTAAGGAAATAGTCTCCAACAAATGGTAATGGTACAGCGGGACAACTACATGCACAAGATTGAAATTAGGCTCCTTCCTCAAATCATATTCACTTGTTTTTGAATTAGTGAATTCAAAATCAATCAAATGCATCAATATAAGATCTAAAAGTATAAAGCTCCCAGAATAAATTCTGGTACAAATGCTTCCTTAGATGTGACACCAAAAATGCAAAACAACAAAAGAAAAAAAGAAAAAAATAGAACTTAAAATTAAAAATCTTGTATTTCAAAGAACTGAGGTATTAAGAAAGTGAAAAGATAACACACAAAATAGAGAAAACTGCAAATCATGTATCTGATAAGGGTCTAGTATCCAAGTTACATAAAGGCTAACAATATAAAAGACAACCAAATTTAAAACTAGTCAAAAGGATTTGAAGAGGTATTTTCCAAGAAGATATGCAAATGTTGAACAAACACATGAAAAGATATTTAGCGTCATTAGCTATCAGAAAAAAAATCAAGTCAAAACCATAGCATGATACCGCTTAAACCAGAAGAGACTTAAAACCAACTAGAATAGACAGTAAGTGTTGGAGGTGTATGTAAGAAACTGGACACTCATACATTGCTGGGGGAACATAAACTGGTACAACCACTTCTGAACACAGTTCTACAGTCCCTTTACAAGCTGAACACAGAGCTAACATATGACCCAGCGTTCTATTAGTAGGCATAACCCAAGAGAAAAAAATGATGATGGATAGCCACACAAAAATGTTTACACAATGTTCAAAAACGGTATTATTAGTAATAAATTTTGGCAACACCCCAAATGCCCATCAATTAATGAATAAACAAAAATTATATCCATACAATGGAATATTATTTAATAATAAAAATATTCATACCACAATGCCACAATATGTATGGAACTTAAATGTATCACTGCTAAGTAAAAGAGCTGACATAAGGCACACATAGTATAGTTTCATTTATATGAAATGTCCAGAATGAAAACAAATTCTTAGAGAAAGAATGTAGACAAAAAAATTGCAAATCACATATCTAATAAGAGTCTTATGGTTGCCAAGGGCTGTGGTAAGGGAAGAAAGGAAATAACTGCTAATGATATAGAGGATTGGGGTGATAAAACATTCCAAAACTGATGTGTTCATGGTTGCACAACACTGGGCAACCACCGAATTATACACTTTAAAAAGGTGAATTTTATGGTGTGTGAATTTTATCTCAAATTTTAAAAAATTAGCATAAGAATGATTCATAAATTTTAAAGAAATTAAGAAAAAAGAAACATGTCATGTGAATACACATATTTATCATTCCTGGTGATTTTCATTCCTTCTTGAGGTTTTAATTTTCCATCTGGTATTTCTGGATAGCCTGAAGAACTTCCTTTAGCAGTTATTGTAGCACAAATCTGTTGGCTGCAAATTCTTTAGTTTTTCTTCATTTGAAAATATCTTTATTGCATCTTTACTCATGAATATTTTCTCTGGTTAACTTTTTTTTCTTTCAGTACTTTCAAGATTTTCACTCACTTCTGGATTATTTTATCTTAATGAGAAATTGGCTACAATTCATATTGTTGTTGCCCTCTATAAAATGTGTCATCTTTCTCTGGCTGCTTTCAAGATTTGCTGTCTTTGGTCTTCAGTGGTTTGACTATATTGTACATCATGATTCTAGGCATGGTTATTTTTTATACTTATCCTACTTAGTGTTCATAAGCTTCTCAGACATGTAAATTTACTTTTTACATATGATTTAGTAATAAAATCATATTTTTATATTGTCCCATACACTACTATGACTTATTTATTTTCTCTTTTTGAGATAGGATCTTGCTACGTAGTCAAGGCTGGTCTGAAATTCATAGTCCTCCTGCCTCAGCCTATCACGTGCTGAGATATTTTAATTTTTAAACATGTTTTTTCTATATGTTCTTGATATTAGGCAACCTCTATTAATCTAACTTTCAAAATCTACTTCATTTTTATAAATTCTTCTGTTGATTTTTAAAAATTTTTCAATATTTTATTTTTCAGATCTAAAATTTCCATTTGACTTTTTTTTGTTTTACTACTGACTCTGTGTGTGTGTGTGTGTATGTGTGTGTTGCTAGGAATTGAACTCAGGGTCTCATACAAGCTGGGAAGTGTTCTACCACTCAGCAACACCCCTAACTCCTCTGATTAATTTTCTATTTCCTAATTTATGAATGTATTTTCCTTTATATCCTTGAGCATAATTACATAACTACTTTCCTAGATCATCTCAGTATTATTTTCCATTCATTACTTTTCTCTTCAGTATGGATCACATTTTCTTATTTTTTCATATGCATATTAATTTAGAATTACATCTGGACATTATGAATGACACATTGTGTAAACTCTAGATTATGCTATATTCTCCAAGAGTGTTCATTTTTAAAGCAAGCAGTGAATTTATCTGTACTTAAACTCTCAATTCTGTCTCTCCCATGGTATGTGAGTGAGGGCTGGAAGAGGCAGCAGATGACAGTTTTGCACAGAACATTTGGCCTTTGCTGGCCTGTTTGGAGTTGGCCTTGTGAGTGGTTATGTTATTTAGATGTCAGGAAGAATATATACAGAAAATCTGAGACTTCTCCTCTGAATCTTGAATTTATCACCTCTTGAATTTTCCCTTCACTTTTCCACTGCTATGGATACCCCCAGAACTCTCTGCTCTGGCTCTTCCTCTTGGTTTTTTACCTGAGTTTCAGTAAGCCTGCTTATTGCTAATTCAGGTCAACCCTGAGGAAAAAAGCCATAAAAACTGGGGAGCACTCAATATTGTTTTACAAGTGTTTGCATCCTTTATTTCTTCTTTTGATTACTCTACCTGCAAGTAAATGATTTTTGTATTTTATCCAAAGTGTACAGATACTATCAGTCGTAGTAGATAGGAATCATTCTACCATTGGTAGAAATGGATCCCCGTGATTGGGTTGCAACAATAGTGAACTCCATTCACCTGGTGGCCACAGTTGGAGAAAATGAGTAACAATTAGGAACACGTATGATCTTTAATCATGGTGGGTACATGTGTACATGCATCTATGTTATAGAGGCCAATGGCCACTGACCACCATGAAGAACTTTCATATTTAAGGTTTCAAGATAAGAAGCTTGGTGTATGCTTAAAACTGAGGGAGGGTTATGGAACAGAAAAGAGATGAAAACAGTGTGCATTGACCCTTTTGGGATTGAGGGTAAATTTCAGCTATGAGGGGAATAAGTTGGTATCCCTCCAGAGTTCCTTGTGTATTGGTTTGTTTATGACTAAGTTGAGATATAGCTTAACCAAACATAAGCCAAATAATAATAAAAAGCTTTTTGGTGTGATTACATACCTGTCTTGATTCTTTATATTGCCCCTGGACTGTAGAAGTCTGTGAGTGGTCAAAAACAATAGAGAAAGGACAAAAATAAAACTCATTCTTATGGGCCCAAGGTAGGGCCAATTAATTAAAACTAGGTTTGGAAAATCTAAATCTTATTCTGAAAGGACAATTACCTATAACCCAAGTACAGAAACTCACAATAAATTAATGCTCTGTGGCTCAGAATGATCTGTCTGGAAAAGAATACTAGAAGGTGACTTTGGATCAACTATTCCTACACCATAATTTTATATAAAGGAAATTGAGGCCCAGAGAGGTGAAAGGTCTCATCAAGATCTCACAGCTACTTAGTAACAGAGACAGGAGAAAACCTATGGTTTATGACTCTGTGTCCAGTACATGGAACCTTACTGATTCACTAGGACTTTATGAAACCATCCCTCAAGGGTTTATGCTAAGAGACAGATGCCTTTATTTCACATATAACTGCAAAAGAAATCAAGACTCTTATTTACAAAACAGTGATGCTTGATAACTCATTTCAACTCATGTAATAGTTTGCCAGCTGGTATCTGTAAAAAGCTAAGCTACCATTTCACTGGTCAGTTAACTATTTCAGTAAATGTATCATTATTTGTCATAATTTATAAAAATAGAATTAAATTCAAGTCATTGCAAATTTTGTTTCATTCATGTCTAAGAACCCATTTAGAAAATGTAAGCATCATACTCACCTTCCAAATATAAGATCTGTTTTGGTAAATAACATTTCTATTGGCAGCACACCCTAGCCTCCTCATTTCTAGAGAAATATTCAGTTATATTGCTGTGTATTTTTCAGTTAAAGTGGATTTTCCAGGATTTTAGGAGAAACTTTCCTACTTCTTACAATAAAGACACACAAATCATTTGGGGACTTAGAGGCATCCTTTACGTAATGCTAAAATGCTTGCACTGTCTGCTACACTTAGTTTACTGAAGCCAAGGTTCATGCCTGGTTCATTACTGCACCCCTAGCATTGAGCATGATGTCCACAACCTAATACTCACTTAGTAAGTGTTTGTTGAATACCAGTGGACATCATTCTTACATTATAATAAAGCACCTAAGGGATTAAATTTCTCCCTTTTTCTGCCAACTTTTTTGGTCCTGGTCATAAAACCACACATAGGTTCCGGATGGAATTTATGAAGATGCCTGCTGCTTCCTCTCTTACGTCTATCTCAACTATAAAATCACCATTTTATGAGATGACAATTCTAGTAGCAGAAGTATAAAATGATGTACACTTTTGTTGCTCCTTTCTTCTCTATATCTCTATGTCTTAACAAAAACAACACTTGCCAGAGATCTTCAGGTAAAAAGCATTTCACAATATTTAATTTGTCATAGAAACCACACTGTGTGGACTTGTTGAAGAGAAGAGTAATGTCTTCTTTATATACCAGGACAATGTCATCTTTATATTCCAGGGTTTATTGCAGTGTGTAATTATACAGGTAAGTGTTACTTAAATATTAGTCAAAGCAATCAACCATATCAACAGGTATGGTCTACTGTGAGTAAATCTAACATTTTTTTTATACTTTAAGTCTCACTTCACAATCAACATTATAGAATCCCATCTACCAAAGAAAATTAGGTCCATCTGTAGCAGCTACAACAAAAAAGGTACTTAAGATTACTTTTTTTTCATAAAGTTATAATTTTAGAAACAAATAAAATAGTTTCCCCTTTGTTAAAAGATAGATTTCTCCTGATTTTGCATCTTTCCACAAGCATATCTTATTTTGTCAAATGGATGGATGCCACTAGCAGAGCCCATGGATTCTTAAGAGCTAGCATAATGGTCACATCTTCCTAGAGCCTTAGGAAAATACTGTGCTGAGCACCTGCAAAATACTATCCTAGTTCTTGAACTTGGAGTCCTGTAGTCAGCATCAATGGAAAGCCTTTGAGCACTGAGGAAGAAAATAGATTGTGTAGAGTTTCATCTGACATTGTGGCCAAAATTGGCAACTAAAGAACAGTGAAGTGACTTGGGCATGGGTGGATGTGTTTTGTTGTTGCTTTTGCCCTTTTCTTGATAAGCATCTTAACAATAGACAACAGTGGTTCACTATATCAAATTTAAGCTGTTTCCAATGTAGTAGCCACCTCTGAAGTTAGAAATTCAAGTAGGTTTCTAATTCTCTATTTAATGAGTTTACACCCAACATGTACATGGTGGCAGCCATGCAAAAAAAATTATTCTATTTTGAAACCCAAGCTCATCTTTTTTGGAACCTAGTCAGTGATGATAAAGAGTTAACCAAGCTTTTTGAGACAGTGTTCCATTTATTAGCATCATTAATAAAAATAATAGGCAAAAACTTGTCCCCGCTGAAGAAAGAATTGCCCTACAGGATGTAAACAGACTACTGTGGATGTTCATCAAGTAGATTTCTTGTTGGATTTGAGATTGAGCAGAAATCTGTTATTACTCATATTTCTCATTAGATTTATATTTTTCCTATTAGTGTTCCCAAGGCCTTGCCAAGGTGTCTTTGAGAATTCTAATCTCTGGCTCATTTTCATTTAGCTAAGGGGGAGTGCATGCTGAGATGTGCACAGAGCAATATATCTTTCCTCCTCCCCTGCTCCACCTGAGTCCCCTTCAGGCCTTCACCAGGTTTATGCATCAACTTAATCTGAGTTCCTGGCCTTCAGAATCTCCCCACTCTGATCCACTGCATACACTACCACCAGGCAATCGTCTTAAAGCATAGAGAGACAAGTCTTCTCCCTACTCAAAAATGCTGTCGGTGGCTATCAGATAATGTTCAGCTTTGCCTGACATGCAAGGCTATTTATCCTTTGGTTCTAATCTGTCATTCCAGCCTTATCACACCTACACACCCAACTGAGGCTCTCACCTGCCTTGATTTCTAATGATGGTCACATGCTCCCCATCCCTCTATCCCTTTAGTCATGCAGAACTCTTCTCTTAAGCAACCTTGTCATCAACTTCCACATGTCTTGATGGTAACTCCAAGTTGGATGTAAGTTTTTCACTCTGCTCAATTCCAAATCATTGTGGTTAGAAGACATTTTTTTAATATTTTTTTGTTATATTTATTTCATTAAAGTATAATGTTTTCCTCCTTCCCTTTAAATCCTTTTAGATTAGAAGACAGGTCACAGACAATTCAATATTCCCTTATAATTTTAAGCACAGAGCCTTTCATAAAACAAGAACTTAGTAATTTTAATGAATGAATGTATAAATGAATAAAAATGGTCTCTCCTGTATCACACTATTTGCCTACCTCATTCCCACCCCAAGAATATGACAGAAACAGGAGCCATTTAAGCAATTTAATTATCTAACCTAAAATGTGGGCTCTGAAGATCAGAGTGAGTCTACATGCAACAGCTGAGGTGTCAAAACACATTAAAAATAATAATGCAAAAATAACCAGGTGTAATCTAAGCTGAATATTTTCTTCTGGCACCTCTTCCCCTAGCATTCAATTTAGAATTATGTTCTATAATTATCATATCTGTTTAAGGGTCCTATTTTCTGCCGATTCTTAACTAGATAAAATACATATAGCTTTCAGAGATTGAAAATATTGGTATAAGTAAGGAACTAATGCTTTATTGTAATTGATTAAATGTAATAAAAGTACACTTTCATTGACACAGTAATTTTTTGTCAAGAATTTGACACTAGGAAATGTTTAATCATCCATTTGAGAGCCATAATTCTGACTGTGCCATAGGAATTGGGGCTTTCAGCTAGGGAGCAGGAAGAAGACCAATCATGTGGGACTTATATCAAAAATATCAATATATCACTTTAGACACTCTAGATGATACAAAGAAGGGGAAGATATGGACTATGCTCTTAAGAAACTTTAAGGAACCTGCCCAACTGGATTAAATGAAGAAGGACTGATAGGACCAAATGCCCAGCACGGGAATCTAAGCTTTACAGGACTCTGAAAGCACCTCATGATGTGGAAGGTGCAGGTTAAGAGTAAATCATGGGGCTAATAAGGACATGGCTCAGTGGTAGAGTGCATGTGCAAGACCCCTGGTTCTAAAGTAATTTATAGACCAACCTGTTTACCAAGTCCTGCTGGATTTTCATCTGTGTTAGTCAGCTTTCTATGAATGGAATAAGTATCTGAGATAATCAACCTACAAGGAGGAAAGGTTTATTGTGACTCACAGTTTTGGAAGTTTCAGACCATGGGACCAAGTGACCCTACTGTTTAGGGTCAGTGGTGGCACATTATGGTGGGAACATGTGGTAGAGAAAAGCCATTTACCTCATGGCTGGGAAGCAAAAGAAAGAGGAGGAGGGAGAGAACCAAGATCTCTTTTAAGGGTATGTCCCAATGACCTGGAAACTTCCTGCTAGGCTTCACTTCTTAAAAGATCCCACCACCTTGCAATAGTGTCAAGCTCGGGATAAGGCTTCAACACATAGGCTTTGAGGGGGTCATTCCAGATCCAAATTATACCAACATCCAAGCTTTTTCTCATTTTGTTCTTTTTATTGATATCCCCACTGCTACTGCTTCATTTAGTTCCAGTGAGAAATTCTAATTAAACTAAAAGTCTTCCAACTAATCTCCTTGCCCTCCATCTACCTCCCTACCTCAGTCTCCCATTGCTGTCTTATAGACGCTCTTTTCAAAAACAGAAATATCAATATGTGATTTTCATATAAGTATTCAACTCCCACTGTAATTTGAATCCTTCTTTCTCCAGTTTCTTCATTTGTTTGCAAACACAGCTGTAAGTCCAGCCATTACAAGGGCTCCTGATAGGGCTATGCTGTCCCTTGCTCCTATGCCTCTGCATAGTCTCATCCCTTCACTCAGCTGCCTGAAATGAAATGAGTATCTTCAAGCTATCCTTCCAAGCCTGTCTTATACCTTTGAATTTCAAAGCCTAGAAATTCCACTTCTGCATCCCCCCTGCCAACTTCACATATCCATTCCTTAGTAGTCTGGCTCTTATACTCATCTAATCAGATAAGACTTTTTAACCAGTGGCCAGATTCTCCTGTTCTGAAATGAAAACTTGAATGAGATACTGATCAGGGTCATTTTCTCCATGACTATACTGACCCTTTTTACCATCAATTCTGCTCTACAGAAGCTGGCATTATGTTTCTCAACATATTTTCCTCCTCAGCTCAATGACGGTCAGGGAATTCCTATTTTACCCACTTGCTGATGGCCAACACCATAGGAACCCTAAGTCTACTGTTTTCAGGCTCCAATACCAAAGGAATTCCAGGTCTTTTTTTTAGCCCTGCCAACCAGGAACCTCTTGCAAAAAATGTTTGCTACTGTGTAAATCTGCTAATGGCTTGGCAAAGTGGCCTTAAACAAAGGAAGCAGATAAAGGTTGGATTTACAGAATGACAGGAGCCCAACACACTGTTGGACAGAAGACCAGGTGGCTAACAACAGAAATGAACCAATCCCTTAGGTATAGACAATGTGGAACATTAACATTCAAAATGACTTGTAAATACCAATGTACCCTTGGAAGGAAACAAACTTTTTACAATGACCTTAAAATGTGACCTCATCTCTCCTCAACCTCACTTTTTATCCCTTTCATTAACTTTAGGTACTCTGTCTGCCATTAGTCCTCCAACATGCTTAGTTCTTCCTGTGCACAGGCTCCTATAAACTAGCTGTCCCTCTACTTGGAGTAAGCAGGCCCTTCATATCCAGATCCTTTCCTATCCTTCAGGTTGCAGTTCCAAATCTCAGCATTTCTGAAAAGCTGTCACTAACTTTCCTATTTAAAGAAACTTATCTCCCATCTCATTATTCATCCTATCACTCTATGTCTTTCTTAAAACAGGATAAAAATGTTTATATCCTGCCATTTTCTCAAAATAGGAACCCTTTTATTCTGGTCCACTGTAGCATATTTAGCACTTTTGTGCCAGGCACATATAAGTTCAGTAAATATTATGGGATAGATAAGAAAATGAATGAGTGAATGAATGAATAGGTCACATGAAACAAAAAGCAACATATAATAAGCTTCTGTTTCTGAAAACTTGACCCCAAGTCCCTTGATTATAACATCTGCTACTATAAAATCACATGGAGATAAGTAGCTCAAAATCAAGTTGTTGACTCCAATTAACATGATCCTCAAAGTATCAGACTCCCTCAAGCAGACTGAGGTAGCCAGGTACAAAGAGAATATAGAAACCTTCAGATGGGAAATACGCCCTGTCTCTACCAACTCCATCTCTAATATCTATCAGACCATGACCAAGTCTTGAGCAAAGGGATCAGAGAAATTGGGGGTATTTTCTACTTGCTTGGTTCTTCTGAGAATGGACATAATATTTACTGTTAGATTTTAGTTAAAAATAAAAGAAACTCTTGATCCAATGTATTTATTGCATATATTGATGCCACTTGGGTGAAACAACTTTAACTGTAATATCTGCAAGTGTGTAAGAACATAGTATTTGCCACACAGTTCAGCTGCTCACCTGCATTCTGATTGTTTTTAAAGATTCCCACATTCTCTGATACTCTTCTTTTTTCAAAAGGTGGATTTTAGTTACTCACGCTCCACCCCTTGAATATGGCTGGACTTTATGAATCAGTTCCATAAGACGCTCTGGATAGGAAACATAAGATGCTTTGTGTGGGAAACCATCTGCCATAGAATAAGCACATTCAAACCCCAGAAGAGGCTCAAGATGAGAACAGAGGCTTCCAACCTAAAAGAAAGGCATGCCAGTAAGTCTCCTTTTCTTTCTTCATTTACTCAGCATTTAAATTCACATCCACTCTCTCCTTAGTGTATAATTATACAAGTTTTGACAAAGGTATATTCTTGACCACCATGATAAAGGTACAATTTCCATTACCCCCAAACTCACTTTTGCTGCTGCATTGTAGTCATCTCCTTTCCCCATCCCAAAGCCTGGCAACCACTAACCAGTTATCCAGAACAGAAAGAGCCACCTTTACAAATAGATCCTTCAGCCCAATCAAAGCTTATGATGACAGCAGCCCTGACCACATTTCTGCTGCAGTTTTATGAGAAACCTTAAGCCAAAACCACCCAGCCAAGCCACCCCAAATTCTTCCATGGAAACCAGGATAGTAAATGTACATTACATCTGTCTTAAGCCAGTAAGTTTTGAGGTAATGGTTTCTCTGGTTGACCTTGAAAAGTGTTTACGTTTTTACCCAGAATGTCTTCCCTTCATTAGTCTTGCAGCAGGTCCACTGTCCAAGTGCCTGTGCACAAGTAACTTGGTTACTGAAGGCAGAGGAGCATCATGGTATTGATATGACTAAGCTGTCCACCATCTGGGATGTGGGCAAAGGCCAAGCCAAGATCAAGTAGAACAAAATTAAGTGAAACCAACTCACTATCTCACAGCAGAAGTAATTCAAAAAGTAACAATCTCCCCCATGTTCTGCTTATTTTGAAGTAAATATGCTCCTTCTGACCCACATACTATTTTTATTATTTGAAATCCTAGATAAGCTGCATATTTCCCCTTGAAATGAATCCCCATTCCTGCTAATGCAGGCAATAGCTGTATTACAGAGGGAGCTATAAACTCTAGTGGCCTCGCCAGGGGAATGTTTGCTCTTCCACAGAACTTTGCTCACAAACCCAGGCCCCCATGAAGAGTAAAAATGATTTTTGTTATGAATTTCAATATTTACTCTAGTTCTCATGAAGTCCATATGAAAACTCTTTTAATAAAGGTATGTAATGCACTTTGCAAGTAATCCAGTTCTAGAAAGCTGAGTCAACCATGTTCATTCTGTACTTATGTTCCAAGCAAGTTTTAAAAATGTGTTTATATTTGAGTTCCCTCAAACTTGACAAATTCTAAATAAAAGAGTGAATTATTCAGAGTTCTAGTTGCTCAATGATGAGTCACTGTGGACTGAAGCACCTGTGATCAGGAGGCATGAGCCTAGTCATAACTCAGAAAGCTCAGTGTCTCAATCCTGGGGGACTGGGGTATAACTCAACGATATTTAACATGCTTTCTAGCACTATTCATCATATGATTCACTATTAACTTTACAAATGAGTTCTTTTGCTGTGTCTTCAGATGAGAATTATAACAGAAGACTCATTTCCCCTAAAACAATGGAAACAACTGCATTTTCCATTTTAAAGTTTTTAAAAGAATAAATTGTAAAGATCTATAAAATGAATATTCTATCAGTAACTAGGCATATTTTCATTCTTACACTGCCTCTATTTATTAATAAGAAAGTGCTTTCTCTCTGTGTTTTATGCTGGCAAGATAAAAAAGAAAAAACTCTAAAATACTTTCTGACCATTGAATTTTATAATTCCATGAGTCAATATTTCTCTTTGTTTTCTACATTAGACTACATATTCAGGAAGAGAAGACAGTTTTTTCTTAATGAATTAAAATTTAGAAATAGAGGTAGATATTATTTGTTTTCTGGAACAAATAACACTAAAGGCAAGTCAATTCCAGCTTATTCGTATTAGTAACTGCTGGAATATTGAGAAACACTGGAACATGGCTTCCTCCAATAAAAGAGCCAGAGAAAAACAACGTACAGCTGGCTGCCCAGCCCCAATGACCTTCCCGATAATGTCCAGCACCTTTCCACCACAGGATGCTTAAAAACCTCAGCCTGTAAGAGAGGCGTGCCCGTGTCCCTGTCAGAGTGTCACTCTGATGGCTGAGGGTCCCTCTCAGGTCTCCTCTCCCTAATAAAGACCTGCTGCTTGTAGAGGTCGCAGATTCTTTCTTGGTCTCCCTCTTTCTTGCTTCTTCATTTTCTTTTCAGTAACTGTTTAGGCCAATCTCACTTATAATTCTTTGTTAATATACAAGAATAATTTCCTTTTACAACTTGATCTGACACTTTGGGCAAAAAAGGAGAAGAAATTGAGAATTGGAGTTTCCAGTTTTTTGAAAACCAAAAAACTGCAGAATGTGCAAATTACTTGTATTATTCAATTACATACAAATAGGTAGAAAGTTGGGTGTAAGTATAGGAATCAAGGTCAATGTACAAAAACAAATGACATTTTCTATATATCAGCAACAAATAATAAATACAAAAATTCAAAACAGAGTAAAATTTATAATGAATTAAACAAAATAAAATTCTTGGGGATGAGTTTAACAAATGATGTGTCATGCATACACTGAAACATACAATGTTCCTAATAGTACTTAAAGAATCATAAATACATAGAAACAGCATATCCATGTATTGGAGGACTCATTATTTTGAGGATTTCAAATTCATCCCAAATTGATACATAGCTTGAATTCAACACTATTCAACATTCCTGTTTTCTATGCAGAGACTGACAAACTGACTCTAAAATGTATATAGAAATGCAAAGGATTTAGAACAGCTGAACAATCTTTAGTGAGACAAACACAGTTGGAAAACTTGTACTATCTAATTTCAAGATTTCTGTGATACTATAAAAGTAGACCATGAAATCCATGGAATAGAATAAATTGTCCAGAAATAAACTTGTATACAATTAATAGGTTTTTGATAAAAATAATTCAAGGCATTGAAAAATTATTGAATTTTGAATTGAATTATTATTGAATAATTATTGAATTATTGAAAAATAATTCAAGTTTTCTGTAACAACTGTGTAAATATATAAAGACAAAATGAATATCAACCCTCTACCTCACATCATACACAAAATTAATTTGAGAAACATCATAATACTAGGCATAACAGCTAAAATTATGAAAACTGCAGAAGAAAACATTCAAGAGTAGACAAAGATTCTTTTTATATGGGACACAAAAAAGTAATGATTATAAAATAAAGAAGCAAAAATTATAGTTATAATTTCAAGATATCTGCTTACCAAAAGACTTATTTGAGAAAATGAATGTCTCTAATTATGAATATTCTCATATTCACAGTGCATTTATCTGACAAAGAACATGTGTCCATAATACATGAGAAGTTTCTACCTACTATTCATTAATACAAAGACAGTCAATTTAAAAAAATTTAAAAAACAGACAAGCTATTCAGACACACATTTCACAAATGAAGATATAGAAATGACTAGTATATAAAAGTGTTTAACATCTTTAGTCAACAATGAAATGAAATAAAAGTCATAATGAAATATGTTTCTGCACCAACTAAAATGGCTAAAATTGAAAAGATTGCTAAAATCAAATGTTGGTAAGGATACAGAATTCTTTTATGCATATGTTGTTTCTGGGAATGCAAAATTATTCAGGTACTTTGGATCCTGGGAGTTCCTTACATAGTTAAGAATATATATAGCTCAGGAGCCAACAATTCTACTTCTAGATATTTATCAGGAGAAATGAAACATATGCTGACAAAAATGAAAATAAAAGACTTGAACAAAAATGTTCATGGAAGTTGTATTCAAATAGAATCTAAATAATCTAAAAGTCCTCAAGACGAGAATGAATAGGAAAAAATGTTAGATTTCTGCTAGTAGAATGCTACTCAGTAACAATACTTTGCTTTATATATTATACATGGATAAATTTCAAAAACAACATGCTATGTAAATGAAGCCAGAATCATAAAAATGCATTCCTTATAATTCCATTAATGTGAAATTTTAGAATGAAACTAACTGTTGGTTCAAAAAATTGGAGAAATGGTCTTCTGGATCAAAAGATTGGGATTGACTGAGAAAAGCCACATGGAAATTTTCCCATGATAAAAAGTTACATATTTTAATAGGGATGTGAGTTATACTAGTATTTGCATTATCAAAACTCACCAAAGTACAACACTTAATATCTGTGCACTTTTTTATGTGTAAAATATACACCATTTTTTAAAATTAGAAGAAAAGAATCAAATAATTTCTTGTAAAAATTATTCAATCTGGATTCTTTGAGAAATAAAAGTGATTGCTATATTAGGTTGTGGGGAGTGGATTATGAGAAGCCTATGAGAACTTGACATAAGCATAGCTGTGTCAAATAATCTGTAAATTGAGTTGGCAAGGGCCAAGCTGCAGAAGGGAGTGAGCACAGCTATGCCCAATGATCTGCAGGCTGGGATGGGCACAGCCCCCAGCCACAGAAGGGGGCGAGGGCAAAATGCAGCACAGGTGTTTTTCCTAAGAGTTTATGTGCAGAGAGTAGTTGATTGAAGGTTCCTCCTGTTTCCGATAACTATGTCATGTCCCCCAAGAACTGCTGCTGTACTTCCTGGTTTGCCAATGTATATAATAAACTCACTGGAAGTGGTGGAGGCTGTCATGTGTCTCCATCAGAGTGCCCAGCCCACCTGATCCCAACTTTCTGCATGTTTGTTTTCTCTTTTATCCTTTCCTAATCTCTAGTCACTCCCAGTTAGGTTTGTAGGATGAGCTCACATAGGCTGAGAGATTAGGTAAGATTTAAGTGATTTAGGGCCTTCTTTGTTTCTTCGTTCATCGACTGAGCAACTACTATGTGTCCATCATTATTCTAGATGTTTGAACACTCACATCAATAAGAAAAACAGACATATATGCCTGCTTTCAAGTTGCTAGCAATCTATAGGAAGAGTAGAGAGAAAGAAAGGAAATGAGGAAAACAGTAACAAGTAAGAGATGTAGTTTTAAAAATATGAAGCAAACCATGAAAAGGAGAGAGAAAAGCTCTCACCTCCTGTGACTCTGCCATACCATTCTCCATCTGCTTGGTACCATTTTTTTTAAAACATTATGGTTATGCCTGTATTTACTGATTACCATTTTTTGCCCTTATTAATTGGGTGATCATGCTTTAGAATCATTCCAGAAATAAATGTGTACACATGTATATGTCTTGTAATGTGCCAAGTTACTATGGTTGCTTTACTCCTCAAGCATCTACAATATTTAATACTTAAATGTATATTAAGATCACCTGGGTGGGTGAAAAGATTGGATTCATGGACAATGAGTTCAATGCTAATTACATTCCATGTGCTACTGAGTCAAAGTCACATTGAGTTCTCAAGTCAAAGAGCAGCCTTTTTGTCTTCTGTATAAAAGACAAGCTGCTCAAATGTTACAGAATTCAGACACACAAGTCATTAAGATGTGGCTGTACATAAAAGATGCAGTATGGATAATTCAAAGCAGACAAGAAGAATGTGCTCTAGGAATAATTCTTCTTCAGTCATTATATCTGGCACAAAACATAAATAAAGCCCCATTTTTCTCCTCCAGTGCCCTGCCATAAAGGAGTCATGGAGCCAACTTGTCATCTGCCAGTAACAGCAGAATTGCACAGCAGCCTTCAACTATGAAGAGACTCCAGTTTTTTAACAAGACATAGACTGAGAACATAAGAAGCTCCGTAGCAAAATGTAATAGTACCACCAATGAATCATTATCTTCTACAAGGAAATTTTCTGACATACTGAAATATTAAGTCCCATGTTATTTTTCTATAATTAGAAAACATGCACAAAAATTAAACATTTTTAATATTTGCTCCTGTTTTAATCACAAATGTTGAAAAAAAACAGTCTCTAATCAAGTTTAATAGGTACATTCACAGATAACTAGTCTTAAATCTACATGAATAGAGGATTGTTTCATGATACTGTATTTATTAACTGTCCACAGCTCCTTGGACACATACATACATGATCCTGCTCACTTGGAATGCCTCCTCACCAGCTAACACATCACCCACAATTCTAGGTACAAGTCAGGTTCTTTTCATTGGTAAAATCTTTCACAATCAACACAGTCAGAGGCAATCTGTCTCTCCCCTTAGCTCACTCAGCATGATCCTTCATTCCGCTTAGTTAAGGATCATACTAGGTCATTTCCTATATAGTTATCCCTCTTAGAGGTCCATAGCCAGATTAGGGTATGCAGAACCCAGTTTAAATCCAGGTTGCATTCTCAAAATTGATTTGTAAATTTTGCCATTTATACTTTATACTGACTAATTCCCCCATGGCCAGCCCACAAAAGCACATTAAGTAGTCTGAGTGCCAAATCTAAGGTATGGGATCAACAGCACCTTTTGGCAGAATTATTTTTCTGAAAAAATACATTCTAAAATATAGTATTCAGTTCTGTTCTGCTTCTACACAGCCAATATCAAGCTGGTCAGAAATGCACAGGTGTTCAAAATGCTTAAGTGATCACTGAGATGATTTCAGCATCATAATTGGTTGTGACTCCATAAGGCATCACAGGACTGAGTGACTCTACAGTTTCCAAGTCTCTGCTCAGCAGTTTCAGTGATGCCTCACATGAACTTTAAATGATGAATGGATTCCAGCAGTCCAAAAAGATCTGTCAGAAGTGACAGAAGTGACTACATTGTGCCACACAGACATCACTGCTTTGTTTTGGCTGAATTCATGAAGCCACAAAAGTTTAAAATAAGACAACTCTATTAAGCATTTTAGCATATTCTTACTGTTCATCTATAAAAGCACTCAGTAGAGATGGTGTTATGGATAAAGCAGAAGGAAAAGAATCTGGTTCATAGATTGGTGTCTTTGATCTGAAGCACAGCCAATAAAATATGGAAATAAACACTGAACAAAAGAGATGGCAAGGGATTCCAAGATGGCGGCTAGAGGGAGGAAGCAGAAAGCGAGCCTCCTATACTGAAATCTTGGAGAGATGCTGGAGACACACTTTGCAGGCATAATCACTGAGAAGAGGCATAACTTTGACCCCTCCACACCTCCAGCCAGCACAGAGAATCTCCACTTCACGTTAAATGGAGAAACCAGGAGGGCTCCTGGACCGCCAGTCGCCCGCGCCCAGACGGCTTGGGAAGACGCGGACCAGGTGAGCTTCATGGTACTGCAGTACTCCCACAGACAAGCCTGGGCCAGAGCAGCATAGCCCCCTGGACAGACTGACCTCCACCCAGGGAAAAAAGAGAAACTGAGTAATGAGCAATAAGAACAAATAAGACACACGGGAAAGAGGGTGGGGCGCACTGAGCACCGAAGATTGGGGGAAGGGAATCCTTCCTGGGACTGTAAATAAACAAGCCCGGCGAGCCGGAGAGGCTCTGGAGGAAGCGGGAGCAGGGTGTGCGCCCAGCAACCAGGAGCGGGAGAGCTTGTGAGAGTGGCGGAGGGAGGAAAACTCCACAGGAGAAGAGGGAAGACCCACCTCCCACATGAACTGTAAATAAACAAGCAGGCCTGACAACTCAGGTGCAGTGTCACCTTTCCCAGTGCTTGGAAAGGGGAAAGCCTGTAGCAGAGGCTCCCGCACAGGAGAACTCTGAACAAACAAAGCCTGTGGGGCCAGGTGAGTGCTAGGCTCACACCAGAGATCTGCATAACACCGCCAGCAACAGCAGGCTGACAGCAGCAGGCAGGCAAGCCACAGCTGCAGATACCATTCACAGAACTGTCTCCAGACTCTTTTTTTTTCTTTTTCTCCCTGCCTTTGATGAGAGAACAACCGAATTACACCTGCAAGCGGAAAAACTTACTGAAACTGTATTGCATTTGAACTTGGGACATTAGGTGGGTTTTTTTTTTAATTTTGGTGTGTGTGTGTGTGTGTGTGTGTGTGTGTAGTTTTGTTCTACTTTATGTGTCCCCTTTGATGAGACAACTACAGAACATCTGAGGCACCATCTCCAGGACTGGAGACTGAGACGGACACCCAAATTATTAAGACTGAAACTTCATTGCATTTGAACTTGGAGGGTTTTTGGTTTTTTGGTATTTTTTTAAAATTTTCTATTTTCCATTTTATTTTAATTCATTTTTATATATAGATATTTCTTTCATTTATTTTTTATTTTTATTCTTATCTTTTTTTTTTTAGTTTTGATTTTCAATCCTCTCTCTGTCTCTCTAATGTCTGTTCAGCTTACTGTCAATTACTACACTAACACTCCCTGTTTATACCTTTGATACTTTCTTCTCTGAAACCTTGTTCTACTTTCTTCCTCACGTCTGTGTATTTGTTTTCCCCTTTTCTTGAACTTCTTGCTTTCCATCTCAGCTCACCCTTCCATTCTAAATATTACCATTGTTATTATTACAAGCTAGAAAATACTAAACTGCACACAGTACAGGGACAGTAACAACACCAAAGACAATGATGGGAAGACAGAAAAAACAGGGAAACCAGTTTCCCCACAGCAAAAAATTAGTACAGGAACCAGAGGGGAATGAAGAACACAGAAACTCAGATCCAGACTCCTACAAAATGAAGATAAACTATGCCAAAGGACCCAATGAAGCCCACAAGAATAATTTAAAAGAAGACATACTACAGGGACTCAATGAGAATTTTATAGAGATGATACTGGATAGGGTCAACCAAAATGTACAGGAGATACTCAAGAAATTCCAAGACAACAAAAATAGAGAATTTGAAAAAGCAAAAGAAGAAATAAAGGAAACCATAGAAGCACTGTATAAACACCAAAGTGAAAGAGAGAACATGATGAATAAACAGATAAATGAACTCAGGACAAAAATAGACAACATTAAAGAGGAAACCACCCAAGATATGGAAAACCTCAGAAAAAAGAACGAAATAGAACTGCAAAACACAACAGAAGGGCAATCCAGCAGAATAGAACAAACAGAAGACAGAATCTCACAACTTGAAGATGAAATGGTAATTAAAGGAAAAACCAAAGAACTATTAATTAAACAACTCAAGACCTGTGAAAAGAAAATGCAAGAACTCACTGACTCCATCAAAAGACCAAACTTCAGAATCATGGGCATCGAAGAAGGAGAAGAGGTGTAAGCAAAGGGAATGCATAATCTATTCAACAAAATAATAACAGAAAATTTCCCAAATCTAGAGAAAGATATTCCCATACAAATGCAAGAGGCCTCCAGGACACCAAACAGACCAGATCAAAATAGAACTACCCCATGACATATCATCATTAAAACAACAAGCTCAGAAACTAAGGACAGAATAATGAAGGCTGTAAGAGAGAAAAAACAAGTAATATACAAAGGTAAACCCATCAAAATCACAGCAGACTTCTCAAAAGAAACATTAAAAGCAAGAAGAATGTGGGGTGAGATCTTCCTGGCACTGAATGAAAATAACTTCAACCCCAGAATACTCTACCCAGCAAAACTATCATTCAAAAAGATGGAGCAATAAAAGTCTTCCATGATAAGCAGAAACTAAAACAATATGTGACCACAAAGCCACCACTACAAAAGATTCTTCAAGGGATTCTGCACGCAGAAAGTGAGACCCAACTTAACCATGAAAAGACAGGCAGCACCAAACCACAGGAAAAGAAAAAGCAAACAGTAGAGAGTAACCTGAAGGTAGGTACAAACAATCAAACCTTCAAACAACTAAGACAACTAAACGACAAAAATCACCACATACCTATTTGTACTAATGCTTAATGTTAACAGACTTAATTCACCCATCAAAAGGCACTGCTTGATGAAATGGATTAAAAAGGAAGATCCAACAATTTGTTGCTTACAGGAGAACCATCTCACCGTCAGAAATAAGCATAGGCTAAGGATGAAAGGCTGGAAGAAGATTTACCAAGCCAATAGCCCCCCAAAACAGGCAGAGGTAGCAATACTTATCTCTGACAAAGTAGACTTGAAACCTACATTGATCAAACAAGATAAAGAAGGACATTCCATACTAATAAAAGGGGAATAGACCAAAGGAAATAACAATCATCAACCTGTATGCACCCAGTGTCAACGCACCCAATTTCATCAAACATACCCTGAAAGACCTAAAAGCATATATAAACGCAAACACAGTGGATGTGGGAGACTTTAACACCCCATTATCATCAATAAATAGGTCATCCAAACAAAAAATCAATAAAGAAATCCAAGATCTAAAATATGCAATAGACCAAATGAACCTAGTTGATGTCTACAGAACATTTCAT
Source organism: Castor canadensis (assembly GCF_047511655.1). Classification (NCBI taxonomy): domain Eukaryota; kingdom Metazoa; phylum Chordata; class Mammalia; order Rodentia; family Castoridae; genus Castor; species Castor canadensis. The sequence goes on along the minus strand of NC_133399.1, from coordinate 56,453,124 downwards.
CCGACCTCTACACAATATACATTCTTCTCAGCAGCCCATGGAACCTTCTCCAAAATAGATCATATCCTAGGGCACAAAGTAAGTCTCAGCAAATATAAGAAAATAGAAATTATACCGTGCATACTATCTGATCACAATGCAGTAAAAGTAGAACTCAACAACAAGAGTAAAGACAAAAAATATGCAAACAGCTGGAAAGTAAATAACTCATTACTTAATGAAGAATGGATCATCGATGAAATACAAGAGGAAATTAAAAAGTTCTTGGAAGTCAATGAAAATGAAAACACAACCAACCTGAACCTATGGGACACAGCTAAGGCAGTCTTGAGAGGAAAGTTTATAGCCATGAGTGCATATATTAAAAAGACTGAAAGATCCCAAATCAATGACCTAATGATACATCTCAAACTCCTAGAAAAACAAGAACAAGCAAATCCCAAAACAAATAGAAGGAGAGAAATAATAAAAATAAGAGCTGAAATCAACGAAATAGAAACCGAAAAAACCATACAAAGAATTAATGAAATAAAAAGTTGGCTCTTTGAAAAAATAAACAAAATCGATAGACCCCTGGCAAACCTGACTAAAATGAGGAGAGAAAAAAACTCAAATTAGTAGAATCAGGAATGCAAAAGGGGAGATAACAACAAACACCATGGAAGTCCAGGAAATCATCAGAGACTACTTTGAGAACCTATATTCAAATAAATTTGAAAATTTTAAAGAAATGGACAGATTTCTAGATATATATCATCATCCAAAACTGAACCAAGAGGAAATTAATCACCTGAATAGACCTATAACACAAAATGAAATTGAAGCAGCAAACAAGAGTCTCCCCAAAAAGAAAAGTCCAGGACCTGATGGACTCTCTGCTGAATTCTATCAGACCTTTAAAGAAGAACTGATACCAACCCTCCTTAAACTGTTCCATGAAATAGAAAGGGAAGGAAAACTACCCAATACATTTTATGAAGCCAGTATTACACTTATCCCAAAACCAGGCAAAGATACCTCCAAAAAGGAGAACTATAGGCCAATCTCCTTAATGAACTTTGATGCAAAAATCCTCAACAAAATAATGGCAAACTGAATTCAGCAACACATCAAAAAGATTATTCACCATGACCAAGTAGGCTTCATCCCAGGGACGCAGGGGTAGTTCAACATATGAAAATCAATAAATATAATAAACCAAATTAACAGAAGCAAAGACAAAAACCACTTGATCATCTCAATAGATGCAGAAAAAGCCTTTGATAAGATCCAACATCATTTCATGATAAAAGCTCTAAGAAAACTAGGAATAGAAGGAAAGTTCCTCAACATTATAAAAGCTATATATGACAAACCTACAGCCAGCATTATACTTAATGGAGAAAAACTGAAACCATTCCCTCTAAAATCAGGAACGAGACAAGGATGCCCACTATCTCCACTCCTATTCAACATAGTACTGGAATTCCTAGCCAGAGCAATTAGGCAAGAAGAAGGAATAAAAGGAATACAAATAGGTAAAGAAACTGTCAAAATATCCCTATTTGCAGACAACATGTCCCTATACCTTAAAGACCCAAAAAACACTACTCAGAAGCTTCTAGACATCATCAATAGCTATAGCAAGGTAGCAGGATATAAAATCAACATAGAAAAATCATTAGCATTTCTATACACTAACAATGAGCAAACTGAAAACGAATGTATGAAAACAATTCCATTTGCAATAGCCTCAAAAAAAATCAAATACCTAGGTATAAACCTAACAAAAGTTGTGAAAGACCTCTACAAGGAAAACTATACACTTCTGAAGAAAGAGATTGAGGAAGACTATAGAAAGTGGAGAGATCTCCCATGCACATGGATTGGTAGAATTAACATAGTAAAAATGTCGATACTCCCCAAAGTAATCTACATGTTTAATGCAATTACCATCAAAATTCCAATGACATTCATTAAAGAGATTGAAAAATCTACTGTTAAATTTATGTGGAAACACAAGAGGCCACGAATAGCCAAGGCAATACTCAGTTTAAAGAACAATGCAGGAGGTATCACAATACCTGACTTCAAACTATATTACAAAGCAATAACAATAAAAGAAGCATGGTACTGGCACAAAATCAGATATGAAGACCAGTGGAACAGAATAGAGGACCCAGATATGAAGCCACACAACTATAACCAACTTGTCTTTGACAAAGGATAACAAAAACTGCTGGGAAAACTGGTTAACAGTCCGCAAAAAACTGAAACTAGATCCATGTATATCACCCTATACCAACATTAACTCAAAATGGATCAAGGATCTTAATATCAGACCACAAACTCTAAAGTTGATACAGGAAAGTGTAGGAAATACTCTGGAGTTAGTAGGTATAGGTAAGAACTTTCTCAACGAAATCCCAGCAGCACAGCAACTAAGAGATAGCATAGATAAATGGGACTTCATAAAACTAAAAAGGTTCTGTTCATCAAAAGAAATGGTCTCTAAACTGAAGAGAACACCCACAGAGTGGGAGAAAATATTTGCCAACTATACATCGAACAAAGGACTGATAACCAGAATATATAGGGAACTTAAAAAACTAAATTCTCCCAAAACTAATGAACCAATAAGGAAATGGGCAAGTGAACTAAACAGAACTTTCTCAAAAGAAGAAATTCAAATGGCCAAAAAACACATGAAAAAATGCTCACCATCTCTAGCAATAAAGGATATGCAAATTAAAACCACGCTAAGATTCCACCTCACCCCTATTAGAATAGCCATCATCAGCAACTCCACCAACAACAGGTGTTGGCGAGGATGCAGGAAAAAGGAACTCTCTTACACTGTTGGTGAGAATGTAAACTAGTACAACCACTCTGGAAAAAAATTTGGAGGCTACTTAAAAAGCTAGACATTGATCTACCATTTGATCCAGCAATTCCACTCTTGGGGATATACCCAAAAGACTGTGACACAGGTTACTCCAGAGGCACCTGCACACCCATGTTTATTGCGGCACTATTCACAATAGCCAAGTTATGGAAACAGCCAAGATGCCCCACCACTGATGAATGGATTAAGAAAATGTGGTATCTATACACAATGGAATTTTATGCAGCCATGAAGAAGAACGAAATGTTATCATTCGCTGGTAAATGGATGGAATTGGAGAACATCATTCTGAGTGAGGTTAGCCTGGCCCAAAAGACCAAAAATCGTATGTTCTCCCTCATATGTGGACATTAGATCAAGGGCAAACACAACAAGGGGATTGGACTTTGAGCACATGATAAAAGCGAGAGCTCACAAGGGAGGTGTGAGGATAGGTAAAGACACCTAAAAAACTAGCTAGCATTTGTTGCCCTTAACGCAGAGAAACTAAAGCAGATACCTTAAAAGCAACTGAGGTCAATAGGAAAAGGGGACCAGGAACTAGAGAAAAGGTGAGATCAAAAAGAATTAACCTAGAAGGTAACACACACGCACAGGAAATTAATGTGAGTCAACTCACTGTATAGCTATCCTTATCTCAACCAGCAAAAACCCTTGTTCCTTCCTATTATTGCTTATACTCTCTCTACAACAAAATTAGAAATAAGGGCAAAATAGTTTCTGCTGGGTATTGAGGGGGTTGGGAGGAGGGGGCGGAGTGGGTGGTAAGGAAGTGGGTGGGGGCAGAGGGGAGAAATGACCCAAGCCTTGTATGCACATATGAATAATAAAAGAAAAAAAAAGGAAAAAAAAAAGAGATGGCAAAAATCAGGCTAACACGAGCAGGCTGCTCATTTTCCTTTCTTTCCATTCCTTTTGGCTAAACCATTTCCTTAGTAATCAAAGCACAATAACTAAGCTATGGAAACAGCCAAGAAGCCCCACTACTGACAAATGGATTAAGAAAATGTGGTATCTATATACTTTGGAATTTTACTCATCCACAAAGAATGAAATGTCATTTGCAGGTAAATGAATAGAACTGGAGCACATCATCTTAAATGAAGTTAGCCAGGTTCAGAAGGCCAAAGGCCTATGAAAACTAAGTCACATAAAGGGAGGTCACATGTAAGAGAGGGAGAGTAAAAGAAGGTGAATATGGATGATGTACTTTCTATACAAGAATGAATATAGAATTTTTAAACCTGTTGAAATCACCATAAGAAGGGAACTAAGGTAGAAGGGAGAAAAATAGAGATGAGCTAATTCAGGATATATATATACACACACATACATATATACATATACATATACAGACATATATGTATATATATGGAAAGTCACAAGGAAACTCCATGTGTAGCTATCTTAAACAAACAAAAAATGGCATTTTTTTAAAACAAAATCAGAGAACAGGAGGGTAGCACAGTTCCTGCCTGGGAGTAGAAGGGGTGAGATGTGGGGAAAGGGTGTAGGAGAGTGAATATGATGCAAATACTGTGTCCTCATGCATGTAATTGGAAAAATCAGACCTGCTGAAACTTCTAGGAATATGGGGTAGGGAGCTAAAGGAGAATGATGGAGGGGGTGAACTCAAGTATAATATATTTGATATATTCTGAGAACTTTTGTAAATGCCACAATGTACTCCCAGCACAATAATAAAAATATTAAAATCCCACTTTGTAAAAACTTAATCCTTTCTCAGAAAATCCAGCTCTCTGGCAACAGTTAGTTTTTCTTACCTCTCAGTTCCCCCATATCCAGGGTAGTCCCAAGTTGTTCGAGCAAAGCAACTCTTGCTGCATTCTTTTTGTGTTTCTTGCCATCATAATGTTGCTGGGCCATCAGAGGATTATTAAACCAGGCTGCGCAGAGTCCACAGTATCTGTCTGAGTCTCTTCTTTGATAGGGAGATGCAACCACAGGAGCAGTGTCTACCCGGGAGGGCTTCAGTGAGCTCAGGGGTGTTGCTGTGAAAGGAAACAAGCAGAGAATCACAGATTATATGAATCCATTTCTGAGCACAATTGCCCTCAGTACCTGAAGAGTGAAGAGTTTCATGTTCATGCTAGAGTTCAAAAATCCAAAAGTTTATAGAAGCAGGAGAATTATTTCTATCAAACTCCATTTTGAATTGGGACACAAATGAATCTCTATAATGTGCTGAGATCAGAGTTTACAAACTTTTTAGAGTTTACATATTTTTACGCCAAAATGTGATAGCTCAAGAGACTATCTCTTAGTGGAAAATTAAGGAGGTAAAAAAAAAAACCCTGAAGATAAAGGAGATCACTCTTTTATCTTCATTCAGTGAAAATGAAGCCAAACTGAAAGCAAACATTGAATAATCATGACTTGAAATGACTTAATGAATGACTAGGACATGTGTGAACCATTTTGGGTGAACCATTTCCTTAGTAATCAAAGCACAATAGCTAAGTTATGGAAATAGCCAAGTCCACTACCAATGAATGTATGAAAATACATACTTGCCATATTTCCATTTAGGAAATAACCAAAACATAAAGGATTTTCCTAACTGATAGAAATAGATCTTTCAGTAACATGTCCATACTAAGGAAATCATACTACTTTTGTCAGTTACTTCTGTTTATTGGAACAGGTTATTTTCAACCTATACCTGCTAAAACTGATGCTGAAAGTACATTTTCCCCCAAAAAAGACCAAAAGAAAAGCATACGGAGCAGATATTGCTTATCTAAACAGAAAAGTCATCTATCACTATTTTGAGATTGCACTCCCATCTATTTAATGTGAAATAAAATGTGAACTTTCAGTTATTTCTAGTCTAGAAAAGAAGAATTTGACTTGAATGAGTTTACTAATGGAAAATAAAATAACTTTTGTATGCATTGCAACATACAAATTGCTTCTACCCTTACAACGACTATGCCTAGATTATTGTCTTATTTCTCACATGATTGACTTCAGTGACTTGCTAATGGTCAGAAAACTAGCTCTAATAAATGCAAGAATCAAAACCACATACTTCATTTCCAGGCCAATGTTAGTTCCAACAGCCCAAGGACTCTTTTGAACTTAATAAGCAAAGAGATTTTCCTCCTAGACCTATCATCTTTGTATTTTATACAGGATTTCATTTAATCTTAGAAAAATATTCTGATCCAAATATACACAATATACACAAGATGCTGCAATTTAGCAGTATCTTCTGTGTACTCCTACTCTCCATGATGGGACATAGAGTTGGCAAAACCTGAAAATTAGGGTCACTGTTCCCAGGAAAAGCAGAGATCTGGAACATCAATGATAAGTTAAGAACCAATTAACTCACTCCCGAAACTTCCAGGTATCTTTTATATGGACTCTTAATTTTTGGATTAAATGACTAACATGAACATACATATTTGCCAAATGATACTGTAATTCAAGCAGTGCCTGTATCATGACAATTTTTCAAGGAATCTTATTCCCTTCTATTCAGAGATTTCATCAGATCAGGAAATCTCAGCAAGCTTCAGTTAAGGCTAATGCTATTATATCTATAGGGACTCAGATAAACAATGTCTATTAAAAGCCCTATTGCTAGGTATGGTCATCTCTAGTTATAGAGAAGTAAAACTCAAATGTGTGCTAAACATTCCAGAAGTCATCTAGTACCATTCTTCTACAACTCAGAAATCCCAGTGAAAGTTACAAATATGCAGTTGACCTGTATGTGAAACAATCTTTATACATTTTTTCTCAAGAAAATTAAGTCTTGCTTCCAAAGTTTCTTGCATCCTTAACAATTTCTGAGGATATATAGCCACCTATTGTTTTTGATGGTAATGGAAAACAGATCATGTTTTTCCAACCTGAATGAAGGTTGACTTTTGAAGCATAATTTATTTTTCTCTAAAATGGACCCTAAAAATCATTTCAGTCATTTTTAGTTGATATTTGATATACCATATCCTTGTATGAATGATGAACAAGAAAGTATTCATTCAAAAGATAATCTTATTTGCATACAGGAAAGTAGTTTGATGCTGTGTTTGTATTGAGGTTTCTACTGCTGAATAATTCTACTGTCTTAGAATGTAAAGCCTGAAAATTTCTTATTTCTTGTTTCATATTCCAACTGTCTTCCCCAATCTCAACCCAGTTTATATTCCCTAATGTTTATAAAAGCAAACCAAGCCCACAGCAGAGAAATAGCCTTGAATCAAAATCAGAAATCTAAGTTGAGCTGGGCTTCCCCATTCCTGGGCTGTGCAATCTTCAACTAATACCTAATGTCTCTAGTTTCCACAAGATTAAAATTCAGGATCATCATCACTTTTGAAGCTAGTATTCTTTGCAGCCATAGGTTTATAAGGTAGAGATGGAACAGATTGTAGATGCGCTCTCCCTTTTATAGCTTTGACTCAATGCCAAATATGGAAATTATATGGGAGGAGGGCAGTTTCCAAATTTTAATGATAAAATTCGTGTATATACATGGACCATAGCACTCATAAAGTTTGGCAAAAGTATATTATCCTAATCAAATAAACATAAAGTAGGGTGAAGGTTACCTTTTTTTGTTTAAAAGCATCCTTCCAATAAAACAATTTAGTTGATATGTAATTTTTATTTTAATTTTGTACTTTATTCATTCTAATTTCAAGAAAATGCTTAATTAAATATTGGCTTCACTTATCCTTTGTAAAATTTAAAAATCAGAAGAGTTAATTTTAAAAAAACAATGGTTTTTAACACTAACTCAACTTTAAATATTTCTTTGTTTAGGTTGCATCTCCAACCAACGATATCAGAGTATCTTGGGGCTGAGAACCAAGCCCCAGGATGTTCTCAAAACCTCCCGCATCCTCATCCCACACCCTGATTCATATTCCCAGCACCCAGTCAGTGCTAAGGACCATGGATCTCAATATTGCCAGATTTTCTTTGAAAATTACTGTAAAATAAAATACTCTGAGATCTCCACATGAAAGACAGTCTCATATTACAGCCAATAGCAGCAGAGAGCGTTTTCTGTAAGCACTAGAAAGAATGTCACATCTTTAGGAGACAGAAAGAACAATTACTCATTTCTATTTAAACTCCAATTTTTCCATGTTACTAAAATATAGCTCTCCAAAATAGTAGCTAATATTATAGATTAATATGTAAAGTTAAATAGTAACTCTGATTCATTTGTCTATAAAAAACTCAAATACACACTGAGCTGTCACACCTACCTACCTTAGGTAGAGAGCATTACCAGCACAGCCTGGGCACAATACCACCACGCTTCTCAGAGCTACACACCTGTCCTGTAAGATGCTCTTCAACCCATCTGCTGGTAAGACCCTGACAACTTGAGAAAGAACTCATTCTCCCTCCTCTGAACTTACAGAGTGTCTACTAAGTGCATACTTCATCTGACGCTTCTCAAACATAAACACTTTGTGATCTTAGTTGTGTGAACATGTGTAGTCTGTGTGAGGAAAAGCTTAGAAGCATCTAGGCTTCTATAGAGACTTTTGCAGTTGCTGGCATCTCTTGGACATACTCATAATCCCTTATTGTAATTCAAAGAAATTTAAAACCTCTGAAACTCAAGTTCTTCATGATTCATTTGTAACCAAAACCTGACTGGAACCAATTATCATCTTCAGCTATACCATTTAGCACAAATACACATACATAGACCAACAGAATTATTAATGACTTTGATCATTGGATGCCGCCCCAGATCCAAGTAAACATACTATATGGTATATGTACCATAGTACATATCCAAAATCCTAAAATTTTTAATTTTCAAAACATTTTCACCCAAATGTTTAAAACAAAAGATCATATGATCTATGTATATATAGATGAAAATGTTATAATGAAGCCAATTACTTTATAAAATTAATCTATGCTAATTAGCCAGGCGTGGCAGCTCACACCTGTAGTCCTAACTATTCAAAGAGCATCACAGTTTGAAGTCAACCCAGGAGAAGAAAAGTTAGTGAGATTCCATCTCAACCAATAAAAGCTGGGCATGGTGGTGCTCACCTGTCATCCCAGCTCTGTGGGAAGTGTAAATAAGAGGATCATGGTACAGATCAGCCTGAGAATAAACATGAGACCTAATTCACAAAGTAACTAAACCAAAAAGGGCTTGGGCATGGCTCAGTGGGACTCTGCCACTTGCACCTGCCTATTAGGCACAAGGCCCTGAATTCAAACACCAGTAAGGCAAAAAAAAAAAAATACTAATTAACAAAAGACATGGAAATAAAGATCCTGGGGTCTATAGTCAATCCAGAGCAACTAAGATAGACTCAAGTTGCTCTAAGGCTTGAGATAGTTGAAACAAATCTGGCTTCAAAACTTGACTTCTAAGAATCACGTGATCTTGCAATAAATTCCAATATCCTTTTTCATGCCTTGCACAAAGTTTGTCAGGGAACAGATTCTCACCAACTACTTGTAGACTGATGTATAAGATGTCTTGAATAATAGCCTAAAATTATATATATCTGCATTCTATGTTTGTTTTTCCTGACAAAATAAACATGAATAACTTAAGGACAAAAAATTTTCCAGAGCATTCTCTATGTATGGATACAAGAACACTGCCTTGCTCTTCAATGTCACATTGTCTGCAACCAGATTCTCCATGAGTGGTAGCAGGCACATAGTATATATTTCATGCCTTTCACTTAATAAATGAATAAAATAATGCTCAGCACATAATAAGTGAGTGAAATAAGACAGTAACAAAGGTTTTATTTTTCTCAGTTTTGTCATGAGAGATGAAGAAGCCTGGTGATGTACTAATCAATCCAAATATAAACAAATAAGGGACAAGATGTTGGTGAGGAGAAAGCTAAATTGTAAAAGGGTAATGTGCCAAAGTAAAAATATATACCCCAGTATCCCTCCTTTTGAATTCAATAAGACATTATTCTCTCAAATTTCAGGACTTGCCTGTTTTCAGATATTATAAATTCTGCTCACCCTTCTGAAAACATCATTTACAAACAGAAAGTCATTTAATTGGATCTGTTTATCCTGGCATCTAAGACCCTCACTTTGACTTCTAGTATGGTACCAACCATCACAGATTGCCCAACACTGAGAGCTCCCAGGATACGGAGCTTCCAGTATAGGAAATAGAAAAATGTCCTGGGCAAACTGAAATGAAGTGATCACTCAGCTTCTGGGAACAGACCTTGACTTAGCCCTAATTGGGAAAGTAGGAATTTGGGAAAAGGCTGGCAATGATTGTTCAGGAGACTAGAGCAGGTTTTCAATCAAGCAGACAGAATCCACCACTAGATCTTAATGCTCTATTCATCAGATCACCAAGAGGGTGTCTTTAGCTGAAGAGGGTAGCAAATGGAATTCTTACCTATCTGTCTTCCCTCCATAGCCACAGGGTGCTCTGTAATCACACACTGACAACACCACATTCTATCTATCTATCTCAACATGCTTCTCTCTATATATCTGCCAGCTCTCTCACCAGTCTTAATTTCTCTTTCAATCTTCCTTTATCTTTCTCTCTCAGTCTCTCTTCTTTCCTCTTTCCCTGCATTTGCCCCCACCCATCTCCCTCATTCTCATTCCTTCTCTCTCACTCACTCTTTATTTTCTCCCTGTCTCCCTTTCTCCTTCTTTTCCTCCCTCACTTTTTAGGCCACTCTTACAAGGGATTGGAAGCTCTTAACATGGAGAAATAGAGCCAGGAACCTAATCTACAGTGTGTAGTTTTCTCACCTGAGGCATTCTTACCCACAATCCAAATTCTTTCCAGTTGTGTGCTATTATGCCATTTACTCTTCTATGTCTGTTCCATGTATTTTGTTATTTTAATTGCCTCAAAATCCTGCTTGACCTGTGGGGCAGCTGGAAGCTCATGGGATGAATTATTTAGCACAAGGGCCCTGATTAATAAGCAGGAGAGAAAATGGCAAAAACCAGATTTTCTAAAGCTAACACCATATTTCATGTCAACTAGTTTCCAATGATGCCTAGGAAGCAATAGGCCAAATAACCAAACAGGTAACTGTAGCATCAAAACACTTCTCCTTGGCTTCAACATCTGTTCTCAGTGGGGTTATTTGGAAATGCTCAATTTTTTTTCTAAAATGCTGATTTCCAGTCCCTATGATGTCCCTACTTGTTTTCTCTTTTTTCTTATCTTAAATCAAATTAACAACAGTAGTAATTCTCAGTGCCCGGCTGAGGAGGCAGTTGTTTGTCAACTTGCACCTGTAGCCCAGTTGCTGAATGGTCTAGCCTCTTCTGCAGGTAAATGCTTCAATTTGATGCCAGTGTGCAGTCAGGTCTCAGGCTCAGATTCCATTTGCATCTGACAGATAGAGACTAGCACCTAAAGTGTGCACAGTAGACACTCACTATACAAGGGATGAATAAATTAAAGTACCAGAAACTTTTAGTTCACATCAATTTAGTAAGTTTTATGTTTTATGTCTTATGATAACTAATTTTTAAATCTTCAATACTTTTAATAAATGTATCCTACAGGGTTCAAAAATACAAACATATTTTAGAAAAATATTTAGTGACCTGGGGAAGTGTTTGGGATAGAATATAAACTAAAAGATGTGGTTTATGTGTAAGGCATAAACCAAATAACTTATTAAATTATGTGTGTACACACACACATACATGCACACATAAAACTACATATAAAGACTAGAAAGTTACAAATCAAAACCTTAGTAATGGTTATTTCTGTTGTGCATAATGATTTTTTAATATTTATGAATATATTGTCCTTGATGCAAAAGCAAAGTCTTTTTAATTGATGATTTATATACAGGCCACATTTCATGCTAACTTGCTTTAGTTCAATGCCTGGGAAACTCAACTTAGGGGGACTTGAAGTGCCACAGCTATGTCTTAAATTAAATCTCAGATTTTATTTTCAGTGATTTAGTTATTAATTTACTGTTGATTTTCCAGGAAATGGGATACAAGAAAGCTGGCTCAGCTGGAATAAAATGTTAAATTACCAGTATCCACTATTTCTCCAAAAGATCCAGAAAAAAGTAGTTTCCCCTTATTTTTGCAGATCCAAAAATGGCAATAATTATTTAGATAAAATTAAGTATCTCTCTTCTCATATGGTAGGTGTGGAAGTAAATTCAGCTATACATGGTCCTGAGATAGAAAAATCCACATGCTGTTTCTTTTAAACCATAAAAGAAATTAGGGAGCACTATAGTATATCCAGTGTTTCAAACTATGTGCCTTTTTGCGTTTTCTGAGCATAAACAAAGATGAGGATGACTTAACAGAACCATCACTTCAATTGTGTCTATGTTCTTAATACAATCAGCCGATTAGTGCCCCCTCACCCACCCCACGTTCATATATCATCAGTCTTCATTAAGATAGGATTCACAGATCATTGATTTTCATTAATATAGAATAATTCCCTCTAGTTGCAGTCACCGATTTGGCTCTAAATGTCTTAAGTATGCCTGTTTTCTGCAGAACCTAATCTTTGACAATAAGCCATTACATAGAACTTTAGAGGGGATAAAGGGCCTTTTATTATTTTCTCATGTTATCTCACAAAAGAATCCAAAAGCTGTGAGATTCTGCATTATTCCATGCATTGAAAGTAGGAGGCTAAAATGAAAGTTCCACAAGGGTAAGGATTTCTATCTGTTTTGTCCACTAATCTGGCCTGGCACAGAATATGTTTTAAATAAACTCTTATTGAATGAGGAAAACAGCTTAGTCTTCTTAAAGTAATTTATGTAAGGAAAGGAATTATGGCTTTAGGACCTTCTGCAGGCTTGAAGTACTGACTAATATTGAAATCAGTGATCAAATCCTTTCTGTCTATCCAAATTGCTCTTAGGAGCTGCTGTTTCTCTCTGGATATAATGCATCTCTGTCTTCAAACACTGTTCAGGTAAGGTGCTCAACTCCCTCTGAGTTCAGTGGCCAAATTTTTAGTTACAGCCATAGTTCCCAAACTCTGGGCAGAAGTAGCCTGGGATAATGCAATTAACTCATAATGAATCCATAATAGATTTTAAAATTCTGAAGATACCAATGTCTGGACACCACAGCAGTCACAGGCTGAAGGTAGTTCACAGTTTCAAATTAGATGCTACATTCCTTACAATTATTTTATGTTCCTATGAAACTGGATTTTTGGATGCTACTTCCAGTCTATTCAACAAATCAATGAGGAGATGGCAATGTCCAATTGACTCCAAGTTTTGAGAAGTTATACAGTGCTCAATGCGCAATGACCTTCTTTAGTCACAGTGGCTATTTTAATATGAAAGAAAAATATTAAGTTTTCTCTCAACTGATATGTATTGCGTTTTCAGATGTCTACTAAGATAGTAGGATATACTTATGTCTAGGTTGTTTGGACCTACCTAATTAATAAACTTAACTTTTAAGTATTTCTTTTTATGTAAGGACAGAGTGAACAAATATGGAAACACTAGACTACAGCAAAATTTCAGAGACACTATCACCCTTCTACAGCTGTGCCCCCTTATCTGTGGGGGATGTGTTCAAAGATCCCTAGTGATATCTTAAACTTCAGATAGTACTGGCCCTATACACATACACTATGCTTTGTTGTTGTTGTTGTTTTATTCACTCTTACCATAGATTTTAGCAACCTGAGCATATAATTTTTTTAAACTTAATTAAAAACTTTTATTTGTTTATTTAAAGTAAGTACTTTATGGCTCTTCTTAACCTAGCCCAATTGCCACCTTTACTACTCTTGCATTTAGGCCATCCATTAAGTAAAATAAGGGCTAATGGAACATAAGCACTATGATGCTACAGCAGCCCATCTGATAACTGTGACAGTTACTGAGTAAGTTAGACGGGTATCATATTGATACACTGAACCGAGGGATGATTTATTTCCTAAGAGGGACAGTAATACATTTCATCACCTACTCAGAATTATGCACAATTTAAAACTTATGAATTGTTTAATTTTGGAATTTTTCATTTAATATTGTTAGATCACATTGACAATAGGTAAGCTTTTAAAAAGTGAAATTATACATGCAGGGGCTACTATATATAATTTGCCTCTATGGCTTGGGCAAGAGTCAACAACCTGTTGATTCAGATCAGAAATGCTGATAGCCTTTCCTCCTAACTTTACAGCCTACATTTAACATAGGCAAGAGGTAGCATCTCAGATGAACAGGGTTAGGTTTCCTCTCAAAAATACTCATATGTCAGGTGGGCACTTGGTCCCCAGCTGCTGGTGCCATTTGGGAGGTTCTATAAACTGTAGGTGGAATCTAGCAGAAGGAAACTGATCATTGGGGGTGAGTACTTGAGGACATTTTCTTCTTGGCCCCTTTCTGTCCCTCTCTCTGTTTCTTGTCCACCATGAGGTAAAGAAATTCTCTACTCCTTGCTCCACTGCCATGATGTTCTGCCCAAGCACATGGGGCCAAGCAACCATGGAACTCTGAAACTGTAAGCCAAAATAAATCTTGACTCCTTAAGTTGTTTCTGTTGGGTACATAGTCATAGTGACACAAAAGTAACTAATATAACCCTCAGCACATGCTACCAGAAAGTGCCATCCTTCTATTTCTGAATCACAGATACTATGGTTAAGGGCAGCAGGAGGACTGACAAGCTGATACCCTGCACTGACACCAGCTTTGTTTCTTCTAATCCATATCCTGTGCTCAGGAATGGGAAATGATTTACTTATCTGACAACATCAGCTATTCAACTAGAGAGCCAGCTTCCTGGATCATTTCTTATATCCTATGAATATTTATGGAGGACGGAAAGATGAAAAAAGTGATCAGTGACAGAAGTACAACAGAGATAAAGTACAGGGAAGTTTGGAGAAAGAAGCAGAAAGAGGGCAACCTTTCTTCTTGGGCTGAAAGGAAGTTAAAGCTCTGGAATTCCATGAGGGAAGTTAGTGTTGGCATTGCTTTCTGAGCAGAACTTGTGTATCTACACCTGCTCTTCTCCACTCTCACAAACATCCATTCTCCAGTAGATATTTCCTGGGTTTTCTCTTTAACCCCAGTATTGAGTTCCCTAAAAGTAACATGGGCTTCAATAATGTGTATCTTACAAGTTATGAAAACTGGCTCTATTTTGTGTTTATAACTACAAATATTAGCCATTGTATATTTTGCAGTTAATCTAAAGATAAAGTACTTTGTCTTAACTGCTATTTGGATATTGATAAAATTCAAGGTTTGAATTTATTTTGAGCAACTCTAGAAAACCCTGAGGTCACATTGTGAGACATACCAGATGTTTTGCTCCACAGTCAGGTCTTTCCCAACACTTTTGTCAAGAAAATCCACAGTACTAAATGCTAAAACAAGAATTTCCTAATCCTTATGAATTTGAAGCCTGGAGTCTTACACCACTGAATCTCAAACTAAGCAATAAGGCTGGTGAGCAGAGGATGACTGAATAAATAAGGAGATGGTTTGGGGCTAGATAAGACTGCAGATAAATGTTGGGAAATCATTAGGTTTGTTCAGTCCCTGGGGGTAAAAAAGCCTACGCAGGCTCTTAATTATTCAGGTGCACCACTGATAGTCATTAATTTTAACTATGGATTGGCCACAAATCACACACTTTATTATTAGATGCAGATACAGCCAAAATGAGTGCATGAGAGAGAATATGAGTGATTTTTTGAAGAATTTTTACAAGTGTGCCACTGACAGCCAGCAAAAGCGTAGCTGCTTAAAATCTGTTATCCCAAGTGTGTTCCCCCAACCCAAATGTCAACATCCTCTGCCAGTTTATTGAGGATGATAATCTCAGGTTCTACCCCAACCATTGGA